>NW_028318087.1:5937500-6250000 GCF_062004578.1 Staurois parvus
TTCGCAAATTCAAGGCAAAGGGCACTGTTGAAACGCTACCTGGTCGTGGCAGAAAGAAGATGCTGACTTCGACTGCTGTGCGCTACCTGAAGCGTAGAGTGGAGAGAAGTCCCCGTGTGACTGCTGAGGAACTGAGAAAAGATTTGTCAGATGTGGGTACAGAAGTTTCAGCCCAGACAATAAGACGCACACTGCGTAATGAAGGCCTCCGTGCCAGAACTCCCAGGCGTACCCCCTTGCTGTCTCCAAAGAATAAGAAGAGTCGACTGCAGTATGCCAAAAGCCATGTGGACAAACCACAAAAGTTGTGGGATAGTGTTCTGTGGACTGATGAAACAAAATTAGAACTGTTTGGGCCCATGGATCAACGCTATGTTTGGAGGAGGAAGAACAAGGCCTATGATGAAAAGAACACCTTGCCTACTGTGAAGCATGGTGGAGGGTCAATCATGCTTTGGGGCTGTTTTGCTTCTGCAGGTACAGGGAAGCTTCAGCGTGTGCAAGGTACCATGAATTCTCTTCAGTACCAGGAGATATTGGATGGAAACGTGATGCAGTCCGTCACACACCTGAGGCTTGGGAGACGTTGGACCTTTCAACAGGACAATGATCCCAAGCATACCTCCAAGTCCACTAGAGCATGGTTGCAGAGGAAAGGCTGGAACATTTTGGAGTGGCCATCGCAGTCACCAGACTTAAATCCGATTGAGAACCTCTGGTGGGACTTAAAGAAAGCAGTTGCAGTGCGCAAGCCTAAGAATGTGACTGAACTGGAGGCCTTTGCCCATGAAGAATGGGCGAAGATACCCGTAGATCGCTGCAAGACACTTGTGTCAAGCTATGCTTCACGTTTAAAAGCTGTTATAACTGTAAAAGGATGCTGTACTAAGTACTAAGATTGAATGTCACTTGGGGGTTGAATAAAACTGATAATGCTGTGAGCACAGAAAAGACATTTGTGGTTATTTCATTATAACTGTTATGTTATATTTGTCTGACCTACAAGTGCCTCTTTAATGTAAATGTAAGCAAGATGACTGAATGATCAAAAGCAATGTCAAACTGGCCAAAACACTCAATTTCAGTGGGGGTTGAATAATTTTGGTCACAACTGTAAATAAACCCGTGGTTCACCACGGTAATGCACAAAGAGAGTGCGCCCTGTTTTTGCTTTTCTTTACCAGTACCAAGATTTCCCAATCTTCTAAGGGCTGCACCTCAATGAATGACAGTTACAGTACCCCAGTCAGCATGAAGATTTGAGCGCTGGTTTTGTTTTTTTGGATAGCCTCTATAGTGTTAGTCGTTTGGGAAGCGTTAACGCTCCTCAAATGCTCCCCAAACGCCCTATGCGCATTTTTGAGACGTTTGCCAAGCGTTAAAACCGCACTTCAAATGCCTATAATGAAGTTAAATGGTATTAGTGCTCCGCAACCTCCTCGCAAACGTCTGCCAGGTGTTTGAGGAGCGTCATCATACACTTGAATGGGAGGCTTCAACTCCTCCTGACTCAATATGAGGCGTCAATTTTGCCACAACGCAACCCTAACGCTTCAGTGTGAACAGCACTGTGTGCTGCCATGTGTAGAATTTTCATTGTGTGTGTGTGTCTGTCTTGCTCAGGAACCTCTGCTTTAAAACACAGGGGTGTGCTGGCATCTCTGGACGCTTGCCTTTTATTACGGTGTCTATAGACCTATGGTAGCGACAGGACATGTATGAACAATAAGGGACCATGATCATCTGCTGTGCCTGTAAACAAGGCTGCTCAGTCTGACCAAGCATCTTTCTGGTGGTTATAGAGAGGGGAGAGAAACTTATCCCAGAGGGGAGAAATGTACAGATTATCTTTTCAGCTGGTTTAAAATGATATATAAAAACATCCAGCATATTACAGCTTGCTCATTCTATGCGGTTTGCCTTGAAAGAGCTGTGGACTTCACTACATATATCATTTAAAGCTAATGGAATCAAGATTTCCACATTGCAGGCAGTGAAGGGCCGTCATTTTATTTGGAATATGCATGGACTTTCTCACTGTTAATGGCCTAAGCATCATAGGAGGATGTTTGTGTGTAACAAGCCAATGTAGCTACAAACATTCGAGCATATAAAATATTAGTAAGTGCAATGCAATTAGACTTCATTAAGGTGGCAACATGCTGTGTTGGCGGGAGTCTTTTATGCTTTTAAATTGTTTGTCTGAGGCCCCTTTCACATGGACATTCCAATCGGGCCCACCTGCCCCCTTTTCAGGTGGACCCGATCGGAACCTCCATTCTCCTCTATGGAGTGGTGGGTGTAAATGGACATGTGTCCGTTTACACCTGACAACATCCAATCCGACCTGCAAAAAAGAGACAGATGGGGATCCAATTCCCATTCTGTCCATCGGATCAGGTTGGATGGAAACGGACAGGCGGTCCACCCAGTGAAGACAGCGAGCTGCTCTGTGCCCGCTCTGCAGCAGCGGATCAGACACAGACCTGTCATCCGCTTGCTCAGCGGGGATCAGCGGAGAGATTCCTTGCTCAGCAAGCAGATCCGTATGGCCATATCCATATGAGAGAGCAGGTGGGGGAGAAAGGCTGAGTGGACTCATTCAGTTGTGTGTGTCATTTTAAGCTTGAGCTATTAAGCCTTGTAAACAAACATTTTTATTTTTACAGAACAACTAAGAATAGGAAGGTCAATATGTGAGAAATACCTTAGAGCTCCACCTACTGGCTAGAAATCTTAATAGGAAATATTAATTTACAATATTATTTACCTTGCAAAAAAGGTAAAACATTTTATGTTTTAGTTTTGAACAGAAGTATATACAAAAACATTGTATGTTTTATGTAAAGTAGATACTAAATGGAAAACTTATTTTTTTAACAGAATATTTTACTATGTAATTAATGTAGGTAATAAAAGCACTAGATGTTTTGTGTGCAAATGCAATGAACCTGTCCCAGACTATTCATTGTTAGCAGGGAAGGAGGTACCACCTTTATTTGAAATATCTTCAATTGCCATAGGCCCATAACAACATTTTTTTTTTCCTTGCATTTATATTTTCTCTTCCTTAACTGCCTCCCATCCGCCATATAAGGTAATGAAGGGCGCAAGGCGGTTCTCTCGTTCTGGGAGGACATCATATGACGTTCTCCCACTCTAACCGCTGTTGGCTCGGTCATGTGATCAGCTGTGTCCAATCACAGCTTATCACATGTAAATAAGGAAATGCCGGTTATCGGCATTTCTCTCCTCACGAGCTGTCACGCTGACAGCTCAAGAGAGGAGAGCCGGTAATCGGCATTCCTCAGAGGGGATATGTACACTGATCAGGGCACTGATGATCAGTGTGCCCTGATGATCAGTGTAGCCCCAGCAGTGCCAGCTGTCAGTGCTCATCAATGCCAGCTGTCAGTGCTCATCAATGCCACATAGTGCCTACCAATGCACATCAATGCCACATATCAGTGCCAGTCAGTGCCACCTATCCATGCCAGTCAGTGCCACATATAAGTGCTGCCAATCAGTGCCACCTATTAGTGCCATATATGAGTATTGCCTTTCAGTGCCCATCAGTGATGCCTGTCAATGCTCATCAGTGCCACCTACCAGTGCCACCTATCAGTGCCCATCACTGCAGCCTCATTAGCGCACATCAGTGAAGGAGAAAAATCACTTATTTACAAAATTTTAAAACAAAAACTTTTTTTTCAAAATTTTCAGTTGTTTTTGGTTTGTTTAGCAAAAAATAAAAAAAAACCCAGAGGTGATTAAATACCACCAAAAGAAAGCTCTGTCTCAAAAAAACAAAACAAAACAAAATTTCATATGGGTACAATGTTGCATGACTGCGCAATTGTCATTCAAAGTGCGACGGCGCTGAAAGCTGAAAATTGGCCTGGGCAGGAAGGGGGTATAAGTACCCTGTAGGCTAGTGGTTAAGGACAGAAATGCGATAACTGATGTATATATTTTTTTTTTCCTGGAAGTCCTCATGCACACTGGGCTTTTTTTACATCAGCTGTTTTTGGCTTTTGACGTTTTTTTTTCTACAGCTAGTAAACCCCCCAGCATGTTATCCTATGTGTCCATGCGCACATAGACTGTAATCAACGTTTTTTGGCTGGAATAAAAACCCAGGACTAGTGGGTTTCTAGAGGAGTTTTTTAGCTGTAAAAATACTTGAACGCTGAAAAAGAGGAAAAACTTGGTAAAAATGTGGTAAAACGCTGCAAACTGGCGTTTTGGACTTTTGTTGACCAAAAAAAAAATGTTTTTGTAAATAAAAAATGCAAACGTGGGAAAACGTCGCTAATCACGGCAAAATGCCGCTAAACGCTAATGCAAAAAACGCTAAAAAAAAGCTGAACAAAAAAAATCACGTTTTTAAAATTTACACAGCTAACGTTACCAGCGTTATCAAAACACCCCCTGTGCATGAGGACTTAGGCTACGTTCACACTAGTGTTGTGTGCAAGCGGCAGAGAGGCGTTTGGGAAGCGTTTTTACCGCTTCCCAAACGCCTCTGCCAATTCTGCACATTACAGCACATGGTGCTGTTCTAACGGGAGCATTTGCGTTGCGTCGCGGCAAAACGGAAGCCTCTGGTCGAGTCAGGAGGCGTTGAAGCCTCCTATTCTCATCTATGGTGCCGCTCCGCAAACGCCCGGCCGGCGTTTGCGGTGTGGTTGCAACGCGTTTGCGGGGCGTTTGCGGAGCGGTAACACCACTCAAACTGCATTATAGGCGTTTGTGGGGCGTTATTAACGCATTTTGTTTTTGTCTTTTTTTTTTTTTGTAACCTAAAACACACGGCCACTGATATTGACCCTGATCTTTTGACCTTGATCCAAACACTAACCCTGGCACTGAACTAGATAAAACCTTGTTCTAGGTATTTTTTCTTTATTTTTTTATTTTATTTTTTAATTATTTTTTTTTCAAACTTTTTTTTTTCTCTCTATGCCAGGAGTTAGAGAGATACAATGTAAAAAAACAAGGGGGCCGGACTGCACAGTGACTGATCACTGTGATAGACAATCAGAGGCTATCACAGCGATCATGTGACCTGGAATCGGGAGTCTAACGATTGGGACCCGGGGTTCTCAGTGACACAAAGACAAGTACGCAAATATGCAGCCCCATGGAAAAAAGCCCAGTTCCGTGAGGCGTCATATTTGTGTGACGTCGGCGTCAAGGGGTTAATATCTAACTAAGTAGAGCCTAATAACTAAAGCTGCTGAGATTTTTTTTTTTTTCTTCAGTTTTACATTTTGCCAGTTATAGTTTACATGGTTCAGTGGAATGTATTTCTGTTGTCATCGAATCAACCTTATAAAGTAAATCTTCATCATTCTCATCAGTATAACTGTATGTGTCAAATGCTATAATTATAACTAGTTGTCCATGTTCCTTAGCATTGCTATTTTTACTTCCTATCTCCTCTTTGTAAGTCTCTATAGAGTACACATCAGCCAGTGTTGGAAAACAAAGCTTTATATTGCTTTCAATAATTAGCTATAGAGTTTTGAGAATTCTTCTCAACTGAATTGCCTTATTCACAAACACAACATTCATCAGACTACACCCATTGTATATGTGGAATGTTGTATTCTATGTGGATAAGTCATGGATGATGCGCATAGATTGGATCAGTAAAGCAAGTGATTCAGAATTTAGAAGTCCTTTTGGAAGAATAAGTGAAAGCTTTTTTTGGTTTCCAGAATTAAGGGGAGCTTTCACACCTCCAGGGTTATAAGAGAATGGTCCCATCTGGGTTCTTCTGTCTTTATTCAACTGCAGTTCCTTGTCATTCACAATCACTCAGTTGACTGCAGATTGACATATGTATTGGAGCCCACAGGATAGAGGAATCCTGGCTAGAATATTTTAATTTTATATATAATTCAAATTTATACGGAATTATAATCACAATAAATGAGGTATGCAAGTCTATTTTTCCATCCATTTTCTTTTTACTGTCCTATATTACTATGACATGTTGGTATAGGTACCTTCTGTTTTCTAAATAATACAGATGGGAATACCCTCTGATAAGCCCACAGAGTAATCTGAAATCTATTAAGTCAATATTTTACTCCTGCAAGAGGAAAATAATTCAACTCAACTGCCATTGGTCTATGTGGGACTATCTTCTTGACATGAAGCAGCTTGAGAAAGCTCAAAAGGTGATTAGGTGACATGTCCATGCTCTACTGCAAGGTCATTAGCTGGCAAAGCTCTGTGATGGGGTTTATGTTCTTGACTTGCACCTGCTGCTGCTTTTGGGAAGTTCTCTCTTTTGAGAACTTCCAGGTTCACTCAGTTCAGAAAGTAGTTGATCAGTAGAACATAAGCAATGCTTCCCTCGGTTTAAGAGCCTAAGTGCCCTTTTAGACTGATGTAGTGCAGTTTGATCTCACCATAGGCGTAGCGCTGTGTACCCATGGGTCTGGTGCAGGTTTGCTGAACTTTCCCATTAACTTCTATTGTCTGTTTCAGTGTGCTTTCAGGAAGTGCTCCAAAACCACAGAAGATAATAGAACTCTATGGGAAAGTGCAGCAAAACCGCACCAAACTTGCGGGTACACTGTGCTGCACCCCCCGCTGTGTGGTCAAACTGCCCTGCATCAGTTTGAAAAGGCTCTAAAATTGTACCTGAAAGGCTTGTTCTACGTAGTACCACAGAGGACGTATGACATTCTACTGTTTTTAGCTACAACTGGTATTGAGGCATACCCTGGCACTTTTTACAGTTTTTGTGGCACACTTTTAAGTGTTGGCTCAATTAATTTTGAACGGATGCTATTTTCATGAAGTGTTTTAAAGTGGATTAGTGTTGATCAGCGAACCTCTGCATCATTTAACAGCAATAGCTTAAAAGCAATATAGAAGGAGTTGTTCTGCTGATGGTGGATCTACCTGACGTTCTACCTCTGTGCAGTGAACTCCAAATGTTTTATCTCCTTTTGTAGCTCATTAACTGCCTCCCGCCTGCCATATAGTAATATGACGGATGCAAGGTGGTTCTCTCGTTCTGGGAGGACGTCATATGACCTCCTCCCATTCTAACCACGCATGTGCGGCTTCGGGAGTGTGCGGCGATCGACGGTGCACTGTGTCCCTCGGACACAGCGGATCATCAATCCACGGAAAGAGCTGAACATGTCGGCTCGGTCATGTGATCAGCTGTGTCCAATCACAGCTGATCACATGTAAACAGGGAAATGCTGGTTATCTGCATTTCTCTCCCCACGAGCTGTCACGCTGACCGCTCGTGAGGTGAGGAGAGCCGGTAATCGGCTTTCCGCGGAGGGGACATGTACACAGATCATCAGAGCACTGATGATCAGTGTGCCCTGATAATCTGTGTAGCGCCAGCAGTGCCACCTGTAAGTGTTCATCAGTGCTCATCCATGCCGCCTGCCAGTGCCACATTTCAGTGCTCATCAGTGCCACATCAATGCTACATATCAGTGCCCATCTGAGCTGCCTTTCAGTTTTACCCATCAGTGCCACCTATCAATGCCAGTCAGTGCTGCCTATCAGTGCCATATATAAGTGCTGCCTTTCAGTGCCCATCAGTGATGCCTGTCAATGCCCATCAGTGCCTCCTCATCAGTGCCACCTATCAGTGTCCATCAGTGCCCATCACTGCAGCCTCAGCGCACATCAGTGAGGGAGAAAAATCACTTATTTACAAACTTTTATAACAAAAACTAAGAAAAAACGTTTTTTCTTAAAGTTTTCAGTGGTTTTTGGTTTGTTTAATAAAAAAAAACCCCAGAGGTGATTAAACTAAAATAAAGCTCTATCTGTCACAAACAAATGATAAAAATTTCATATGGGTACAGTGTTGCATGACCGCGCAATTGTCATTCAAAGTGCAACAGAGCTGAAAGCTGGAAATTGGCCTGGGCAGGAAGGGGGTATAAGTGCCCTGTAGGCTAGTGGTTAAAGATCACCAAATCTATGAATATTTTTTTGAAGCAATTTCCAACATCTCCATTATTGAAAGTTATTTGCGTTATCTTTGTGTGATATTTACACTGAGTTTAGGAGATACTGCCACTCCCTATTATGCTTCATCAACCTTAACCAGAGATTGCTCTTCACTCACTGGAAAAACAAAAAAAACTTTTAGTTGTCAGAGTGTCTTCAGTTTCCATTCAGACCTTTGTGAACACTGAATGAAAATAAAATACAGCTTGCAGCATATTGTAGTATGTACCTAACAACTGGGGCCACTACAACGACCTGCACAGTCTGCAGTTGTTTTTATGTTCAACTGGTTTCTACGGTAGATAACCACATCTACTGTGGTTAGTGGATATGGACACTAAAATTCTATAATACATTTGAATAGAATGGGGAGGGGTGACTATAATTTATATTTATGTCTTTATTGGGTTGGGCTCCACTGGATGTATTGCAATGCAGATCACATTGCAATACATCCCTTCCTGACTATTCTAGCCGGGGAAAGTGACAGCCGTGTCCTAGAAATGGCGACAAGTCACCTTCCAGGTCCCAGAGAGAAGTGGCTGTAGCCACTGGGATTGTGTATAAAACTGACAGTCAGTAGCAGGCAGGCAGCTGTGCTACCACCAAATTGCTTCCACAGCCCCATGTACCAATCCCCTGCCCTGCACACATGCTCCCGTCATGTATCCGTTCCCACTTGCCCATCTGCGGGCCCGGGGAGCATCGTGGCAGGTAGAGAGGAGAGCTGATCTCCTCCACTTCTCTCTGTGACCCAGAAGGTGACTTGTATGTTGCCACTTCTAGGTCACGGCTGTCACTTTCCCCGACTAGAATAGTCGGGAAGGGATGTATTGCAATGTGATCTGCATTGTAATACATCCAGTGTGCCCAACCCAACAAAGACAACCTGTCACCTAAGAATCATCACCTAGGGGGTTTGTGTTCCCCATGTAATTAAAAAAAAAAAAAAAAAAAAAAAGGTTGAAGTAAAAAAAATATTTTTTATTGCAAAAAAGTAGTTACACCCAAGCACATAACATCCCCCCCCCCCCAAAAAAAAATAATTTTGAGGCCCCCCCCGCAACTCCACATATATACACACACGTACAAACCTAACTGCACTCATCGGGGCAGATATGCGTAAAAACGTAGATTGCGATAAACATGTTGCATATCACCGCAAACGCCAGAGTGTAATTCTAGCACAAGACCTCTTCCGTAACACTAAACTGATGACCTATAGGGGCTTTTGAAATGTCGCCTATAGAAAATAGGGTACTGGAGTTTGTTGACACTTCATAGGCGCACACAAATTTAAGGTTTGGCATGTTTGGTATCCATTTACTCAGCCCAGCCTCGTATTTTATATTTTGCCAAAAATGTGGGTGATTTATTGCGTTTGGCTTGAAATTCACTTTAGTGTGTTTTCTATTGAAATTTTGTTTCTTTGCGGTAATATCATGTGACATAAAAAATTAGAACTACCGATATTTTATTCTCTAGGGTGTCTTCTTTCAAAAAATATCTAATATTGAGGGGTTTTTGTGTAATCTTCAGGCCTAAAATGATTTTTTAAATGTGTGCAAAAAATGCAAAAATGGCTCTGGCAGTGAAAGGTTTAAAGCATTCCCAAGCAAAATCAGTCATAAACCATAACATTGGGACTATATCACTATAAAAAAGTGTGCGATTACAACTGGGTTTTCCCATGCAGTATGACTGTGCCTGCACTGTATGGCTTACCTGCTAGTTTTTGTCTACAAGAGAAGAAATGTACTTACCTATTCCTCCAATCCTCACAGCACAGGACCAGTATGGCACTCACGTGCTCCAGCGGTTTTAAGTTGTAGACTATACCTGACACCATCCAGCCCAGAGCAGACTTCATAGATCAGGAACAGTCCACCGCTGGACCATGGGGGAGCACTGTTTTCCGGTGGAATGAAGGATCGGGTGAGTATAGGCTTTCTCCTCACCCCTATACAATATAAGCAGTTGAGACGTGCAGTGCGGGAACAGCCTCACTGCATGTGAAAACGTTTTCTTTTTGCCTGGAGATTGGCTTTAAAGTGGTTGTAAACCTCAGACATGACATATGAACAAAGTATATCCTTCTGTAGTGTGTCTCTATCCAGAGCACTAAGTGTCATTGCTGTCTGCTGCTTTGTTCCTCTGAGCACAAATCTCTTATGACAATTTTTCCTGACACCAAGAGAAAAATTGGTGACACAGAGCTCCAGCAGACTGACCACATCAGCTCTGTTCCTGTGTGCTGTTTCAAGGGGGTGTGTCTCTTCCTTCCAATCTGCTCTCCTCACTGAGCTCTGCAGTGTGTAATTTCATATCTGCACCCCCTGTTATCTGACAGCTCAGAC
This sequence comes from Staurois parvus, assembly GCF_062004578.1. Classification (NCBI taxonomy): domain Eukaryota; kingdom Metazoa; phylum Chordata; class Amphibia; order Anura; family Ranidae; genus Staurois; species Staurois parvus. Next base: position 5,947,859 of record NW_028318087.1, read on the forward strand.
AAGCTGTGTAAATTGTATGGAATGTAGGGGACAGACTGCTGCAGATAAGCTGGTGCAGCTTAGGTAGGAGGATTTATTTTATTTCTGTATATTACCTGTAGTCAGTCACTTCACTGAGTATATGTAAGGGTATACAACCTCTTTAAGTTATTCTGTAGAACTAGTGATGATTGATCTGATGCACACATTCAAAATAACAGATCTGTGAGTCCTTTTCTATTTTCATTTTCTACTTGCACCTTCTACAAAAGGGTGTTTACACGTATAAATGTACCCACTACCTGCATAATTTCTAGCCTCAAAACATTTTGAACATTCATTTGTTTATGGTAAAAATCGAATCTTTCAATTTGAAAGATCCCAGCAAGTCACTGAAATGTCCTAAATCAGCATGTACACAGAAACAGTTGGAAAAGCTTTGCAGAAAAGTTTGAAAAAACCTTGCAATGTATATATTTGACCTGGGAAAAATATATATATATTTTTTTATAAAGCTTGAATTTGCATATAGTTGAAGGTATGAAAATACATGACGTAACCAGAAAATGGGAACTTCTCAGAATAGGCAAAAAAGTACATAATTTGCAGAAAATGCAAACTGGTAAGTCAGGCGAACAATATGGAAAATGCATTAAACAAACTCTTAATTGGATTAGAAAAAAAAGTGCAAACCTGGATCACTCGGAATGCAAATATAAACCAAGCTTTAAAATCAGAGCTCAAGCACACAACCCCACCTTCTATGTGTGTCTTTTATTGGGTAGACAGGTTTGCATTTTTTGAGGGATGTGGGAAAGCGGTGCCAAATCTCAAATTTTCAGTTAGAAAAAGCTGTATTCATGCTGAGTGCACTGGGTATGATTTGGAACATTAAGGAATGGAAGATTAGGCACCATTTCTATGACAGATAAGCCCACCCAAAACTGATATTTTAGTTTGTGGCCAGGAGTTAAATATTTGTTTCTAATGTCTTGGGGATTTAGCTTATGTTCCCAGATTTGCACGCCCATTACTGCAATCTTTAACCATTTCAATACCGGGCACTTTCCCCCTCTCCTGCCCAGCTCAATTTTTTGCCTTCATCGCTGTCGCACTTTGAATGATAGTTGTGCAGTCATGCAACTCTGTACCCATATTACATTTTTATCATTTGTTTTGCACAAATAGAGCGTTCTTTTGGTGGTACTTAAAGTGTTACTAAACCCAGGATCCTGCATTCACTATATCTGGTCTCCCTCAGTACACAGAACATGAAAGTGCAATTATTTTAGTAAATATAAAACTGCTAAATACCTTTTCTCATCAGCAGTTAGAGCAGTCTTGTAACTTCAGCAGAGCACTGGTAAAGCTTGTATTAGTTTTCTTTCTGCTCTAGGAGGATGCAAAACCCCCGACCCTCTGTCTGGACAGTGCTGATTGACTCTGTGCTGATCACATGCACTCTTCCAAGAAAAAAAAACACCTCTCTAGCAATACACACTAAACTTAGCATGTGCATGTGGCTACAGGTTCAGTCTTATCAGGAGATAAGAAGTAGACATTTGAACAAGAGGAGGGGCAGAGAAAAGAGGATCAAACTGCCTTTTTACACAATGCAGAGGATTAACCCCTTAGGTTCCACAGTGAGTATAACAAGCATGCTTTACTGCATATACAGACTGATTTTACTGTTGTGGGTTTTAATAACACTTTAATCTCCTCTGGGTTTTTTCATTTTTTGCTAAATAAGCGAAAAAAGACCAAAAAAGTTGAAAAAAAGTTCATGTTCTTACTAAATTTAGGCCAAACTGTATTTTGCTACATTTCTTTGGTGAAAGTAACCCAAATCAGTCTTTTTAATATATTGTCTGTAGGAAAGTTAGAGTCCACAAACTATGGTATACAGTTGTGTTCAAAATAATAGCAGTGTGTTGAAAAAAGTGAATAAAGCTCAAAATCCTTCTAATAGCTTTTATTTCCATACACACAAATGCATTGGGAACACTACACATTCTATTCCAAATGATAACATGAAGAACAATACATCAAATTTGTGTTCCTCTAAAAAAATGTAATAAAAGTGAATATTAGACTGTTCAAAAACATAGCAGTGTTTGTATTCTTCTTTACAAACTCAAACATTCACTATATAAACTGAAAAATGTTTGAAGATTGTGCTTTCATTTGAATCACTTAATTTTTAGTTGTATAAGCACTGTTTCTGAGAACTGCTGTACATCTGTGTTGCATGGATTCAACCAACTTCTGGCAACTGTGAACAGGTATTCCAGCCCAGGATGATTGGACTACATTCCACAGTTCTTCTCTATTTCTTGGTTTTGCCTCAGAAACTGCATTTTTGATGTTACCCCACAAGTTTTCTATTGGATTAAGATCCGGGGATTGGGCTGGCCACTCCATAACGTCAATCTTGTTGGTCTGGAACCAAGATGTTGCACGTTTACTGGTGTGTTTGGGTCGTTGTCTTGTTGGAACACCCATTTCAAGGGCATTTCCTCTTCAGCATAAGGCAGCATGACCTCTTCAGGTATTCTGATGTATTCAAACTGATCCATGATCCCTGGTATGCGATAAATAGGCCCAACACCGTAGTATGAGAAACATCCCCATATCATGATGCTTGCACAACCATGCTTCACTGTCTTCACAGTGTACTGTGGCTTGAATTCAGTATTTGGGGGTCGTCTGACAAACTGTCTCCGGCCATTAGACCCAAAAAGGACAATCTTATTTTCATCAGTCCACAAAATGTTGCGCCATTTCTCTTTAGGCCAGTCAATGTCCTCTTTGGCAAATTGCAACCTCTTCAGCACGTCTTTTTTTCAACAGTGGGACTTTGCGGGGGCTTCTTGCAGATAGCTTGGCTTCACATAGGCGTCTTCTAATTGTAACAGTACTCACAGGTAACTTTAGACCTTCTTTGATCTTCCTGGAGCTGATTGTTGGCTGAGTCCTTGCCATTTTGGCTATTCTTCTATCCATTCGAATGTTCGTTTTTCACTTTCGTCCACATTTTTCAGGTTTCGGTTGCCATTTTAAAGCATTTGCGATAATTTTAACTGAGCAGCCTATCATTTTCTGCACTTCTTTATATGTTTTCCCCTCTCCAATCAACTTTTTAATCAAGGTATGCTGTTCTACTGAACAATGTCTGGAACGACCCATTTTCCTCAGAATTTCAGAGAGAAATGCACTGTAACCAGCATGTACAACATTTGCTGCCTTCCTTCCTTAAATAAGGGCAATAATTGCCACCTGTTTTTCAAAGAATGAATGACCTCACTAATAGAACTCCACACTGCTATTATTTTGAACATGCCCCTTTCAATTAGTGATTCAATTACACAGAATCAGCAGCATGCATGTCGTGACTGTTGGGTCTGTTGGATTTCTATTACTCTACTACACCTGCTAGTAAATTATTTGCCATGTAGAAATATCATTTCTACCAAAAACAGTGATTGATCAGGTTAGTGATGTCTGACTGCTATTATTTTGAACACAACTGTATATCTGAAAATTAATCAATACTAATGTACTGGCAGCCTATCTCATTTATTGAGCCTGAAAACACCAGGACAGCACAAATATCCTCCAAATGACCCCTTTTTGGAACATAGACAGTCCAAGGTATTTAGTAAAATGCATGGTGAGTTTTTTTTGAAGTTGTAATTCCTGGTTTTTTGGAATATGCAGAAATTGAAAAAAAGTTTTTTTTTTTCATATTTATTTTTACATACGGTCACTAGTGTAGTACAATGTCATCATATAACTGGTGTGGCCGGGGCGGACTGACAGCTCATGGGGCCCCCGGGCAATAGGGGATCATGGGGCCCCTGTGTCCTTGCCCAAACTCAATAAAGACTATGAAAAAGGTACCGGGGCATCTCATGGGGCCCCCTACTGACCCCTTGCCCTCGGGCAGTGCCCGAGTTTCCAAATGGTCAGTCCGCCCCTGGGTGTGGCAGTGATCAGAGATGCTGACTGGTGACAGTATGTAAAAACAAAAAAAACAAACCTTTTTTTTTTTTTAAATGTATTTTTATTTTTTAACGATTTTCTTTTAACACGCTCTGACCAGAGCAATATATGGTAATTTTACCATAGTAACAATGTACTACTCTGGGGAAGTGATCAGGATTTTTTTTTTTAACTAATTATGATTTGCTTATATCAGTAAATTTCACTTTTATAAATAACCATTTTTACTGAATGAAATTGATTCATTAATTGTTTTAATATTATGGTTAGCTGTTTAATATTGTTTAATATTATGATTGGACACAACTAATCACATGGTACAGATGGGATGTGATTGGCCCTGTATGTACCATGTGCTCACTGTGACCAATCACAAAGATTAACACAATAGTACACAATGATGGCATGAATGAAAGCCATCCATTGTGTAGTATTGTTATGTGATCTGCTGTGATTGGTCACAGCGATCCCATGGTACTCGCAGCGGCCGATTCACTGATTGGTCATCTGCTATGTCCACTGGTGACAGCGCCATGCCACAAGATGGTGAATGTCCTGGTTAAAGTGTTACTAAACCCACAATGATAAAATCAGTCTGTATATGCAGTAAAGCTTGTTTGTTATACTCATTGTGGAACCTAAGGGGTCAATCCTCAACATTGTGTAAAAAGGCTGTTTGATCCTGTCTTCTCTGATTTCCCCCCCCCCCCCCTTCTTCTGCACTCCCCAATACACCTTCTGACTGTACAAAGCTCTAGGAGTCCCTCTGCACATGCTCTGATTTGTGTGCATCGCTGGAAAGTTTTTTTTTTTTTTTTTTCTTTGGGGGGGGAGAGGGTGCATGAGATCAGCACAGGGCCAATCAGCACTGTTCAGACAGAGTCAGGGGTCATGCAGCCTCATAGGATAATTAAAGGAGAATGAAACCAGCTTTAACCAGTGCTCAGCTGAACACTGATAGAAGTCACAGAACTGCTCTAACTGCTGATGAGAAAAGGTATTTAGAAGTTTATATTTACTAAAATAAATGCATTTCCATGTTGTGTGTACTGTGGGAGACCAGATATAGTGAATGCAGGGCCCTGGGTTTAGTAACACTTTAAGTTATTTATTTTTGTTATAATACAAGGAAGAATGCTAAACACCTTGGCAAAACCAGGAAAACGTCAGTGTAAGTATAAGAAAGGACAGTGAACGATGACTGAAACATTTGCCCTTTAAGTCCTCAGAAGCTTTAGGATGCCAGTTGGCAAAAAGACTCCATATGTAATTAAAATATCCCTGTGGCCAGACTACCCCTTTAATTACAGATCCCCTTACAGTAGAGGGTCTGTCCTTGCACCAGAATCAGAATTTTCCGTGCCCCTTCCATCTATAAAAACCTTCTGCCTGAACAGTTGAACTAAATGTACTGCTCAACTACTGAAGATACGTTATTTATTTTGGAGGCAGTTTTGGAGAATATGGCATTGCTTATTTACAAATACTGGTAGGAACCAGTCAAATGCATGAAGTGCGTGTTTTATTTTCCTAACCTGCTCCAGAAACCTAATGGAATTTGGTTACACAATTTTTTTAAACAAGCACCAGTTATGTTATGTTGTTGAATGTCTTTCAGTGCCAGTAATGAACTTTGTAGGTCTTTGTAAATGCGTGAAAAGGTGCCTTTTGTTAATTAATTATAATTCATTAACAAAAGGCACCTTTTCACGCATTAACAAAGACCTACAAAGTTCATTATAAGTGCTTGTTTAAAATAATTATTGGTCTGTCTCTATATGTGCCTTTTGTGAGATAATGCATGCTTCCCTCTTCTCACTCTTAGAATGTTAGGAAATATGCATTTTATACAATTATAATGCAGGCATAAGAGGCACAAATTAATACACCTAAATGTTTTTTTTTTTTTTTTTTTTTTTTAATATAAGTACCTGAATATGACTTGGCATAAGCCTTTTTTCAGTCTATACCATAGCTGAGACTGGGAGAGGTAGAAGGAGCCAGTCAGTTTTACTATATTGTAAGGAGCATGCTGATAGGAGAGCGCAGAATAACAGAGAGGAGAGTTTTGATTTCTTTTACTGTCTAGTCAGATTGTTGTGGAAAGGACACCTTTCAAGTGAAAGTGAAACTGCAGTAAAGAAAGATCAAGCTCCCTCCACTGACAGGAAGGACTGTGCTGTATAGCAGAACTATAATAGAAATACAAATTCTTTTAGCCAGTAGAACAGTGTTTTATATGTATTTCATCTGTTTCCTAATGTTTAGCTTTAAGCCGATTTTAAAGCAAGTCAGTGATGGTAGACCTCTTTAATTAATTTCAAATTGAAGTTTTATAGAAGACTTTAAAACAATGTAGACACAAACACTCGAGGCTTCTGTTTGAAAGGTAATGCAGAGTGGGGAAGTTGTGCATTAGAGCCAATCAGGTTTTAGTTTTAATTTTCAAAGCTAAGTTGAAGCTAGAAGCTAAGTGGTTGCTTTGCACCGCTGCTCCAGATTCTGTCTGCTCCATTTTAGTAAATATTTTAGCTTTTTTATGTTTTGGGCTAATAATTTTTGGTCATGTAAGTATGAAATATTGCATATGTATTTTTCATATTTACATAGGCAGATAGCAGACAGAGCTCCAAGGTCTTTACTTTCCAGGCTATCTTTAAAGTGGCTTATTTTAAAATGCACAAAAAGGCTCTCTGCGAATGAACATTGTGATTTGTTTTTTTTTTTTAAATGGTATGTAGATTAATACTTACCTTTTCCATTGTCCTTAAGGCAGTCTCCACTGTACTGGACAGGAACCACCACCTGAACAATCCTCAATCTGTCATTCCTGGCAGTGTCGAATTCTTGGTCCTGCATGCTCGGTGATACACTGGCCTCCTACATCACTACAGGATACAGTAATCACATAGGCCCATAGGTCACAAGCAGAGAAGTTGGCACTCCAAAATGACATCCAACAATGGTTATCCGTTATTGCAAAAACATTTAGAACAGCTGTAAACCAGGCAATGCGTTTCGGCCATCAGGCCTTAGTCATGACTGAAGTAAAATGACATTACAAACATTTAAAAAGTGATCGTAATGTTATTTTACTTCAGCCATGACTAAGGCCTGATGGTCAAAATATGTTTTCTCTGCTGTTATACTTGTTTTTGCAACAAAGGATAACCATTTTGAATGCCATTCTGAGTGCAAACTTCTTCTCTTGTGATCCATTTTACTTAGAGGCATTGGCAACCCAAGTCTGAGCACTGGCCAGAGCTGGAATGTGGGAAGGTAGAAGTGCCAACACACAGTGATCACATGGGGCTCAGTGGGAAGAACCATAGCACACAATAGGAGAGTAGGAAAGAGACGGTTTCCCTTTGGTGAAGCTGCGAATGGTAACACAAGCAGTGGGAGAGGTAAATATTAGCAATTTTCTTTGCAGGGAGCCCTTTTTTTTAAAACAAATAGGCCCACCAACCCCATGTATCATAAAACAAATAATGTACTTAAATAACATTGTATAAAATGCTTATATAAATAGTAACTCTTTTGGGGTTGGAGATCGCGTTGCACTGACTCAATCGATTGTTGGTCAATAAGTAGGAGATGATGGGGGTGGGTTGGAGGAATTTTCTTGCAAGGATTTCTGCCCAGCATTAAAAGAAGGTGGCAGTGAGCCCCTTTTGGGCTGCTACCTCTGGGGATAACCTTAAGATTTTCCTCATGTACTTGGTAAAGGTAGGTAAAAATGAGCTCCCCATATGTGAATGCAAGATGGAAGGTGAGTTTGTAATCGTGTATAATGCTGCATACTAGTAATAAATCGGGAAGGATCCCAAACAGGTGTGTCTAACACCAAGATCACCCTCTGCACAGGTGACAATTAACCCTGTCAGCTTGTCATCAAAGGACTGCTCTTGGTCAAAGCTGATATTATCAGAGGCTGATCTTGGTGTTAGACACACCTGTTTGGGATCCTTCCCCATTTATTAGTATGCAGCAACATCCCTGAGGATGGGGGGGAGTCTTTGTTCTCCCGGAACGCATTGCTTTGATCACTTGTTGCTACTCTCCATAATCGATTACAAACTCACCTTCCATCTTGCATTTACTGGGTATCTGGTGCTCCTTTTTACCTACACACATAAATCGTAACTGAAATCCATTTAAAGCTGAACTCCAGGCACAAAACCTTTACTTTAAATAATACAAATACAAAAAATAACAAAAATATAAATCCACATTGTCTGCACCAGAAGCCTTTGCAAACTCGTATATTACCTTGTAAACTTTAATGACATCATCACTGTGCTGTACAATGCCTGTGCAGAGAACAGAGCTGTGGGAGGGGCCTAGAAGGGCCACCCACTGCATGCTGTCTGTAGATATCTACAGGAGGGGGTGGAGACTAGTCCAGTCATCCTGCACAAGGAGGGAGAACAGCATTGATCGGTCTTTAGAGTCAAAGTTTCACACTGGATTACTTCACGGATCTGGAAGTTATACTTTTCTTATCCTGGAGTTCAAATTTAAATATGTATATGCTTTAAACATGATAAATTAAACACTGTATAGTCTCCCTCTATATTCCTGACTGTACCAGAAGGCTGCCTTGAGTCAGGAGCACTCAATCGTGTGCGGTGTCTGGACTCTAAGGGTTATTCTGTATGGCTATACTCTTTGAAGTTGGTATTATACTATAAAAGGAACCTGGACACTGAGAGCCTTAGAGACCGGGGTGGATTCCCTTAAAAATGAAAACAGTTTGAAAATAGTAAAGTACAAAAGAAGCTGAAGGCCGGCTAGGAGACTTGAAGGACTTACATTTGAGCAGACAATGAAAACAATGATGTCACAGGTGTAATATTAGATCCGTGTTGTGCTGCCAAGATGAAAAATACACTTGATTTGATTTGTTTATAATGCTAGTGGAAGAAGTGTCTGAATTGAGGGCTGCCAGGAAAGAGGGAGCAATGTGAGATACGATCAGTGAACTTTTAAACAATACTGTTTATTTAGGCATGTAAACTTTTCAGTTGTGTCGCACGTGGTGCCTCCACAGTTTACAATAAAACTGTTCCTCCGACAAAGTGTTTACAACAGATGAGCTTAAAATTGTTCGACTTGTCATGCCATGTAATGGACCCTCTGTTTCATTGATGTCTATTTCCCAACAGAGTCTTTTTTTCATCTCTCAGCCATGGTATCTGGCAAGTTGATATTTGTGGCTTGTATGGTTTACTGCATTCAAATATTTATTCTCATGATATAAATATGGCTTCTTGGCTTTCTTGTACCTTTTTGGGTTTCCGCTAAACCATGGCCTGCAAACATAGATGTAGCCAAACGCATACAGTCCAGACTGTTAGCCATGGAATGTCTGAGCCCATTGGCGTCAACTGAGAAGTTCTTGTGATTTTATGGAGCTTTTAGTTTTCTTATCTTAGATGTCTTATTTAAAGCTTAACTCAAGATACAAAAACTTTCCTTTTTGTTAAAATTACTGTTTAGGTTTCCAATAAATGGTAGCATGCAAACACAGATACAGCCAAACGCATGCAGTCCAGGTGGTCCAAAGGGAGCGTTTGCTCTTTTAAGTGGTTCTGGTCATGTTCATCAGCAGTGTATATGAATTCTGATATCCGGCTATGCCCCATGAAGAAGATCCGTACTTTTTGGCTGAAACGCATTGGCGCAATCATCTGTATATTGTATGTGGAATATCTATGAATGTACGACCAATAAAACATTTTTATAAGGTTTGCGTGTATACTGTACAGTGAATATATCATGCTGGAACCATACATGTAGGGTATCCAATTGTGATTGTTTTTAATTATGTATATAAAATGTAAAGACTTTTTTTAAAATATGCTCTCAATGTCTTTTTCTGCCTCAAAAGTCTCAATGGGAATTGGTAGTATGTATTGTATTCTGGACATTTTAGGTATTTTGGATTTGCACAAGCCAGACATGCCCAGCTTTGCTTTGGAAAATACTTGGCTGTATGCACATACAAAGCTGATGAAACTCGAGTGCCAGGTATGATTTGACATGAAATGCAGGGCACCATTGGGGAAAAAAATATATATATACTTTACTGTGATATATCTGTATGGCCCTGTGGCTGACTGTATATTGAAATTCTTTGATGGCAGAGATAGCCTAATGTGCACAACTATATGAAAATGTGGCTCACTGCTGTTTTATGTTAGATGTCTTTTGATTGTTCTCTCCATCTGCGACCACTGTTCTGCCAGTAAAGAGATTATGCGGTCAGACCAAGCTTGTTTTTTTTTATCTTACAAATTTTATCATAAGAATACATTCAAACTTTAGACACATGTTTTGGCCACACATTATACAATTGTCCTGTACAATTTTTCTTTAGATTTACTAAAACCTTAATATGGGGTCAAACTTAAACACTTTCCATTTTTATGCAATCAGGCAGGCCAGTGCACTACATAGTTGAAGGTAAATCTAGAGGAAATTAAATAAGAAAATTGTATAATCTATGGCCAGTTCAACTCCTCTTTCCTTCTTGCCTCTTCGTGCATTGTACCCAGTTAAATGGAAGTCCGGGTTATAACTGCCCTGTAGAAGGAAGTTTCTTATTTCCCTTTTTTCAGGTGCACTCTGGTCCAGTCACATGATCGGCCCCCAGCGTTCGGCTTCAGTGTAGAGGAGGGACAGCGGACAACGGATGGCCCAAAGTAAGCCTATGGATGATGTCACTGCCTAGGCATCCCATCCGATGTCGGTGCTCTCTCTGTTCCTCTAAAACCAGCTGCTGGGGAGATCGAGTGCCCCAAGAATAGGAAAGTATTAGCATCTTCCTTCTAAAGAGTAGTTAGAATAGCAGTTAGAAGGGGCGAGGGAGCAGATTTAAGATTAGATAGTTATAGCCCAGACTTCCACTTCAAAAATTGATGTGCTTAAGCTTTTATAGGGAAAGTGGGATTTTCTGGCTATCAAGTGGAGTAATAAATATAGTATAATGATATATATAATTATTATTATTTTTTTATTTGCCCATATGTTCATATGAAGGATATGATTCACAAGACATTATTGAAGTAGACTAAAAGAGGCAGTTACCTTCCCTATTTGCATTTACTTTGTAATTGTATGCAAACAGCCAAGGACCCAGTTAGAATTAAGACCGGCACCAGCGTGATTTTACTTTTAATTTTTTAACCCCCGGTCACATCAAAGCCTGTTTTGTAATGTAATTTAAAAATCGGGTGACCCGCCGATTTAATTGTGATTTGCAAGACATCTGACACAGATGTCTATGCAAATTGCAACAAAAGTAGTGCATGCACTACTTTAGAAATCAGTGCGGCTCCGACCAAGTCAGAACCACACCGATATGACCGTTCTAATAGCGGACAATAGGGTGTGACTTGGCATATGATTTGCAAGTCGCATGGCATGTTAGTCTACATTTCCCATGCATGCAGACATAGTGGCAGCTCAATAATCTGCTCCATCAACTTTTTCTTAAAGGCAAATTCTAGGAAGACTTGTAAATGCATAAGTGAAATACATACACAAGCGTTTTACCTGGCAAAGAATTTTGTATTTCCTTTTTATCCATTTCTGAGATTTTCACAGCTCTGCCACACTGCACAGTCCTCCTTAGCATCGGAGTGGGCCTTATCTCACTCTGCCACAATTTCGCTTTTACTTAAGCCCCACACACACGATGAGGATATTGGACGAATGAACATCCTTTTTTTTTTTTTTTTTTTTTTGTACATGCTGGTCTCATATCGAAAATGAAGACGTTACCAAAGATACAAAACTTCGGAAGTGATGCAATGTATTGTATTGTCTTGTAGCACATTCTTTTGTTTCTGAACATGCGTCTTCTTGTACTCAAACAATTTTTGTGCTTGTCCCTTCGAATCATTTTGCATGAACTGTCGTGATCGGCTCTCGAAAGCTGTGTACTAATCGAAAGCTGTGTACTAACAATCAGATTATCAGATGATTGCTTTGAAGGCGGTATTTTTGTCTGATTTTCTCATCATGTGTACTAGACATTATAGGTCTCCACCCCATCATCCCCACACAAAGAAAAGGAGTTCATTTTTATTATGTTCTATCCTCCTTTCACATGCTCCCTGGTGTCGCTGCTCTTGCTGCTTCTCCCTAGGCCTCACTAAGCTCTGCTGCAGACTGCAAAGTAACGAAGTGCCGTAATGCAAAAAATGGCCTAGTCAGGAAGGGGGGTAAATCCTCTGGAGGGCAAGAGGTTAAAAGTATTTTTAGATTTAAGCAGTGTAAGTACCCCAAAGTCAAATTGCGCAGTCATGCAGCGCTGTATATAAATGAAATTTTTATATCCTTTTTTTTCCTACAAGTAGAGCTTTCTTTCGGTGGTATTTGATCGCCTGTGTTTTTTTTTGCGCTATAAAAAAAAAGACCAACAATTTTGAGAAAAAAAACACCTATATTTTTGACTTTTTGCTATTAAACATGTCCAGTAAAAAAATTTAAAAAATCTAATTTGGTCATAAATTTAGGCTAAAAAATATTCTGCTCCATGTCTTTGCTAGAAACAAATCCCTATATGTGTAAATGAATTGGTTTGCGTGAAAGTTTTATAGCGTTTACAAATGGCGGTATATATACTGGGATTATTTTTTTATTTTTACTAGTAATGGCGGCGATCAATGACTTCTAGCGGGACTGTGGCGGGCATTCTGACACTGGGTGGAACTCACTTGGTATCACTGTCATTCCCAGTGACACCAATACAGTTATCAGTGCTAATAAAAAGCACTGACGCTGTACTAATGCCACTGGGCAGGAAGGGGTTAACGTGGGGCAATAAAAGGGTTAACTGTGTGCTGTTTTATTGTGGGCTGTGTTAGTGCTTTCAACTGTAAGCACACCCGCTTTGTATGGCTTTGCTATGCAGAGCCATGCAAAGCAGTGTGCAGGAGCAGAAAGGGCAGAGAACTGTATTGTTTACATACAGTTCTCTCCCTCTGTCGGTAATGCTTCATGATCAGCACCCCTGCCAACCTGTAGCAGTATATCTGCTACATGTCGGCAGGAAAGCGGTTAATTATGTTAGGGCCTCATTCACAAGTCTGTCGGTGTTATGATCCGTGAGTGTGTTTGGAAATCCATACAAATCCCCACAGTCATTGATTTGAAAAAGCTGCATTGGTCTGAACTGAACATCTATGTAAACGAAACGAATGTATAGGTATGCTAGAGTGGATGAGGCCTTAAATGATAAGTTCACATTTTGGTAAAAAAAAAGCTAATTTGTTTTCAGGAAAAAAAGAGGATTTATTATTTTTGCTGCAGGAACCTGTAGTGTAAAGCATTGCACCAGCGATCAGATCTCTGGTGCCATGCAGGTCTCCTGCAGACCTGTCAGTGTATCTGCTTGCCTGTACGTGATGTATGAGCAAGCAGATCTACTGGCAGGAAGATTCAATGAACTACCATGGTGCTCCATAGTGCCGTGGTAGTTCATTGAGAACTACAAGCCAACAGCTAAGGCTGTCAGGACTTGTAGTTTCTCAGGGACAGAGGAGTGAGGCAGCTGGCGGACACTTTTTTAAAAAATTTGACAGCTAGCAGGGAAAGGGGGGGCTAGCTGTCAGAGCGGGGGACAGTGCTTTCATTACATGTTACACCATGAATATGGGTGTAACATAGTATGACAGGTGAACTTCTCCTTTAAGAAAGCACTGTTACGCAAATGCTGACTTTTTAAAACCCAGTATCTAAGACGACATTTCAGTCTGTAGCGTCTCTATCTTGCCACTGATGTATGTAGTGTGCAGTGATAAATGACTGTCACAAGGCTTCAATTAATATAAAACACAGAAATATTAATTTGGTCTCCCTACCACAAAACTGGTCTCAGAATCCGATTTATAAAACAGGCAATTGAATATCTTTGCATTTCTCAAACAGAACATGAAACTATACACACACACGTAATGCTTGGCATATTCCAGACACATTGTTATTGTGACTGCAGATTGTAATGTATATTCATGTTTATCAAGATGTTCTGTAATGGGGTCTTGATGGCATGTCATGTGACAATACATATACGCCTGTCATACATATATCTCATGCCCTGTGAATCCCAAACACTGTCAAATAAATAGACGCTGTGTCAGCCCTTGAATGCCTGCACATTATTAAAGTACACTTTATTCTGGGAGAAATATCTTTGTAAACAGTACAGGTTCCAGGCAGGCCATAAATCCGGAGCAAGTCCTTCATCCTAAGCCTGTCTGTTTATTTTAGCTCTACTCTTGGGAGTAGCTTACTCGCTAAACTAATTCTAATCTTCTAAAGCGCATGGTAGAGGTTATAAATAGGGGATAGTTCCCCAATGCTGCTCTGTTGTTAAATTGGTAAGTAATGCAGATAGGAAGCACAATGTGTTTTATTACTGGATTGTCCATGAATTTGGTAATAGATTAGCGAACAAGTGCTTCCATAGGTTTGGTTTTTTCTGCTTGCTTAAAAATACCTCCCAGACCAGTCATTTCTTCCAAAATATTCCCATATAATATGTTCATATAACATAATTTCTGTATGTGATTTAGATTTCTCCCTTGTAGGAGGTGAGGGGAGGGGTGGAGGAGCTGGGCCAGCACAGAGAGTAATTAGACACTCCCAGAGGAGAAGAGGGCTATGACATGTAAGGAGGGGGCTGGGCTAGGGAATTGGCTAGTGATTGTTTAAAGACCTACAGTATATTTCAAGTGACTGACTAAAAAATAATTTCTGTAAAGGGAAAATACTACATGTAAACATTGCAAATACTTTTTATTTTGCTTTTGGCAGCTTTTTTATAGTCAAGGCAAAAAGGTTAGTTACCATATCAAAAAAAGAAACTGCCTATGCAGATAAAGTGTGTCTGTAGATGAAAGCAAACTGTGCAGCTTGGCTAAAGTTGAAAGATGGCCCTGCTATAGGTGTAGGCCATTTACATACCTCCTGAAGCCTGGCTGGAATACTTCCGGACATTGCTAAGAGAAGCCTACTCATTACTGCTCACCTCCACTATCACAGGAGTGCGCTCCTAAACCCTGACCTCAGAACTTGTTTGTCAGAGGAGAGAGAGAACATGTGGGGGGTTGAATCAGAGAAGCAGCTCACTCCTGTGATGGCAGAGTAGTAATGACTAGGTCTCTCTAGGCAACATCCTAGCAACAACCTGGGAATATATCAGTCAGGCGTCAGGAGATATGTAAATGGCCTATACCTATAGCAAGGGTATTATTCAACTTCAGTCAAAACTGCACAGTTTGGTTTTTTTTTTTTTAAGCTACAAACACCCCTCACCTGCATAGGCAGTTTTTTGTAAAGATAAACTAACCCTTTAAGACAGGGACTCTTTAAAGTGCACCTGTAATATCCACAACCTATTGGCTTATGTTTAGACCTCTGTGTTTTAGTTTCTTTAGTTGCTTGCATCCCTGGTGTTTGTCTTCCATAGGAATGTACAGGAACATAAGTAAAACACATATAAATATATGTTTAAAATGCCTGTGGCTGTAAATTAACTGCCGGCTGCCAAAGCAGGAGGTTGCCTGCTTACACTGTAAAGCCGGCCATACATGGATCAAAATTCAGCAGGTTCAGCAAAGACCAACTGAACTTCAATCTATGTATAGGTAGAGAGGGTATAGACATCAATCTACTGATCAACTTCTGCACAACCGCCCAGTCAGATTTTCCTTGATTAGCACCGGCATTGCTTAGTGTATTCTGGCAGTTGGGATATCTCCCTGCAATCAGAATACAATAGTCCAGTGAGAGGATTCCCCCATCTACATTGAGTGTGAGGATGGGGAATCGCATCTTTTTTTTTTTTCATTCAACTTGCTGGTTGAACGAAAAAAATGACTAATCTATGGGCTTACTTGTATTCAAAGCTTTCTGTGTCTTCTAAAGACGGATTAAAAACTGGCTGTCCCTCAAGCTAACAAAGTGCACTGCAGCAACCACACAAGATTTCAAGCCCAGGCCTGCATATCATAGTGCCTGCTTTGATAGGCTGCTGGCTCTAGTTTGTTACATATTCATTGTAATCACTTCAATACTGGACACTTTCACCCCCTTCCTGCCCAGGCCAGTTTTCAGCTTTCCCATATGGAATTTTTCTGATTTTTGTTTTTTCACACAGGCCTTTCTTTTGGTGGTGGCAGTCAGGTGGAAGCAATCGGGCTACAGCGCTGCTGCCGATTCCTTCCAAACTGTGCCAGCCTCTCCGCCCTCCCTGTGTGAACCTCCCCCTGCCCACTATCTCCCAGACTCCGCTTGCCCATCTGCGGGCCCGGCACTGGCTCATCGCTGTCAGAGTGGAGGGAGGAGAACGGACACGTCCGTTCCCCTCCACTTCTTGTCCTGACCCGGAAGTGACGTTATGATGTCACTTCCGGTCCCTGCTGACAGAGAGAATGTGATGCAGTGCGATGTGCACTGCATTACATTCAGTGTAGTACAGGGGAGACATTCAGGGTTTAAGTAAAAACAATTTAAAAAAAAATTGTATAAAATGAAAGTTACACTCAAGCACATAACATCCGTCCCCCCTCCAAAAAAAAAAAGAGCCCCCCCCACCCCCGCATATATGCACGTACAAATGTAGGGCGCCTACGCATGAAAATGTTAATTGCAATGCACATCGCCGAGCACGCTACAATGAGAGCAATAATTCTAGCACCAGATCTCCTTCATAACACTATACTGATGCTTTTTTTTTGTGCCCTAAAATTAACTTTGTAATTTTACTGAAATTTTGCAGTAATATCATGCGACATAAAACATTGGAACTACCACTATTTTATTCTCTAGGGTCTCTGATTTCAGAAAATATATCTGGCAGTGAAAGTGATAAAGGATAAGCCTGACACTCCCCTTTCCTGATGAGCAGCCAATCAGTGCTCATTACACTGCAAGGTCTCTACCCTCCCGGGTGCGGTGCTGGGGATGGGGGAGATGAGGAGGAGATAAACAGCGCAATGTTAAAAATGTTACACATTTAAGTCCCCATAAAACCCCTTTTGTTTTTAAAACCGCCCTGTGTGTGTGTGTGTGTGTGTGTGTGTGTGTGTGTGTGTGTATATATGTATATGTGTGTGTGTATGTATGTGTATATATATTCGTTTGAGTCACAATGTTTTTTTTCCTTACATGCTGTCATCAGTGCAGTGCAGCGCCATCATATAATTGGCGTGGCGGTGATTGATCAGGGACACTGACTGGGGACAGTATGGAAAAAATGTTTTTTTTCACTTTTTTTTTATGATTATGTGTGTATATGTGTGTGTGTGTATGTATGTATGTATGTATGTATATATATATATATATATATATATATATATATATATATATATATATATATATATATATATATATACACAGTGGGGATCAAAAGTTTGGGCACCCCAGCTAAAAATTTGTATTAATGTGCATAAAGAAGCCAAGGAAAGATGGAAAAATCTCCAAAAGGCATCAAATTACAGATTAGACATTCTTATAATATGTGAACAAAAGTTAGATTTTATTTCCATCATTTACACTTTCAAAATAACAGAAAACAAAAAAATGGCGTCTGCAAAAGTTTGGGCACCCTGCAGAATTTTATAGCATGCACTGCCCCCTTTGCAAAGCTGAGACCTGCCAGTGTCATGAATTGTTCTCAATCATCGTCTGGGAAGACCAGGTGATGTCAATCTCAAAGGTTTTAAGTTCCCAGACTCATCTGACCTTGCCCCAACAATCGGCACCATGGGTTCTTCTAAGCAGTTGTCTAGAAAACTGAAACTGAAAATAGTTGACGCTCACAAAGCTGGAGAAGGCTATAAGAAGATAGCAAAGCGTTTTCAGATGTCAATATCCTCTGTTCGGAATGTAATTAAGAAATGGCAGTCATCAGGAACAGTGAAAGTTAAAGCAAGATCTGGAAGACCAAGAAAAATATCAGACAGAACAACTCGCAGGATTGTGAGAAAAACAATTCAAAACCCACGTTTGACTGCACGATCCCTCCAGAAAGATCTGGCAGACACTGGAGTTGTGGTACACTATTCCACTATAAAGAGATACTTGTAGAAATATGGTCTTCATGGAAGAGTCATCAGAAGAAAACCTCATCTTTGTCCTTACCACAAAAATCATTGTTTGAACTTTGCAAATGAACATATAGACAAGCCTGATGCATTTTGGAAACAAGTCCTGTGGACCGATGAGGTTAAAATTGAACTTTTTGGCCGGAATGAGCAAAGGTACGTTTGGAGAAGAAGGGGCACAGAATTTAATGACAAGAATCTCTGTCCAACTGTTAAGCATGGGGTTGGATCAATCATACTTTGGGGTTGTGTTGCAGCCAGTGGCACAGGGAACATCTCACGAGTAGAAGGAAAAATGGATTCAATAAAATTTCAGCAAATTTTGGATTGTAACTTGATGCCATCTGTGAAAAAGCTGAAGTTAAAGAGAGGATGGCTTCTACAAATGGATAATGATCCTAAACACACCTCGAAATCCACGGGGGATTACATCAAGAGGCGTAAACTGAAGGTTTTGCCATGGCATTCACAATCTCCTGACCTCAACATAATTGAAAATCTATGGATAGACCTTAAAGGAGCAGTGCGTGACAGACAGCCCAGATATCTCAAAGAACTAGAAGACTTTTGTAAGGAAGAATGGGCAAAGATACCTCAAACAAGAATTGAAAGACTCTTGGCTGGCTACAAAAAGCGTTTACAAGCTGTGATACTTGCCAAAGGGGGCAGTACAAGATATTAACTCTGCAGGGTGCCCAAACTTTTCCAGACACCATTTTTTTGTTTTCTGTTATTTTGAAAGTGTAAATGATGGAAATAAAATCTAACTTTTGTTGACATATCATAAGACTGTCTAATCTGTAATTTGATGCCTTTTGGAGATTTTTTTCCATCTTTTCTTGGCTTCTTTATGCACATTAATACAAATTTTTAGCTGGGGTGCCCAAACTTTCGATCCCCACTGTATATGTGTGTGTGTATATATATATATGTATGTATATGTGTGTGTATATGTGTGTGTGTGTGTGTGTGTGTGTGTGTGTGTGTGTGTGTATATATATATATATATATATATATATATATATTTTTTTTTTAACACGATGGGACCATAGCAATATACTGTTACTATAGTAACGTACTACTTTGGGGAAGTGACCACAATTTTTTTTTTTGTGTGTTTTTACATATGATGGCTTATAGCAATGAATTTCACTGCTGTAAGCAACCATTTTTACTGAATGAAATGGATTTATTCAGTGTGTATTATTGTGATTTAGCTGCGATTGACCACAGCTAATCACATGGTACAGATGGGCTGTGATTCAGGCTCTGTCTGTACCATGGGATCACTATAACCAATCGCAGCTAGCAACACAGTTGTATACAATGAATGGTATGAATCAAAGCCATTCATTGTGTACAAGTGTCATGTGATCTTCTGTGATTGGTTGCAGCGATCACATGGCACAGGCAGCAGGCTGGTACAGTGATCTGTCATCAGACACAGCTGGTGACAAATCGTCGCCGTGTTCCGGGAGGACGTCATATGACGTCCACACAGAACAAGTAAAAGTCATTTTGCAATAGGCAGGGTGAGAAGCAAATGTTTACTGAATAACAACCTATAATTGATTATCCATATTCCTTGGTGGATCATTGCTGAACAGGTCTGAACCAAGATTCTACAAAAGCTTCCCTGTTCTGCTTTAAGCTGTTCTAATTTTTAGCATGATTTATTGAAGGATTGGGTACAAACACAATATATTATGGTGTTAGGTCCTATTCTGCATATTTACTGCTTTTACTTGACCTGATGCTAAATTTGCCTTGGGGACAGTAAAAATAACAGCCGACCTAGTGTTTGGAGAACCACACCGGAACACAGCCTCAGCATATGTAAACAGAGAAGACTTCTACTGTGATCAGGAACAGTTCTCTGAACAATGGCTGAGCTGTCATTCTACATGTCCTGAGGCTGTGTGCAGGAGTACCACTCCCCGTCACAGCCTGAGCTTTGTTTGTATTTGCTGTATTTCAGCTCACATCCTCAGCTGTCAATTTCATGTGAGGTCAGGACTGTATTCAGAGAAGCAAAGAATAGCTCAAAGAGAAGATCCTGAATTTTGATTACTTTTTTCCTGTAACTGCAATATGTTAATGAAATAATTATCCAGAGGGGGCTAAAATGTATAAACGTAAAGCACTTTTTTTTTTTTTTTGTACAAATAGCTAGTTCTGATGACAGGATATCCTGATCCCTCCTAGCGTTGCTGGTCCTCCTGTGGCATGAATGATGCCCAGTATCATTCAACTCAATTCCCGTGAGTCAAAGTCATCAAAAACATGCCTTGTGGGGTTATATCTTGAAGCCGGGCTGGGCTAAAATCAGTCTGTATGCAGTAAAGTATGCTTGTTATGCTCACTGTGGAACCTAAGGGGTTAATCCTCTGCATTGTGTAAAAACCCTGTTTGAGCCTGACTTCTCTGATCCTCCCCTTCCAGTGCTCCCCTCTTATCTCCTAATAAGATGTATCATGTAGAGTCACTCTGCACATGCTTTGTTTGGTGTGTATTTTTTTTTTCTTGGGAGAGTGCATGTGATCAGCATAGGGCCAATCAGCGCTGTCCAGACAGAGGCCAGGGGTCCTACATCTTCCTAGAGCAGAATGAAAACTCCTCCTACAAGCTTTAACCAGTGCTCGGCTGGACACTGATAGAAGTCACAAGACTGCTCTAACTGCTGATGAAAAAAGGTATTTAGCAGTTTATACTTACTAAAATAATTGCATCTCCATGTTCTGTGTACTGTGGGAGACCAGATATAGTGAATGCAGGGTCCTGGGTTTAGTAACACTAACTACGGTATTTTGATCAGTTTTTAAATAGAGAGACATGGTCCTGCTTATCTTAAAAAAAAAAATATATATATATATATATATATATATATATATATATATATATATATATATATAAACAAAGTATAGTGCATAAAACAAAGAAAAAGATTTTGGGCACTACTCTTCTATTCTAAATCATTATTCAAAAGAATGCACTCCAAAGAGACACGGGAGAAAATTATTTTAGATGGATGAAAGTAACAAAGTAAGTTTACTGACAAAAACTTGATTTATTATTTTGCCTCGTCTCTTGGTTTAGTAATATAAAAATCTTGGATTAAAGACACTGCAGAACAATAAAACTAACCGTGAGTCAAACACCTTATTGTCGATAGATCGACTTGTGTACAACCAGCTAGCCATTAGATACATAGAAATATGGTTGGTTCCTGCTGGACTGGACGAAGTTCGTTCCATGTATGGATTTAATCTTCCTGGGTTCAGCTTCACATAACAGAAGTGGTCTTCTTCAGTTTTCTTTCTTGCAGCTTGTGCTGTCATGCTATAACAATGCAAGTATATCAAAATCCTATCCCTATGAGAATGGGTTTTGCAAATGAGTAAAACTATATGGAGGGAAAACCTAACCTCAAAATTACATGATAATCGTGAGCTTTTTTCTTCAGATATTGAGCCCCTAAGGTTTTTACATGATCTCCTCTATTTTTCAAATCATTTGAATGCCTGGCATCCACATTGACATATCCTTATCCTGATTTTTATTTTCTTCTTTAGAGCCCTTTAACCACTTGAGCTCCGGGAAGGTTTTACCCCCTTCATGACCAGGGTATTTTTTACTGTTCAGCACTGAGCTACTTTAACTGGCAATTGCGCGGTCATTCAACACTATACCCAAATGAAATTTACACCATATTTTTCACACAAGTAGAGCTTTCTTTTGGTCGTATTTGAGGACCACTGGATTTTTATTATAGGAATGAAAAAAAATCCACCCCCCAAAACATCATTTTCTACTGTTTTTTTTTTATAAAATATATCCAATGAAAAAAAATCAAACAATCAAATTTCTTCATAAATTTAGGCCAAAATATATTCTACGTGTCTTTGGTAAAAAAACAAAATCCCAATAAGTGTATAATTAATTAATTGGTTTGTGCAAAAGTTATACCGTCTACAAACTATGGTGTATATATACTGGAGTTTACGCAGCTATGACGTTATTCTGGTAATGGCAGTGATCAGTGACTTATGATGGGACTATGATAGTGTGGAAGGCAATCTGGCGCTAGCTGAGGCTGGTTGGGAAGTACACTGACATCAATAGTAACTTTATTATAGTGATCAGTGCTAGACTGTACACTGTCACTGTACTAATGACACTGACTGGCAAAGGGTTAATATCTAGTGGTAATCACAGGGTTAACTGTGTGGCTAACAATGTGTGTAATATGTGCTGCTTTTACTAATAGATGTGGCTGTTTTTTTTCCCCTGCTTTGCAGGGAGAAGAAACAGTTACATCGCTGTGCTGTTTGTAAACACAGGGCTCTGTGCTTTGATTGGACACAACCAATCAGTAGGTCCTGGCCACAAATCATTGGCCTGGAGCTGCTGACAAAATTGTGCTGTGTCCAACACAACGCAGGTCAGCAACGGGCATGTGCATGCGAGTGTTTATTTATGTAACTGAGCCTGCAGCTGCCACCCGTCACAGTACATCTACTGTGTTGGGGCGGCAAGTGGTTAAAATAAGGCGCTCTCAGTTTTCCACTGGAGGGAAGCACTCCACTGCACAGGAATGTATACCCCATACCAAACCTCTTTTGCCCCAAAGGTTATTTCTCCTCTCTTTCTATCTCTTAAACATGTTTTCCTTATCATTCTACCTCTGCTCAAAAGACAGCCTACATTTATGATGGTCCTATAATTACAGTAAATATTCAGAACACTTAAGTGTATTCTATTGGGGCCCAATTATTTGATTCCTTCTCTTATACTGTGGCCATTCTGTGGTGAGGCATGCCCTTTGCCCAAATGATCAGCGGAACTTCTGGCACCCAACATGTTAACAACCAACTTCAACTAAGTATAAAAATCTAATTTTGACCTACTGTGATTTTTTTTTTTTTTATTTTATGCATCTTTCTTTTTGGTATATTTCCTCTGTTTATTCAGTAAAAAAAATAAATTATGTAAGACATTTTCTAGAATGATCATATGGGTATTTGATGAATACTTGACATTATGAAGACAAAGAGCAGTACAGATGTCTTTTTTGCTAGCAATGCTTATTTTCAAAAACAATATTTGGATACTTTCAGGTGGAATCTTTCCACTGTATGCGTTGTTTTTAAAGCCAGTTATTTTTATCCTCCTTTTTATATTTACATATTGACTTGAAAAGTGTGCCTTTTCCTTAAATGGTTAATTCAGAATGGTGTTTTTATGTACATATAGTGTTTTTAGAATTCCGTTTTCAGTTTTTGTACTGTAAGATTATGAGACAGAAAACATCTGATAATAGCACGCTCTCTCATACTAATCATGGCAGTTGAAATAGGTTCCAATTGTTCCCCTGCCAAACTGGAAGCAGTGGTTTTTATTTGCGCAGACATTTGTCATCTTTGCAAAGACATTGTGTCCTCGTCTTCTGTATGTTACTGAGCACTTGGCTCTTGTGTGCCAATCATGCCACCATATATAAATATACCCCAGTTGCCAGCTCGTGCATATACAGATTTTCATAAATGCAAAAAGAGTGGACTTTTCCGAATGAAAACCACATACATTATTAGGAATGAATTGGTTCAAGAAAATATTTCCTCCCCCAAATTTTCTTGTCACTGTGGCCAATAAACGAACATCAATTTGAACCCATTAAAGATTAGAAAATTGAACAAATATTCTTAAAATAAATAAAAATTCAATCCAATGTCTACTATTGTATGGCCAGCTTAAAGGCGAACTAAAGGGACTAAGTCCAGGTCCTTCTCTCCAGGTGTTGGTCTTCGGGCATTTCCATTGGCCAGGCGTAGGATGATGTAACTCAAGGAGTCAGTCACCCCAGCACAGAGACTGCGCTGGTGTCAGCTGAGCTCCTTTTACATGCCACAGAAGACTGCAGGTAGGCATGTAGGTGTATTTCTTTGCAGAAGAGACATTGTATGTCTCTTCTGCGAGAGTAGCCTGCCTGCCCGCTGTGACAGGAGTGACTTTTGGGGGTGGGGGGACCCCTGTATCATCTCCTCAAATCCCTCTTATGTGTAAAGGCACCCTGTGCCTGGTAGTGGTGCAGGGTGCTCTGTCCTGATATTGTGTAAACATGTATAGGTGGGGTGTGGGGGTTGTTCATAGTTTAGTGCCATGTGGTCCCATTGTTCTATTAGGTGTTTGTGTATTGACTTGGTGGGGGGTGTTTCCAGCAGCCCTCCTGATGGGACTGTCTGTTCGGATGTGTCTCTGGTTGCTAAATTTGGTTTTCCCTGCCCTGTGTCCTTATGCAGGGAGGTGGGTTGTTCCCTTTTGAATGTTT
Source organism: Staurois parvus (assembly GCF_062004578.1). NCBI lineage: Eukaryota > Metazoa > Chordata > Amphibia > Anura > Ranidae > Staurois > Staurois parvus. The sequence continues at coordinate 5,972,288 of NW_028318087.1, forward strand.
ATATCTTGTGTTTTGTGTTAAAATAAAGCAGTTGAATTCCTGTCTTAAGACAAGTCTGGTGCTGTCTATTTGGTGCTGTCTATTTCCTGCATGATCAGCGGTGGTGTCCGTGGATTTGTGTTCGGACAGGGAAGCTGGAGTCTAACGGAAATACCCAAGTGCGGTCTGGGTCTGGTTCCGTTACACCCGCATTGTTTTGTAAAATGTTTTTCAGTTCTGCTTTAAGAGGGATAAGCCATAAGGTAGACCCTCAGTCTGATTTTGTGCATGGACCCCTTCTTGTTGTACAGCTTTATACAATTTTTTTTCATAGTAGTTGTTTTACTAAGGAAATAAAACAATGATAACAGCATACTGCAATCACAACTTATATATGTTAATATATTTACTAAAGAAGTGTTTTCCTGTTTTTTGTCATTTTGATCCATTTGATTCCACTGTATTAAGTTAGATCCATTTGTGTTCAGGTTATTCTGATTATTTTACTAATGGATGCTAGGGATATGGCATGTTTTCCAATTTTTGATATTTAGATTTTATTTGTGACCATTCGTTTACATTGAGCTCCGTAAAGTTTGTTACATATCTACAAATATTTTATATTAATATTTTGGAAAATGTTAAGCTGGCCATAGACTGACCGAAATTTCAATCCATCTCAGGACCTAAAAGCTGGTTCACCACCCTCCCCTTTTTATTTTATTTTCCATTTTCCTGGTATGTCTTTGGGCCATTAGGCTCAGGTAACACATGTAGACCGTCCGCTCCCTCCGTGTGGTCGCTCACTAGCAATGTATACTGTTAAAAGAATTGCTGCTTACAGTGGCACTCATGCTTATTTGACCAATTCTTTGTTACATTTCCCCTGTGTGGGTGATCTACTGTATCTTTTTTGCCGCAACAATAAAAATGATTGTATCAGAAATTTTGATCCATCTATGGGAAGGCTGATTGTACTGAAGTTCATCTATCAATCGACTTCAGTACAACCAGACTGTTGTCTTTATTTTTTTCTTTGTGATCACTGCTAGAGTCTAAAGCTGTCAGCACTGATCATTATATTCTGACAGCTGGAAACCTCCCGCTGTCAGCCCACAATAGCACAGTTGGAGAGATTTCCCCATTAATATTGACTTTGTTGACCCATGGTTGAAGGAAAGAAAATTGCATAATCTGTGGATTGCTTTGGTATATTTATTACCAAATCAGTATTTTTCCATATAATTATTTTTAGTACAAAACCTTTGATGCATGTTGAATATTGTAAGTGCCAGCATCCCATTTAGATGAAGATTTACAATGTTTTTGTTTTTTTTTCTTTCAGGGCTGTGGCTAAAGAAAGCCTGCCTTGTAGTGAGTGCCCAGCTCGACATAGATTCAGTGTTCCACTTGCATAACTTCTGATCCATAATTATAGTGCTACAAAAGCATGGAACACTTGATGAGTACCCCTGCCAAAGGCAATGTCACACAAACAAGAAAAACTATATGTTTTTTTTCTTGAAAATAGATATGCAAAATGACTGCTTCTCTGGGGTAGGTGCAGAGGAAAGTGTTTTTATTTTATTCTGATTGTCAATGAATAAAATGAACCTTTCTAATCCACAAGCATGTAAACATGGTGCTTTCATAATCCCTTTCATTAGTCATTTTAAACGTAGTTATTCTTCTCTCAAAACATGCAGGCTAACCAGCACTATAATGGATATGCAAATTTTGACTTTTTCTCATAAGTCGATAAGAACTGATTTGCACCCAAGATGCCACACCCCCCCCCCCCTCTTTTGGAGTTGCTGATGAATTCCCACAGAGTTTTAACATATGACTGTCATAGGAAGAACTGAGGTGTCTTTGATGTGCAGGCTGTGATTGACAGCCTGGCTTCCCCATCAAGATGTCAGCTCCCAGCTAGGGATTAATTGCATCTCAGGGGACAGGCTGGAGCAGAATTTTTCTTCATATATTATGCACAATGAATTAACTGCTCAATAGTACAGTTTTGGCAGTGGTTCCAGCATCGTCCTACAGCCACATTAACAATGCTCCTCTTATACATTGTGTTTTGCTAAACGCAGTGTTTCAGAGGAGTTATGGCACTTAGTAGCAACACACATCCATTACGCTAGTTCAAACAGGATTGCAAGGATGCCAGATCAGGAAAATGTGACAGTTGTCTATAGGGTCCTCAGGCTTAGAATGAAGGGTTGGTGAGAAGGTAGCATTGCAGAGGGGGAGGGACATGGCAGCTGTGTAATCCACAGGAAAGGCTTGAGATTATCGCACACCAGGATATGCCAGTCAGGAAACTGCAAGGGAACATTGCAAAACAATTTTAACTATTAGCTCTCTAGAGGAATCCTTAATGCATTGAAGTTGGCAGTCAGATGGTTGGAGGGACTTTTGAAAGGAACTTCATAGAGAAGATCTCTCTTACATCTTCACAGCTTCAGTTCATGTTTGTAGTCAAAGACTACAAGTCAAATAATAAGGGTGCAGTATCAGTTCTGTACCTGTTTGTGTTATAAAAAAATCATTTTAAGGCTAGTCATTCATCACCATACACTGTGCTCAGTTCCCAAAACTCATCCCAATCAATATTTCTGCCTGGCCTCAGATCTGTGGGTGTAAGGGCTGAATAGCGCAATGTCATTCATTGATTTATTCATTATATTTCATAATATGCTTTCACTTGAGTTTTAAGGAATCTTTACAAACTCAATATATACTTTGCTTCACGCATTGGTCTGTATGTATTGTGATATAGGGAATGTTTTTCAGTGAGTCATGCCAATCGGACTGGTTAAAGGCTTGTTGGACCACTTTTATTAAATTAAAGAAAACAAAGTATCTTACATCAGTATTTCCCACGTAGACGGTTCAGCTTCACAAAAAATTATAAGCAAAAGCAGGTAATGAAAATGCTACAAAAATGTTAAAAATTGGCGCTGGAGAGAAAAGGAAGAACTAAAAGTCCAAAATAGTAAGGGAGTAGTTCGTGTCATATAGATTTCCAATGAGGAGTATAGTGTAATCAGCAACATCAGGAGGTAGCACCCTTAGAGTAAAGCTGAACTTAGATTACAATGAAGAAAAGGCATGTATTTCAGGATGGATGTTGTCCTTCAGAGGTCCCGGAGTCTAAGCTCCCTGGCTCACTCAGTACCTCAGACCTGGCTCTCTAGCTTTGTAGATTGCTGCACTCTGCTGTAGTGGCTCACTTCTTTCCTCACAATAGATTTCCTGGCACCCTGGGCTCTCTTTCTCCTGAGACTTACAGACTTTCTCTGGCCCCTGGACTTGTGTTGTCGTTTCAGCTCTTCTTGTTCAGCTCCCCTGACTTTCCCAGTCCTGCAGCTGAGGAATCTCTCCAATATGAAACACTGTTTATGTAGGGTATAACCTCTCTTAATGGGAGCACACCTGTCTCCTGGTTGGAGCATACCGTTCTCTCCTGACTGGGCCACTGAGCTATGCCCAGGCTTTCTGTATAACAAGCATGCACACTTTCTTTTTCCAAATTATTTTTTTATTGAATTTTCAATGCAGAAAATACAAAACAGAGCCAGCTGGGCAAACCTTGGCTCACTTAGTTACAACAAAACATAAAAGGCAAAAACCAAACCAAACAAATCCTCATTGCAGTATGCAATAAGTCTGAAACAGGAGAAAAGAATATGCACAATTAGCACAATAACTGAATTTAATTGCATCTGTTAAATCACCAAATCCTCACTATACAAGGGCCCAATCAAGGAGTGATAATATCTAGAGCCATACCAGAATTCCTCTGTAGGGAGCACCACCTACTGCTCAAAGGTTTCATAGCCGAGGCTTGGAGGTGTAATCTGAGGCAGCATTTGTAAAGGGGGCGTTAAGCCATATATTCCAGACCTTGGAAAAGTTCTTAGGGCACCCCAAGAAGCATATGTAAATTTTATAATGAGGGAATGGTGACCAGGTGCTTCCAGTAGTCGGGTGCTGGGGCCACTGGAGATTTCCATTTCAGGATCATGGCTTTCCTGGCGTAAAAAAGAAGTCGTCCCAACAGGACTCTTAAGGCCCTTATAGAAGTTAGCAGTTGAACCAAACCAGATATACAATGTTCATGGGAACTGGAATAGTTGTTAACCTAAAAAGAAATGATGTGCGTTCAGCCAAAAAAGCTTGAATGAAAGAACAGTACCAAACGATATGGGCAAAGTCCACTGGGTCTGTCACACTTCACTAACATCTTGAGAGGACTATAGGATAAATCTTTTGTAACTGTTGGGGGGTTAGATATATCCTGTGAAGGATTTTAAATTGAATTAAACAGTCTCTGGTGGAGACCAAGTGGAACATGGGATAGTCCCATATGTCTTTCCAATCCTCCCTGCCCAATTCCCTCTCTACTCACCATCTGGAGTGAAGACTATCAAGTCCCTCGTGGATAGAGGGCTGCAGAGCCTTATAAATAGTAGAAAGAGGTCTGTCCACGTTTTCATCCCTTAGCAATGTTTGCACAAGCATGCACAGTTACACAACCTGCAGGTCTCCAGTAAGACCTGGACACAGGATTGAAGGCATCATCCCACCCAAGACACTTTGAAGCCTTCAAGCTCCAGACCCTGATCCAGGATTACAAAACTCAGAACACTGACAAGCCAGTCTTCTCCACTCAGAAATAATAATCTGGAGTTTCACACTCTGCATTATTGCAAATCCTGTGTGTCTTCTGCATATCCTCAAAGTGACATGGTCTAGCATTGCATTTTATGATTTACATTATTAACAAGTCTTCATAAAGATTATACAGATTTTCTGTTGGGAACAACCCTCCAGCATTGAACTAGATACCACCAATCTTTTAAATCTCATGTAATCTTTAGCATTTTGTTGTAATTAAAAAAAGTAATCTTCAATATTCTTAAATCTGCTGCTTTCATTAAAATAATACCTGGTGATCTTTCCCTGAAGAACCCTGTTCAGTTACTTCTGCTTGTAAGTTGAAACCATGCATCCCTGTCACCCAGCTGTGCTTCTGCTTTGCCACCCTGTCACTCTGACTTCAAGCGGTCATTTATTACATTAAGCAGGCATATAAACTGTTGTCACCGTTAAGTAACCTCCTCTGAGAAATCCCATGCAGTCATCCCTGGAGAGCATAAATACAGACATAAGGTGGCTGCAAAGAGGTAGCCTGGGACCAGCAGCAGTGAGATTAAACAATGGTTAAAAAAAGGTGTCCACAGTATTTAAGTTTTTTTTTTTTTATTATACACAGTGCTTTTTATTATACACAGGGCAAACTAAAGGTAATTCCTTTAGAGTTTATATCTACTTTTACATTTTTCTTAAACTTCATACAATATTTTTCTGTTCTTGGGGGGGCAGATGGATCCATATAGATTTAAGTGAAGGTGCAACAATAAATAGATCAAGATTGAGCCATAAAAAAATTAGGTTGTATGTCATGCCTCCTAAAGCAGTCTAATTAAAACTTTCTCTGACTACTGAAATGTGTATCCAAATTTTAAAATATTTTGTTAAAACCAAAAAAACAGGCCTCTTTGATGATATGTCCAAAATATTGTAAGGTCGTGCCAAAATTAGGATGGCAGGGAGGTTTGAACTGATGGTCTTTAAGGCTAGATTCACAGGTATGTGGGTGTGGGACTGCGTGCATGCTTTTCTACACCCGTAGCAAAAATGTTCTGCTGTTAGTAGAAGTGCAGGTGTGCCATTAATTGTTAATGGTACCCCCATGCAATGGAAACTGCAGCGCATTTTCCCGCACTATACGGTTCCCTGCGGCTGCATTTTAGGAAAGGTGCAGGGGCCTTTTGGTACAGTAGCCCATTCAAATGAGCCTCAGTGAAACTGCAATACAGTGAGCCTAGCCTTAAGTGGAACTAAAGTCCACAGTACTTACCTTTCTTTCAACGGTCCAACATCCCTTGCTGAAATCTTCTACATGGCTTCCTCCCGATGCTGTTCTGCAGCTGTCTTGCTTGGTCTGTGCCTGAGGCTTGAGAAAGGAGCCCGGGTGGCTCAGAAATGTGTAGCAATGTCTGAGAACCCTTTCACTCTGGACCTGCACTCCACCAAGATCCCCAGCTTCTTGGTTTCCGGTTCTGAGCCTGCTTTCTGGTCTCCTCTTTCTGGCCAGAAGCGGTGAGGCTGTTTCCTAGAATTAAGTGATTTCCCATCTATCCACAGGGGATCTGTACTGGGATGTGGATATGTCAGGTGTCATATTTTACTCCCTTTTTGTGAGTTGTTTTTTTTGTCTTTTTATCATTAAAGTCTTTTCTAATGCTACACTTAGGTGAGCACCATCTGGTGTTCCTGTTTTCTGTTCTCTGCAATGGAGGTATGGTACATTTTGTACGACAGTATGAAAAGCTCTAGATATTTTGAAAAACAATTTACAATTAAAAATGGGATTAATCTGAAACCGAAAATAGTTGGCATCCATGGTGCTGTCATTCATACTAGTGTCATTGTTTCACAGGCTTTGAGAGGGGGGTTATAGTGATGTGGGTGGCAATATTTACTATAGAAACTAACACTCTCTGTGATAAGTTAACTGCATTGCTTATAGCCTACATCTTAGATCACGGTATTATTCGATTTGAAACCTAGATAAACTTTCCTATATCGCTTACTTTCCTGATTTTATGCTTGTGCAAACTTGGCTACATTTTCAACACAGTCATGTGGCAGCTCATTACAGACACATCCTTGATTCAATTTGGGTTGTGACCTATAATTTAGGAATCTATGATCTAGAGTGTTTAATTGCCTTCATGTGCAGTTTGTTTAGCATTTCAGTTCCATAACCTTTTGGGATTACAGTTCTGTCCCCGACTAATTGAATTACGCTGTGGTCAAAAATGTTCTTTTCTTACTACGTTGTTAAAGAAAATATACCCTGATGCGACAAACATTTGCTGGTGATACAAGGAAGAGGAGGGGACCATCTTCCATATTTTCTGGGAATGCAAAAAATTGAAAAGCATTTGTTCTCAGGTGTGAGAATCCATCAAAAAACTTACCAACTTTTACCTGGGTAGAAACCCAGCCAAGTATCTGCTTCTTCTTTCTGATCTTCCAAGATGTAGATACAAACACTCCAAGCTGGTCCATCTGCTGAATTCAGCTAGGGCCTGTATCCCGAGACCCTGGAGGCAGGAGTCTTCCCTACGCTTTTGGAATGGTTCTCGAGAATTGACCAAATTCTCTCAATGAAAAGCCTATCTGCATCTTTGCATGGGAAGGAGGGAGCATTTAGATGGAACATGATCCACTGAAAGCTCAACACATGAACATGGACACGTGAATATGGCTCAGTTCTCACTGCTGAGGAGTGAGATTAAATTTCTGTCATCCCCCCCCTCCTTTTTCTTTTTTTCCCCCTTTTGCCTTCTGTTTTTCTCTTTCCTCATTTCTCTTGTACAGTGGCACCTGTTTGGGGAAGGCCAAGAGTTTCTCCTCCTGTATACAGGTGAAATTGGAAAAATTAGAATATCATGCAAAAGTTCATTTATTTCAGTAATACAACTTAAAAGGTGAAACTAATATATCAGATACTCATTACATGCAAAGCAAGATAGTTCAAGACGTGATTTGTCATAATTGTGATGATTATGGCTTACAGCTCATGAAAACCCCAAATCCACAATCTCAGAAAATTAGAATATTGTGAAAAGGTGCAATATTCTAGGCTCAAAGTGTCCCACTCTAATCAGCTAATTGAGCCATAACACCCGCAAAGGGTTCCTGAGCCTTTAAATGGTCTCTGTCTGGTTCAGTAGGAATCACAATCATGAGAAAGACTGCTGATGTGACAGTTGTGTAGAAAACCATCATTGACACCCTCCATAAGGAGGAAAAGCCTCAAACGGTAATTGCAAAAGAAGTTGGATGTTCCCAAAGTGCTGTATCAAAGCACATTAATAGAAAGTTATGTGGAAGGGAAAATTGTGGAAGAAAAAGGTGCACAAGCAGCAGGGATGACCGCAGCCTGGAGAGGATTGTCAGAAGCGTCTTACCTGGGCTAAAGAAAAACAGACCTGGTCTGTTGCTCAGTGGTCCATAGTCCTGTTTTCTGATCAGAGCAACTTTTGCATCTCATTTGGAAACCAAGAACTCAGAGTATGGAGGAAGAATGGAGAGGCACACACTGCAAGATACTTGAAGTCCAGTGTGAAGTTTCCACAGTCTGTATTGATTCGGGGAGCCATGTGATTTGCTGGTGTTGGTCCACTGTGCTTCATTAAGTCCAGAGTCAACGCAGCCGTCTACCAGGAGATTTTGGAGCACTTCATGCTTCCTTCCGCAGACGAGCTTTATGGGGATGCGGACTTAATTTTCCAGCAGGACTTGGTACCTGCCCACACTGCCAAAAGCACCAAAACCTGGTTCAATGACCGTGGGATTACCGTGCTTGATTGGCCAGCAAACTCGTCTGACCTGAACCCCATGGAGAATCTATGGGGCATTGCCAAGAGAAAGATGAGAGACATGAGACCAAACAATGCAGAAGAGCTGAAGGCCGCTAATGAAGCATCCTGATCTTCCATAACACCTCAGCAGTGCCACAGGCTGATAGCTTCCATGCCACGCCACATTGAGGCAGTAATTGCTGCAAAAGGGGCCCAAACCAAGTACTGAGTACATATGCATGCTTATACTTTTCAGAGGTCCGGTATTGTTCTACGTACAATCCTTGTTTTATTGATTGCATGTAATATTCTAATTTTCTGAGATTGTGGATTTGGGGTTTTCATGAGCTGTAAGCCATAATCATCAAAATTATGACAAATCAATTCTTGAACTATCTTGCTTTACATGTAATGAGTCTATCTCGTATATTAGTTTCACCTTTTAAGTTGCATTACTGAAATAAATGAACTTTTGCACGATATTCTAATTTTTTGAGTTTCACCTGTATGTTAGGACAGCCTTTCTCAACCAGGGTGCCTTGAGGTTTCTTCAGGGGTGCCTTGGCAAATGTCTAAAAATTGCTCAAAACTTGTATACAGGCCAGCGAGTGGAACAAGCCTTCCTTTATAGTTACACAAAGCCACAGGTTTTCATTGTGCACCATTACGACCTTCGAGCTGCCAGCGCCCTGACAGCCAATGCCTAGTTTGACCCTCCCCTGCCCCTCTACATCAGTGCTGGGGTCACATTAGCTCAGTGATGGATAAATACTAAAGGAGAAGAGAAACACTGGAATACTACTCAGTACCAGTGTGCAAAATGTATTTGCTTTGGAAGAATAAACACCTCCTAATGTTGGTTGTCCTACATGTGTGGATGTTGCTGCGTTATATAAAACTATTAGAATAGTTTTTCACATTTTATAATGGGGTGCCTCAAGACTGTCCATAATTTTAAAGGGTGCCCCAGGATTGTCCATAATTTTAAATGGGGCCTTGACTGAAAAAAGGTTGCAAAACACTGTATTAGGAAAATAGTGCAGACAGAAAGTAGGCTGGCTAGTGTGTATTTAACCTTCCTGGCGGTAATCCCGAGTGTAGCTCGGGGTTAATTTCAGTACCAGAAGCGGTAACCCTGAGCAACACTCGGGATTACACTGCAGCAATCCCTCGAGCCTCACCTTGTGCCACGATCCCGCGAGGTCCTCCTGCTGTGTCCCCCACTCATGTCTGCCGGCCTATGCCGGCATCCGTCTTCCAGGTTCCGTTCCCTGCGAGCGTCTGGACATGGGTGGGGCGGAACCGGTGGGAGGGAACCGGTGGGAGATTCAAAAAAGTACAAATTTTACATACAGTACATTGTAATCTCTTAGTATTACATTACAGTATCAAACCATTTCACCTAAATTTTGTCCCTAGTGCTCTGTCCAGTGCCCTCCCTGCACTTTTATCGTTCTTTCTGCCTGGAAACTGAGAAATGTCCATGTCATCCAAAAAGCGTCCCTTTAGGTCAAAAGCGGTTTTAGACCAGCTAGAAAACAGCGATAGTAAATTAGAACCACTTACAGAATTGAGCGATGGTGATTTGTGGGGAAATTCATCATCAGACACTGAAACCGATTCTGTGACTATTTGCTCAGCGATGTGTGAACTTGATGCTCTATTTCAAATTTCAGTGTTTTTGGTTTGATTACATTATTGAATTACATTTATTATTGTATTATTATTATTTTTATAATTATATAATTATGATTTCGTGTTTTCAAACTTTATCATACCTGGGATGTTTACTAGACTCTTGTTTGGACAGATTTAAGTGATTTATTTCTAAGAATTACAGGCCTACAATATAAAACAACAAATTTCCATGAAAAACAATGTACCGCTTTGACATTCAAAAATATTGATTAGTTAGACTGCCAGGGAAGTTTATGTGCTGCCCTGAAACAAAGTTCTAACTTCTATATTGGTCTGTTCTATTCCTTGGAATTGTACAATGTTTGAACTGTTGTATTGCCTTGCCTGAATTTATGAAAATTATATTTAAAGAATGTTAAAAAGCATTCTTTTCTGTGTAGGTCAGTCTTTCTCATCCAGTTTCTGTTTATCAAACCCACAGATGAAGAAAACATATAGTGCTGTAGCCTATGGTTGCTTTGCATTAGATCTCTCCAAAACCTCTTTTCCGTTTCCTGTTTTTAAGGTAGCTTCACCTTGTCCCATGGAGCCAATTTTACGTGTGTGCTTTTGGCTGGCACCACAAATTAGTCTCCTTCTGTCCACAGAAGCGGACATGGTGGCAAGTGACTCCTCTCTCCCTGGCTCCTTCCTGCGAGTGATTGCTATCAGCTGGAGCCTGCAGTGTCCCTAGTGCACCTCTGCACGGAACTTGATTTAAGCTGTGCTGTGGGGCCATGAGCCCGTTGTGGTGAACAGTGTATATGTTTGGGTACACATATAAGGCAAAAATGTACTAGGTTACCCTGTCATGTTTCACTGCTTGACAAAATAATATCCTTATGTGTTTATTTTTTGAGGCTGAATTCACACTTATCTATTCTTGTGCATTATGTTAACACGCATTATGTCATGCGTTGTGTGAAGGCAGTTGATTAATTTTGAATGAGCAGCTAGATAACAGGAATGGACCAAAAAACAGACCTGTAGTATTCATTCCTGATGCAGTGTACCACATAGCACAATAATGTGTCACACTGTGTTCTGCAACATATGTGCATCAGAGCTACATTGCCTTAGGTCTGGACCACACAGACTGCTCACAAAGGTAGCAAAATAACACCTGTTATATGCACACCCCAGTACAGATTCTGCTCAAATTTCGATCTATCTATGGCTGTTCCTGCTTGACAGAAGTCCACCTGATCAAATACTGTTGAACAGGGCTGTTGGAAAATTTTTCTTGATCAGCTGGCTGCAGCTGCTGACCAGTGTATTCTGATAGTGAAGTCTCTTCACCTCGCATGTGTAAATGGGGTAATCTGTTTGGGTTTTTGTGATCAGCCCCCTGGCTGCTTGAACAAAATGAGGCATCTATGACCAGCTTTAAAGTGTATGTAAACTCTGTTATTAAACTTCGTGAGCTTGCTCTCTTTTTGTTTTTGTTTTTTTTAAAGTGGTCCTAAAGCCTAAACATTTTTTACCTTAATGTTTAGGAATTGGTATTGGCCCCTCCATCCCTTATACTAACCTGAGTCCTCATTTGATCTAGCACTGTGCACATCTATGGTACTTCTCTCCCGTGACTTTGGGGTCTCACAGACTTTGCTGAGGCAGTGGGATCCATTGAGGATGCATGGCGTGCGGCCGAATTCCACTGTCTTTGTCGCAGCAGCGGGGCTTGGGAATGAGCCCACACGATTGCCCCGATGGGAAGTGGCCTCTTGGGGGCACTAGCCATAGAGGTAGCCAAGAGCGCCAGCGGGGTACCTGAGAAGAGGAGGTAAGTATAGGCATGTTTGTTGTATGTATGTGTGTGTGTATGTATGTGTAATAAATATATATATATATATATATATATATATATATATATATATATATTTCAAAGTGTTTTATAAAAGTGAAAAAATAAAAATTGTGCTTCCTTTTTTAAGATTTAGGAACACTTTTTAGAGACACACAAGGTAAGAGAGTTTGGTGACAAAGACTGCTTATTGTACCGTACTGCTGACTTTACAGGATCACTTGAATTTTTGGACTCTGGTCAAGCAAGGCAAGAGAAAACAATGGGACAGAAGCTGAGAATAATTTATTGAAAGCTTTACAGGAACTGAGATTAACACTATGTAAATAAAGTGAAAGTTATTGTAGCAGACTGAAGCATTTCAAGAGTTTTGCAGTTACAGACCATGCAACCGAGTGTCACCTGACACCTAAAATGCCAGAGCAATATTGTACAATAGTCATAAGTATAATCATATGAGGACCTGGAATAGATCAGAAGTACTCTAAAAGGGAAAACCTTTTGTCACAATTATAAGCTAAGAACATGAGTTGCTTCTAATGGTGTGGCTGCTCATAATATTGGGTCCATTATTTATCCAATGGAATACGGAAATGTTCTTGTCCACTGGAATGTGATGGGCCTGTATTGAAATTTGAAGGCTACATGATGTGCCAGAAGCTGTGTACAAAAGCAAACTTGTGGGTTCATTATTATCATTGTAATGATAGCATTATGGTAATTCATTGGGCTGTTGATCTGTGTTGGTGCTTGCATGCTTCTTGCTGCTAAGGTCCAGGAGAAATTTGATTATAAACTATGGTTAAATTGTGGCTAATCCTGAAACTTTATTTTTAAAGCTGAATTGGCTTCCATTTACAAGGATGTTCAATTCATATCGCCCGATGCCTGGGACATGTAGTTTACCTTTAGCCCTGCTGTGGGCAAGCAGTAGGGCTCACCTGTCAGGTGGAAGCATTTGGGTGGCAGCACTGCTACCCGATTGCTTCCACGCAGCCCACTATGCTGCCAGGCTCCACTGCCCTGCCCTCTATATGTCCCGGGCTCCGCTTGCCCATCTGAGGGCCTGGGAACAGGCAGTGGCTGTCGGCAGGTATATGGGAGGGAGGAAAGCAGACACATCCACTCCCCTTCTTGTCCTGACCTGGAAGTGATGTGTCATTGTGACAATCGCGGCGTCAGACCCCCAGCCCTTCTCACCAATTCGTGACCGAAGGACTAGCCAATCTAAAACCACGCTGTCACGTGCGTAACAATGCCACGCTCAGCTGCACCCTGCACAAAGATTTTCCAGCTAATAGACCACAATCTATGTACCTGCAGCCTGAGAGAGATTGTTACTGGGTCAGGTTAATTACGCAATTAACCCTTCACACTGCCACCACCGCCTTTTTGTACAGAGAAGGAGGAAATGCGCCAATATTAGCAATAACACTATGATGTTTGGATAATCATCTGTATACACACTGTCACCGCAGGCAGATGTATATAGAGGTTTAAAAACACACAGTAGCACACTTCAGAGGCAGGGATTCTTAGTTTGCATTAAAGAGCTTTAGAAACAGTTCAACACTTTTCAGAAAATAAGATTTATTACTAAAAGGTCAAAATGGTGCAATAAAAGTATTTACAGACAAAGATGTAGCCAATATATATATAGAAATACAGAGAGCAATAACACAGCAGAGAGATAAAGAAAGAAGTTTAAGAAGGTAGAATACTTGCCGTCAGCCTTGGTTTAAGCAGATTCAAGTGTCCTGAGCAAAAGGGTGCCTTTTCTCCCAAAGTTGGTTCCTGGTGTTAAAACGGAGATCCCTTCAACTTCTCCAAGCTTAACAGCCTCTTTTCAGGAACTCAGCAGGGTGTCTCCTTACAGCAGAGAACCAATCGCCTCATTTGGAGAGGGGTGTTTTAGGCGGGGAACTCAGACTATGACCAAATCCCTCCCAAGTTATACCATGGTCAATAACCTTCCCTAAGTACATGTAGCAGCCTAGCCACTAGTAGATTAATATGCAGAATGATATCCTGAACGTCCAGACATCAAATATGCCATACCTTACTATTTCAGCTAGAACTATTTGGCTTTCTGCTCTACTGTAGACTTTAACTAGGGGTGTAAGATATCAGACGACTCGCATTAAACTGAGTTATCTGAATATATGCTTTGTTTCATTGTTTGTTTCTTAAGATACAAAATTATATGGAAAAGTAGGTTTTAAATGTGATGTCTGTTTTATGACTATCTCGGAATGTCTTTCAGTGAAGGACTGGTTGTTAGCTTTACAATCACCTCCAAGCAAGATTCTCACAGACATACTGGGCCCAGGCTAATTGGGGTTTATAACCATGAAGTTATCCCGCTGTGCCTGATGTCTGTGATTTCAGCATACATACCACATTACTGAGGGAGGGGGATTGGAGGGAGAGAGAATGATACAAGATGGAGGATCTGTAGCAAGATGGATGACTGCGTCCATCTCTGTACGTACGATTGCTACAGACATCACTTCCAGGTCCCCGTTGACAGATTCCCGGCCTAAGAATGTAATGCGGTGTGATGTGCATGGCATTTCATTCAGAGCAGTACAGAGGAGACATGCATGATCTTTTAGACCCTGAATGTCTCAAAAAAGAGAACCTGTCACCAAAAATCATCACATAGGGGACTTTGTCCCGTGTGATGAAAAAAAAAGTTAAGTATAAAAAAAAAAAATTTTTTTTTTATTTTTAAAAAATTTAAGTTACACCCAAGCATATAACCCCCATAAAATTTTCAAGGCACCCACCCCCACATATACACACATGTATATGAAACGTAACAGCATGCGCGGGGGCACCTGCATATGAAAATGACGATTGCGATACATGTTGCATATTGCCGTGCATACCAGAATGAGAGCGATAATTCTAGCACCAGACCACCTCCGTAATGCTAAACTGATGACCTATAGGGGGCTTTAAAAGTGTCACCTATAGAAAATATAGGGTACTAAAGTTTGTTGTTATTTCACAAGTGCACGCAAATTTAAGGTTTGACATGTTGGATATCTGTTGACTCTGTGCAACCTCATCTTTTATATTACAAAAAAATTGGATAATTTTTTGCTTTTTGTGCCCTAAAATTAACTTTATATTTTTCCTAGCCTTTTGTGATAATATCGTGTGACATAAAAAATTGGAACTACCGCTATTTTATTTTCTAGGGTCTCTGATTTCAGAAAATATATAATGTTTGGGGGTTTTGTGTAATCTTCAGGCCTTAAATGATTTTTTTTAAACTTGTGCAAAACACGAGTGTGGCAGTGAAAGGGATAAAGGATAAGCCCGACACTCCCCTTTTCTGACGAGCACCCAATCAGTGCTCATTACGCTGCAAGGTCACTCTCCTCCCTGCTAGGCCCTGGGCACAGTGCTGGAGACAGGTAGGATGGGAAGGAAGAGAATAACAGCATAATGTTAAAAATATTAAATGCTTAAGTTGCCGTAAAGTCCCTTTTTGTTTTTAAAAGCCCCAGATATTACTTAAAGCAGATTTAAATACAGTTTTGGTTAAAATTTATTTTTTTATCAGGACAAGTAGATTGTCATGAAGAACAAGTAGATTGGGACACTGATTTAGTCCCTGGATAAGTAGTTTTTCAAAAATTTCCACACCCCTGATTTATTCCTTAGTAGCTACAAAGGATATTCTGTAAATTCACTTTGTGTGCATGAAATTCCTTTGCAATTTTGGGACTCTGGGCAATCAGGATTTAACACATCAGACTTTGTATAATATGAGGCAGGAAATGTCCTTGAATGTATGCAATCGTTCATGATTCTACAGACCTAGAAATCTCTAAGGTAAGAGATAGAAGTGATCAAATAAGATAAAGTCCAACTTGGAAGAAAGTCTAGTATTTTATTATGTGTAAAAAAATAATTTATGGACAAAGTATTTTACAAAGTTGATGGTCATGCAAGGTGAAGGTTCACCAAAAAAAAAAAAAAAGACATTACAATTTTAAAGATGAATGGCCTGACTCCCTGCTATCATTTTTTCCTCTTTTTTTTTTTTTTTCCAATATTTTTTTATTGGTTTTGTCAAAATAACATTTTAGAGACAAGTACAAACAAGTTTAGCCTCTATTTCTTAATCAACCCTGACATATAATGCTTACAAATAGGATGCAGGAAACAACAAACAATCTGGAATAACTATCAATAATTCAATCAAATAACAAGACTTGGTCCCACATGGGACGTAAGGATACTAAGAACTGCACTGTTACAATCAGCGAGATTATAAGGTTTTGTCAAGGCAGGTCATATCTTATGATTAGCTACAGCCTGTATGGCTCCCTGCTAACGTTTCTGATTCACTTTTAGTTCAAAAAAGTTTAAAAGAAAATGTGAATAACTGATAATTTCGGCCTAATTTATTAGTTGGTAAATGTTACCTTTTCTACTTATTTTACACATTCGCTCGAAGCGTTTACTATATATGAAGTACTGAATCATTCTATTTTACAGTAAAAATACAGCAATTTTAAAAGCAAAAGGAGACTTCTTTGTTACTACATAGTTATTCTTGTTTTACACGATTTATGAATACCTATGAAGTCCTTTGTAGAACAACTGTCCACCATACTGATACTGTGTTTTTACACCATCAATATCAGAACATTTATAGTACATTTTTCATGACTCATTTGCATTAGACCTAATATGCAGAATGTGATACCTGTAACCTAATTCACTGTGTTAGGACTATATTAATATGTACTGTTCCAGTCAGTGATCTCAACAAACAACCTATAGGTGCCTTCACAGACTGTTCCCAAACTGTTCTACAAGTCTGCCTACCCGTGGTCTCCGCTGCCTTCCCGTGGTCTCCGCTGCCTTCCCGTGGTCTCCGCTGCCTTCCCGTGGTCTCCGCTGCCTTCCCGTGGTCTCCGCTGCCTACCCGTGGTCTCCGCTGCCTACCCGTGGTCTCCGCTGCCTACCCATGGTCTGCACTGTCTGCTTTAGATGAAACAACCTGTGTACCCCCTTAGATGTAACAGCCAGAGTTGCTGAGGAGAAGACCCAACAATCAACAAATAAGATGTCTCTTGATACTTTTGGTTACATTTAGAACTTTTTAGCTTTAATTTGTAAGCTTTTGTTCAAACTTGTTACCTACGTGCATGTATTGGTATATACTTTAAGGGGTTCAAAAGACCCTTTCAGCAGCTCTTCAGGGAGGCAACCCACTTCCCCCTCTATGGCAGAACAGAAAAGAAACAAACTTTTCCCCATGGGACTACTACCTTCTGCACTTTGGGGGTGTCTTAAGAGCCTACTGTTTAAAGCCCCCTAATGCTAATGGAAAGGCAGACCGATCAACATGTAAGAGGGCCATATGATGGCTGACGTTATGAATATCAGTCCTGTTCTTCGTGTACCAAGCTGATTTATTTGGAAAAGAGGGACATTTTTTTCCCTGAAAAAGTACAGAACAGCAGATACTAACCAATTGCTGATCCCGTGTGAAAACTGACAATCAGTACTATGGACAGCACCACTAGCACATTCACCAGCTTCACATTTAGCACAAAAAAAAAAAAAGCTCCTACTGTGCATTAAAAATTCCAGGAATATGCATTCTCCGCAGTATAAATGCAGTAATTGTTGCCATGAGAACATTGGGTAAATTTCCGCCAGTCCAGCATTGCGAAGGTTTTTTTTTTTTTTTTATTAATATATATACATTTCCCCATTGTGTCTCGCTGTTGGCATTCAAATGCAACATCAGTGCTGTGTAGAGAAAGAAGTTTTGTTCCAGTGGTTTGTTCTGAGTTTCTAAACTACCCACATTTTTTTTCCTCCTGAAAATCATTAAAAAATGCAGTGTAAGCTGTGGTTCACACCGCTGCGATTTCAGGTGCAATTTGTGAATTGAAATCGTACCTGAAATCGGATCTAATGAATCTGAATGTGAGTGTCTTAACATGCGTGATTTGCTGCAGCGCGATTTCAAAAGTATTTCTTGTATTGCTTTTTGTGTGGTTTGTTGCGATTTCACATACATAGACTATAATAGAAAACGCAATGGAAAATGCAGGAAATCATTGGGAAATCTTCACAAGTTGCAAACAAATCTTCAGAAAATGCGGTGAAATCGCAAACAAAACGTGTGATTTTAAATTTCATCCAGTGTGAACCAAGCCTTAGGCTGGAGCTACACTTGCAGTTTTAATCTCTTGTTACTGGGAGAATTAACCACTTGCTGGCAGACATCATTAGGCTAGAGTTACGCAAGAGATTTTTAATAGCTTGATCGTGCTACAAAAATCACTAATGATTAATTGCTAGGACAAAGTATGCCCTATGGATTAAAATATACTGAAAATGTACCATGCAGTAGTAGCTTCTTGTAGCAATCAAACACACGATTGGACTTTGTCTCCTGCTACGTTTGTAGCTTACCCAAATGATGCAGTTAGTACCATGTGTTTAGCGATTGATTGATACTTTCATGCTTAATCACTAGCAATTCTAGTAGCACGATTCAGCTACTAAAAATCTCTTCATTGCTCTAGCCCAGTCTTACAGTGAATGCCAGCAGGTGACTATGTAATGTACCATATACAGTTATGAAATAACCCTTACAAAATTGCTGCCAAGCACCTTAAAGCAGACATATAGCTGTCTGGATTTTTGTTAACAAAATCCCCTTGTACATTTTTTTTAGCTGGTTTGATGACATCACAGGTCCCTCTTCTTTTTCAGCAGTGGCTGGGTGCCAGGCCTTCCTCCTACACTGAGTAGCACCGTCGAGTCCTGAGTTACTGTGAGCCCAGGCTGTATAATAATGCACTCCTAAGTCAATGTGGCAACTACAGGCAGGGCTCAGAGACAATGGGTAGGCTGCCTCTGTGGTTCTGCTCGAAGCAGGTAGGCGATGTTGGAAATTAATTAAACTCTGGATTGTTCAAGGTATGCAAAGGCATGTTTTTTTTTCTTTTAAAAGAGAAGGTTGGGGGAAAAAGTCATACCTAGGTGGATGGAACATTGGTCCTCTACCACCTTTAAGACTGAGAACTGAGTGATAATACCGCTGATCACTCAGTTCTCGGTCTTCAGTGAGCAGAGAGCTGGTGGCTGCCCCTCCGCTCTACTCCTCCAGTGCTCTGTGGAGCTCCCGGCTGTGGAGGGGGTGGGGGTGGCCGGCTCAGGCTTTCTATTGGCTGCTGAGAGGCTGAGCCAGCTGCTGGTCAGTAATTTTGTGAATCCCGACATTAAAGTCAGGATCTTTCCAGAGCCTGCTGTCGGCTAAAAACGAGGCACAGGAATGCAGGACTAAGTGCACTCCTGCGAACCCTAGGAGAAATGGGGACAAAAGATGGGTGGGGATTCCAAAAATTCAGTTTAAAAAAAAAAAAAAAAAAAGTTTTATCAAGGGATCGTGACTGCAAGGGCTCCTGTCACTCCTCAGAAGCCACAATGTCACAAGAGCAGCTGCAATCTGCAGCCATTGTCCATTGAGCAGGGCAGGGGGAAAGGTCTGTGCATCAACACGGCACCCTGTAGGTCCAATTTGGAGAAGAAATCCATACTGACACACTATCAGGGATCTGCTTCTGTGGTTAGCATGGTCAGATACCAACAGGAAACCAGGAGGATTGGCAGGGTCACCAGGTATTTAGTTTGGCTTCAACGTATTCATTACATAAAAGGAACTGGTATGTTGACTGTACGGGACAGAATGAATGCAGTCTCAAACTTTAACTATGAAGGTTTATACACTTTAAATTTCTCAGTAGAAAGAGATTAAAATTTAGCTCTTACCCTAAAATTAGACTTCGAAGATACCGGTCCTTCAGATTTGTTTGCAGCTCATCAAAGCAGGTTATGATGTAGTACTACATGAAATTGTGAAATGTCAACACCTAACTCACTCTGATCATGTAGTGGATGTGTTTATACATGTCATAGGGCTGGAATATCTTAGGTTGATGGTAGTGGTGCGCATGGAAAGGCATGGCAGTGGGAAGTCAAACATAGTATTTCAAACTACAGGAGATGCAAGGAAATCCCATCGTATGTCAATCTTGTTAAGTTTGTTTGATATCACAAAAAATTATAAAAAAAACAGGCAGATATTTGCAATGTTTTTTGTAAAAAAAAAAAAAAAAAAACTTTGAGGGAAATTTACTAAAACTTACAGCAGTGAATACCAGCCAGCCAGCTTCTAATATCACCTTGCTTAGCCAAGCTTTGAAAAAGCGTGAGAAAGATTTAATAATTAAAAAAAAGTTTTCATCATAAACTAGACAGACCACAGTTTTTCTTGCATCAAAAATTTTCCCTTGCAAAGTATTCATAGATTTCACTGGTCTATAAATTGATCAGCATTAATTGCTTTTTTGTGTTGCAATTTTACCCGCGGGAAGACTTAAATACTCCAACAGTAAAATCTATTTACTTAAAAATTAATGAGCAACAAGAGATTGACGGGACAGAAGAGAGAGACCCATTTTGCAATATCATACATTCTTAATCCTGCAGAGTTTGTTTACTTGTCACGCAAGGCTTTAGATCTGTGTCATCTTATCGCTTTCTTGATGTGAAAACTGCCATCTAAAAGCAAGAAGTTGACAAGATGAATAGGATAATTAATGAACTGTTCATGAAGACATATAGCCGTATTTGTGTGTCTGGAATTAGGAAGGTATAAAGCCTCCTTTTCATCCAAGGATTTCACATCAAGCAAGTTTGCCAGTTTAAAATACATAGCAAGGATTACTGTAGTGTAAGTGATAAAAAGGGTAGAACTGCATGGTATAGTAGAACACATTCACTGACCAGTTTAAAATACATAGCAAGAATTGCTGTAGTGTAAGTGATAAAAAGGTTACACATACAACTGTATGGCAGGGTAGATCACATTCACTGACCACACACTGTTTCCACTGTGTATCTAATCGGGTTCAATGGTAGTATGTGTTTAGTTACTTTTGATTCTCAAAAAAACGCCGTAGAGATTTTATTCTCAAAAATGATAATACCTACATTTTAAAATGCAATTTGCTTTCCTTTTGGTCACCAGTTCAAAACATTCAGCACTGATGGCACAGCCCTCTTGCATCTAATTTGACTGTCTCAGCAGTCTGTGGTTAGAATCAAAAAGGCAAGAAGTCTGCAGCATCACAGAAGGGAGGGGGGAGTAAACAGGGTTGGCAGGGCAGGCTAAAAGATCAACAGGAATCCAAGTCCCTCTGGCTATATAGTTTCAGGCTGAATTTTCCACAGTGCCTGCAGCAATCAGAGTAAGTGAAGGCTTGTTTTAAAGGTAATATAATGTTGTTCAGATGTAAATAGTTGACTTCCATAGCCTGACTATATGTTCACTCTAGGGGTGCACCGAAATTTTGGTGGCCAAAATGTTTCAGAAGAAAACACCCCTATCGTTTGTTGGTAAAGTATGAAAATAAGCACCGGTACAGGTGCTGAAGATATCCCCACCCCCCAGACACTCGGTTGTTCTCAGCCTTACCTGAGAAACCACCGAATGATCCCAACCTTGGGCATAGAGATAAGTGAAGGAAAGATGACATCCTCTCATCTCTATGCCCTTGGAGGACCGGAGCGATGTCACTTCCGGTCCCAGCGCCTTGTAAACAAGGCTTTTTTTTTTTCCAAACACTAGATCAATGCTTTTTTTGATCTAATGCTTTACATTGTAGAGGAGAGATGTGGGTTCTTGTGATAGGAATTCATTCACATAGTGGTGAACACATACATAGGCCACACCCACATATGTAAACGGTGTTCAAACCACACATGTGAGGTATTGCCACAAACGTCAGCGCAAGAGCAATAATTCTAGCACTAGACCTCCTCTGTAACTTTACTATATTAACCTGTAGAACTTTTTAAAGCATCACTCATGGAGATTTTTAAGTACCGTAGTTTGACGCCATTCCACGAGCGTGTGCAGTTTTAAAGCATGACATGTTTGGTATCTATTTACTCGGCGTAACATCATGTTTCATATTTTACAACAAAATTTGGGTTTATATTGTGTTTTTTATTAAATCATTAAAGTGTATTTTTTTCCCCAAAAATTGCATTTGAAAAATATATTAGTTTTAAAAACTGTCCATCACGGTTTTGGTTTTCAGCCAAGTGCATCCTGAAGTTTCAGTTTCGGCACCAGAATTTTCATTCCACTGCACCACTAGTTCACTCTGAATAAGAACTCCAGGAATTGCAGCACTTGAAGCACAACTGTGATTAGCTTAATCTAAAAGTCCTGATTTTATGCCTGTCATATTTATGCTTAATCACTTGCCCACAGGCCATTTTTTGCTATACAGCACTGCGCTACTTTAACTGACAATTGTGAGGTCTTGCAACACTGTACACAAATGAAAATTAAATAATTTGTTTCACACAAGTAGAGCTTTCTTTTGATGGTATTTGATCACTACTGCGTTTATTTTTTGCGCTATAAACGATAAAAGACCAAAAATGTTTTACTCTTTGCTATAAAACATATCCAATAGCAAAAATTTTAAAAAATCAAATACATTTAGGCCAAAATGTTTTCTGCTAGATGTCTTTTGGTTAAAAATAAAATCCCAACAGGTGTATATTAATTGGTTTACATAAAAGTTATAACGTCTACAAATGGCCGTAAATATACCAGAATTTTTTTTTATATTAGTAATGGCAGCGATCAGCGACTTATAGCAGGACTGTGATAGTACGGCAGGCATTCTGACACTGACATCACCAGAGACACTAATACAGTGATCAGTGCTTCTGGCTGTACTAATGACACTGATTGCCCCAGATGTTAACCCCTTCCTGCTCAAAGGGTTAACTGTGTGCCTAACGTACAGTATGTGTATTGTGTGCAATATGTGATATTTTACTAAGGGATCCTCTCTGTCAATAGAGAGATCTATGTTGTTTAGCAACACAGATCTCTCTCCTGTCACTTGCTCCGAAGATCGGCGGGTCCCTGCCGTGAATCTTTGGCTGGGACCCACTGATCGGCATGTAAAAGAGCATGTGACAGTATGGGTAGGCGGCACCTACCCTACAGAGATTCCACTACTGTGGGGTCAGTCACACAGCAGTAGCATCTCTCCTGTCAGCCAGGATACTAACATTTATACGAGATAACACCAGGTGTATTAGATCTAGGGAATATCCAATTGCCTCCTGGGGGAACAGGAGGGATTTTTTTCCCCTTGTTGGAACAAATGGGATTATGTTTTTTGGGGCTTTGTTGCCTTCCTCTAGATCAGCTGTGGGTATAGGATTGTGTATATATATTCTATTTTTTTTCTCTGTTGGATGGACTTTTTTTTTCCAACCTGACTAGCTATGTTACTATGTAGGAGCTCTGAAAGGTTTTCCAATGTAGCAAGCATCACAGACAGTACACATACTGAGTTGTTGCAAGGGCACCAATATAGCTACAATCCCCTTAAACAGATAAAGCTCAGTAATAACTGCTGGCATATTTCTATCATGACAGGTTTAATCTAATATACATTATGTGTTTGATTAGCAATGCACATTTAATTTATCGTCATTGTTTTCTGTACACTTACTAGCTTTATCTAAACTATAGAACATAAATCTCCAGTATTCGGAACACCATAGCCAGAAAAAAAGCAACATTTACTCCATGTACGATGCATACATGAATGTGTAGCAGGAAAGCAACACTTGTATAGCTAGCTGTCGGACATATAGGGGTTTATTTACTAAAGCTGGAGAGTCCAAAATCAGACTCCCTTCTGCATAGAAACCAATCGGCTTCCAGGTTTCATTGTCAAAGCTTCATTTAACAAGCTGAGGTTAGAAGCTGATTGGTTTCTATGCAGAAGGGAGTCTGATTTTGGACTCTCCAGCTTTAGTAAATAAACCCCATATTGTCTTATATTCTAGAAATCTCTGTGGAGATCAATACAGATAAGTCTTTGTACCTCATTACTGTTTTTTTAGGCAAAAATAAGGAATTACATATATGTAGTCCTAGACTTAACAGTCCGATGGACAGGGGATCTTGTAGAGATTGAATGCGTAGTGGTAAAAAACCTTCAACCTTTACAACCACTTTAATAAAGCGGTATTAACCCCCCCCAAAAAAAAAAAATTATATATTGTACACTATATTGCCAAAAGTATTGGAACACCCCTCCTAATCATTGGATTCAGGTGTTCCAATCACCTCCATGGCCACAGGTGTATAAAATCAAGGACCTAGGCATGCAGACTGCTTCTACAAACATTTGTGGAAGAATGGGTCACCCTCAAGAGCCCAGTGAATTTAAGCATGGTACCGTGATAGGTTGCCACCTGTGCAATAAGTCCATCCGTGAAATTTCCTTGCTACTAAATATTCCACATTCCCAGAGCACAGAACACACCAACTGTCTGCAGAGTCAATAGCTAAAGACCTCCAAACTTCATATGGCCTTCAGATTAGCACAACAACAGTGCATAGAGCGCTTCAAGGAATGGGTTTCCATGGCCGAGCCGCTGCATCCAAGCCTTACATCACCAAGTGTAGTGTAAAGCGTCGGAATTAGTGGTGTAAAGAATGCCGCCACTGGACTCTAGAGCAGTGGACACGTGTTTTCTGGAGTGACGAATCATGCTTCTCTGTCTGGCAATTAGATGGACATGTCTGGGTTTCGTAAATCCAAGGAGAATAGTACTTGCCTGACTGCATTGTGCGAAGTGTAAAATTTGGTGGAGGGGGGGGACTAAGGTGTGGGGTTGTTTTTTCAAGGGTTGGGCTTGGCCCCTTAGTTGCAAGACATTTTGGACAATTTCATGCTCCCAACTTTGCAGGAACAGTTTGGGGGTGGCCCTTTCCTGTTCCAACGTGACTGCAGACCAGTGCACATTGCAAGGTCCATAAAGACATGAATGAGCAAGTTTGGGGTGGAGGAACTTGACTGGCCTGCACAGAGTCCTGACCTCAACCCGAGAGAACACCTTTGGGATGAAGTAGAGTGGAGGCTGCGAGCCAGTCCTTCTCATCTGACATCAGTGCCTGACCCCCCACATAAGTGCTTTTGAAAGAATGGTCAAACATTCCCACAGACACACTCCTAAACCTTTTGGACAGACTTCCCAGAAAGATTTGAAGCTGTTATATCTTCAAAGAGTGGGTCAACTCAATATAGAACCTTATGGACTAAGACTGGGATGCCATTAATGTTCATGTGCGTGTAAAGGCAGGTCTCCCATTACTTTTGGCAATATAGTGTATCTTACAATCCTTAAATGTGGTGTCTGCATTAATTTTTCATTTTTTAGGCTTTTTTTTTTCACCTTGTGATCCAGCTGGTAACGTACTTCTTGCATTAGATGAACTAGTAGATTTACTAGTCCATGCACACTGGTTTAAAAACCCCCCACTAATTTTGAGTATTTTTTTATACTAGCATTTAGACTCGTTTTAGTGTGTTTTTTCAGCCAGAAATGCAAAACAGAAGGGTTTTTCTTCTGCCTCTAAACGCTGAGCTTAAAATATGCCTGTAAACTTCCTAATGTGCATAGACACATAGGATAACATTGAGCTGCTTCTACAGGCAGAATGCTAACCTCCTCTAGAATTAGCGTTTTTTTTAAAGCCAGTGTACATAGAGCCTTAGGTTGATTTTACGTACAGTATTTCACAGAAGTGAGTACACCCCTTACATTTTTGTAAATATTTTATTATATCTTTCCATGTGACAACACTGAAGAAATTATACTTTGCTACAATGTGACGTAGTGAGTGTACAGCTTGTATAACAGTGTAAATTTGCTGTCCCCTCAAAATAACTCAACACACAACCATTAATTTCTAAACCGCTGGCATCAAAAGTGAGTACGCCCCTAAGTGAAAATGTCCAAATTGGCCTCAAAGTGTCAATATTTTGTGTGGCCACCATTATTTTCCAGCACTGCCTTAACCCTTTCGGGCATGGAGTTCACCAATCCTTCACAGGTTGCCATTGGAGTCCCCTTCCACTCCTACATGACAACATCATGGAGCTGGTGGATGTTAGAGACTTTGCGCTCCTCCACCTTCCATTTAAAGAAGCCCCCACAGATGCTCAATAGGTTTTAGGTCTGGAGACATGCTTGGCCAGTCCACCACCTTTTTACCCTCAGCTTCTTTAGGAAGGCAGTGGCTCTGCACCATGGTGTGGACAGGCCCTAACACTTCTTTTGGCATTAAGGTTTTATATACAAAAAAGCTGATAATTGTGAGCAACCCTGTCAAAATTAAATGGTTTGTCTCAACTTCCAACTGCCACTTTTGCTGCACAGCTTGGTGTGTTGAAAGAAATTGAAAAATCACAGCAGGGTCAACAGGTAACAAAAAAAACGAACTTACGAAGGTGGGGGAGGGAATTCAGAAAAACAAACATACCTGTGTTAATGCTAGTGACAGACTGCATCCTGTATGTCATTTTTGATTTTGCATTAAGTACCACTTTAAATGTTCAAGATAACAATAATACTGCTTAGAAAGGTACTTGTGTAACAATGATGATGAGCAGTAAATGATGAGTTCTATGGCTACCACAAACAGTCCAATAGGAAGCAACATTCCTAAGTTCAATAATTGCTTGCAATAATTAGGCTGTTTAATGTACTTCAGTATATCCCTGACAAACACTTTTTATATCACAGGGAGGCTGTCCATAGTAATTACTCTCTATGTAATAAATTACAATATTGAGAGGAGCATGGTCTCAGATGTACATGACTTACATGACTTGACAGACCATGGTGAGTTCTCTGTTTCCTGTCCTTTGACCTTTTACTTCCCAGGTAAAGACAGGTGGTGTAGTATCATAAAATTTTAGAGTTCTACTTATTAACTAATAAAAAAGGTTAAAACTTTTAACTGGTTTTATTCGCTATTCTTACTCTTAGCTTGTGTGGACAGCAGTGGAGGCTTTTGTTTAGTAAAATTCACTTTCTCTCATGTAATTTCACAAGCAGACATTTGGGCAAATTCAGACATGGCTATACTGTTCAAATCAGGTTGAGGTCAATATAAAGCCCCTAGGTAGACGCCTAAATACACAGGGGGAATAAATATGTGGTAGTTGATTTACAGTGAAGGAAATAAGTATTTGATCCCCTGCTGATTTTGAATGTTTGCCCACTCACAAAGAAATGATCAGTCTAAAAATCGAATGGTAGGTGTATTGTAACACTGAGAGACAGAATAGCAACAAACAATTCAAAAGAAATGCATTTCTAACAAATTATGCACTGATTTGCATGTTCATGAGGGAAATAAGTATTTGATCCCCTATCATTCAGCAGGATTTCTGGCTACCAGGTGTCTTTCATACAGGTAACAAGCTGAGATTAGAAGCAGTCTCTTAAAGAGAGTGCTGCTAATCTAATTTTGTTACCTGTATAAAAGACACCTGTCCACAGGAGCAATCAAACAATCAGATTCCAAACTCTCCACCATGGCAAAGAGCAAAGAGCTGTCCAAAGATGTCAGGGACAAAATTGTAGACCTGCACAAGGCTGGAGTGAGCTACCAAACAATCGCCAAGCAGCTTGGTGAGAAGGTGAAAACAGTTGGTGCAATCATTCTCAAATGGAAGAAACACAAAACAACTGTCCGTCTCCCTAGGTTTGGTGCACCATGCAAGAACTTACCTCATGGAGTGTCAATGATCATGAGAACACTGAGGAATCATCCCAGAACTACACGTGAGGATCTTGTCAATGATCTCCAGTCACCAAGGAAACAATTAGTAACACACTACGCTGACAAGGATTGAAATCCTGCAGTGCCCGCAAGGTCCCTCTGCTCAAGAAAGCACATGTCCAGGCCCATCTGAAGTTTGCTACTGAACATCTGAATGATGCAGAGGAGGACTGGTTGAAAGTGTTGTGGTTAGAGGAGACCAAAATCGAGCTCTTTGACATCAACTCAACTTGCCATGTTTGGAGGAGGAGGAATGCTGCCTATGACCCCAAGAACACCATTCCAACTGTCAAACATGGTGGTGGAAACATTCTGCTTTGGGGGTGTTTGTCTGCTAAAGGGACAGGACAACTGCACGTCATCAAAGGAATGATGAACAGGTCAATATACCGTCAAATCTTGGGTGAAAACCTTCTTCCTTCTGCCATGGCATTAAAAATGGGTCGTGGATGGGTATTCCAGCATGACAATGACCCAAAACACATGGCTAAGGCAACAAAGGAGTGGCTCAAGAAGAAGCACATTAAGGTCTGACCTCTGTGATTGCCAACAAGGGATTTGCCACCAAGTACTAAGTCATGTTTTGTGAAGGGGATCAAATACTTATTTCCCTCATGAACATGCAAATCGGTGCATAATTTGTTAGACATGCATTACCTTTGAATTGTTTGTTGCTATTCTATCTCTCAGTTACAATACACCTACCATTCAATTTTTAGACTGATCATTTCTTTGTGAGTGGACAAACATTGAAAATCAGCAGGGGATCAAATACTTATTTCCTTCACTATACATGCCAAAGGATTTGTTTTTCCATCCAGCTGGTCCTGAGATTTTTAACTTGTTAGGCAGCCCAGCCGTCTGGAGACCTGACTTCTCTGCAGTTATGCAATACACCCTGGTCGCCTCTCTATTCCCATCATGTAAGTCATGGGTGTCAAACTGGCGGCCCTCCAGCTGTTGCCAGACTACAAGTCCCATGAGGCTTTGCAAGATTGACAAAGGCAGAGGCATGATGGGACTTGTAGTTTCGCAACAGCTGGAGGGCCGCCAGTTTGACATCCCTGCTGTAAGTGGACAGTAAAGGAGTAACAGAATGTAAACGGCTTTATCTGTCTGCTGTCTCCTCCTGACAGCACGGTCCTTGCCAGCACATGTGCATTGCAGTATATGTGATTGGTACCTAGTGCTGATCCAGGTTGTGTTTGGAGGCAGTAGTTAAGTGCAGTGTTTTTCAACCTTTCTTCAGTCAAGTCACCCTTTAGAATTCTGCACAATCAGGGCACCACATTCTGAAATGTAAAAACTAAACTAAAACTAAAATTGCAGGGAAACCCACACACAGAGGACACCCAACATTACAATGATTTTTAACAAAACAATATGCTTCTGCACACAGATACTGAGTAATATTCCAGCTTTTCTGCTCTCGCTCAGTTTTTCTCCCTCACATGTGTAACATGACCCCAATGCTAATGGGGACGGGCAAAAAAGAAACCCTCGGGTGCCCAGTGGCATCCTTATCAACCTATGACGTCATTGAAAAGCGGTTACTTATGGTGGCAGATATTTTCCTAGGTTATAGTATCTTTAAAAATCAAACCATAATGTCAATTATCATAAAACATTAACTTTATTGTTCAATTTTAGTGACACTGCAGTGTGGATTCAGTCACCTCACATTGTAGATTCAACACTTATTAAACATGAATAAAACAAACTAGACAATCGTGTTAATTAAAATAACAATGTCAAGATGTATATAGAGTCATGCATTGGTAGCATATCACAATAAACTGCTGCCTCAGTGCGTAACAAAAGGGTAGCCCCCATGCATGAGACTGGGATCCTCAGGGGCCCAAATCACCAAAAAGGCTAAGGTGCACAGTATTAGCCCCCAAAAAAGGAGTCAGGGCTTCAAAAGGTATTCAGTAACGGGCCGGGCCCTATATAGGTCAGTGAGGTAATTCATGTGAGAGAGTCGAAAAATTATTCCATCCCCAAATTGAGTTGAAAAAGTTAATTCAACACCTGCCGGCTTGTAAAAGTAGAACTTTAATCAGAAAATTAAGTCCTGCTAGATCACTTCAGGCTGGCCGTTTTTGCAGATATAGCTATGTAAAACATTAAAAATAAGTGTAAAATCCAGTAATAAACTGTCTCACGCTGTTTTGCACATGCTCAGTTGCTCTTTTTAGGTACTATGTTGAAGATCACAGCCACTGGACACGGATCTGTCGATCGCCTTTAAAACCTTCACCCCTGCACCTCCCGGCCCTTTAAGGGGTTTCTGATGCTGAGAGGCAGGGTTTAGGGTCATGTGACTGCCGTGATTGGATTTTTTTTATCAAGTTGTTATGGGTAAAGTTCCACTTTAACAGTTTTTGGGCAATTTGGGGCAATTTTTAGGCATTTTGCCAAGGCATTCCTTAGAAACCCAGTAGGTGACACCCTGGTTTGAAAAAGGCTGCTCTAACGCCGTATTAAATTCAAGTACTTATAATGGTTCATTGACAAAAAGAATAAAGCCTCTGGATCTTTTGGCCACTACATAACTGATTGTTCCACCTGGTACTAGGTAGGCCACCTGAGCTTCTCCCTTTGACACATTTCACTCAATAAGAAATTATTTGTAGAGTGCTGCTTATGTTAGTTGCCAAATAAAAATACTTAAACATATTTTAATGAATATTTAAAGTGGAGTTCCAGCTGTTTTTGTGTTTATTAAAAGTCAGCAGCTACAAAAACTCTATCTGCTGACTTTTAATAAACACACACTTACCTGTCCCAGAGTCCAGCGATGTTCTCACCCGCGCCGTTCCTTCTCCCCTTCTCTCCTCCACTGCGCCGGCATCTCTACTGTGGGCACCAGGCTATGACAGCTTGCGGTTTCACAGCCTGGTGTCCACTGCCCATGTGTGTGACGCTCTGCACCTCCTGATTGGTCCGGCAGTCTTCTGGGACCTGTGAAAGTTCCCAAGAGACTGCGGGAATGAGGAGAGGGCCGAAACTTCTGGCTCACTTCCTCCACTGTCGTATTTGGCACCTTTTGGGGAGTAGGGGGGAGTGGATACCTGTTTTTGACAGGTACTCGCTCCCACTTCCAGGCTCACTTTGCTGCAGCGAACTGAGCAGATAGTGGGAGCGAGTACCTGTCAAAAACAGGTATCCACTCCCCCCTCCTCCCCAAAACGTGCCAAATATGGCAGTTGAGGTGGTGGAGGAGGCAAATAAGTGGAGCTTCCACTTTTAAGTGGAACGCTGCTTTACCTGCTTTCATCTGTGTTTTTTTATATCTGTGTGATGAGCTTTAATGCATTGTTCTTCATAAGATCAGTTCAAATCCACACACTCTATTGCACATGGGTCAAAAATGCTTAAAAATTTGGTGTCCGAAGCAAACCATCTTTATCTAGAAGTATGATGGGTGGTACATAGGGTGTTTCTATTTCTGAAGATGGCAGTGGTAATGCAGTGCCTTGTCTACTGTATGGCGGGCAGATCATTCTTTGTATCATTTCTGTTACGTCTCATAGGCTAAAAACATTAGGAAAATGACATTGTAGTCTGCTCAGATATGTTCACTATATGGTGGAGGATTAGAGGTAAGGTTAGGCCCTTCTAGACATAAATTGTGCAGAATACGGCCATGTTTGAGGTAACAGCTACATTTCTGCTTCTGTTTATCTGGAATAATAAGCTGCTGATCTCCAAAGGTTAAGATCAAGTATAGTAAGTTTGTGGGTGCTA
This sequence comes from Staurois parvus, assembly GCF_062004578.1. Taxonomy (NCBI): domain Eukaryota; kingdom Metazoa; phylum Chordata; class Amphibia; order Anura; family Ranidae; genus Staurois; species Staurois parvus. The sequence continues at coordinate 6,003,672 of NW_028318087.1, forward strand.
AACTCCCTTCTCCAGCCAGCAGTTATGTAAGGCCTTGTTTACACAGGCAACAAAAAATGAGCTTTTGAGTCATGATTTTATCACCCTCAACCACCTACCTAAAAGCTAGAATAGCATACAGCCAGAAAGGGCTGTACACATGCAGTGGGCACTGAAAATTTAACAAGGTTTCTCCCATTGAAGTCAATAGGACCGTGCCTCAACCACAGGCCAAACATTCTGCTTGCAGCATGATAATACAATTCAAAATCCCTGTTCAGCATAAAAACAGTCACAAACAAAACAGGCATGCAGGAGGTGCTGGCATTGCCTCCTGAACACCTGCAAGCTGCTTCGCTACTTCCCTCCGAAATGTAATGCACAATAGATTGCATTTCATAGGGGAAGTAGAGACTGCCACACATGTAAACTTAACCTAAGACATGTACCTGTCCCTTCTACGGTAAGATCTGCCCGATTCCACGTGGTCAGTCAGGCCCTGTGTGTTTTGCACATAAACACCAAACCCTATTCATTCCAATGGAAATCCTGGACTAGTTGTGACTGATAGGTACTATGCAGTAGACACTAGATTTCATATACATAATAATGACTTCATTCAGAGTAATTAATAGCATCTGTTTACTGATTCAGCAATAAATTAAATCAAATTTAAATAAATCTGTATTTTTAGTTAAGATTGCTTGGAAAACATTTAGAGACAAATGAAGATACAAGAAATAAATTCATGTTGTTAAGAGCAAGGTGGCCTACATTAGATAGTAATTAACGAATGTTTATTGGGTATACAGTGGAATACAATTTCCTATTGTGTTTTGCAAAATATTTTTAGATCTTTATGTGTTATATGATAAATGTTAACATTAATAATGTTTACTGAGTTAGGAGTATAGGGCCCCTTTCACACTGATGCACTTTATGTTGCACTGATGCACCAATGTTAGGGGTTTTAAAACACAGCTGTAAAATGCACCAAAAACATTTCCTTTTAAATCCTATAGAACTCTTGACATTAGTGCGCTGCAGGTGCGATGCATTTTGAAAAGTCCTGCCTGCTGCATCTTTGGTGTCCTGTTTAAATACGCATAAAAAACACACCTATTGATTTCTATAGGAAATGCACCAAAAACGCAGTGCAGTGTAGATTTGGTGAGTTTTTTGAGTCGGATGGCTAAGTTTGACAGGTGCATGCTGGGAGTCAGGAATCCATAAAATGCACCAAAATCGCATTAAATGTGTGATAAAACATAACGCAATTTTAAGTGCACCAATGTGAAAGGGTCCAGTACGCTTTGCGAAGGGCCATCTTCAGCCTCATGGGATTATTATTATTATTATTATTATACAGTATTTATAAAGCGCCAATAGTTCGCCCAGGGAATGTTCTATGCAGGGGAGTGCAGGCAGCTTGCATCTTGATCCATGCATCGACCCCGCATAAAGGTACACTCCGGGATGCATACCACCTGTCATTGATTTGAACAGGCTGCACACATGTCCCTGCACAGGACCAGGGATATCTTTAATACCTGGGCAAACACTTTCTTCAGCCTCCATGAAATTTTGCTCCCCTCCTGGTCTGAGACATACAATAAATAACCGCTAAACTCAAAATCAGTTTACTCCAGCTGATCAGGCAGCGATTGCAATTGATTGCCGGAGGTTACAGCAGATCATTACCGCTCACTGATTAGTTGTTAGAGGTTAGAGCACATGATTTCTGCTTGCTGATTGGTTGCTAGAGGTTAGAGCACATGATTTCTGCTTGCTGATCGGTTACTAGAGGTTACTGCACATCCTTTCTGCTCACTGATTGGTTGCTGCACATCATTACTGGTTGGTTGCTAGAGGTTACTGCACATTACCGCTCACTGGTTGTTAGAGGTTACTGCACATTATTACCACTTACCCATTGGTTTCTAGAGGTTATCGCACATCCTTACCACTCACTGATTGGTTACTAGATGTTACAGCACTTAATAACATCTCAGGGATTGGTTGCTGAAGGCTACAGCACATCATCTCTTCACAGCCTGCACACCACTAACTGGGAAGGTTGGCGGACCTACCAATAGACAGAAAACTCCTAGAACTCCTGGGATCATGGACAGTGCTGGGGGGGGGGGTGCGATCAGTGCCAGGGGTGGGGTTGATGGGATCAGTGGTAGTGGTTGGGAGGATGGGTTAGGTGGCAGTACTGGGGGGAATGGGATGAGTGTGACAGTGCAAATGACGGATGGGATCAGTGGCAGTGCTGGGGGTGGATGAGATCAGTGGCAGTGCTGGGGGTGGATGGGATCAGTGGCAGTGCTGGATGGGAGGTGACATTTCTACACTGACCACCAATGTTAGGGGGGATTAAAACTGATGACCAATGTAATGGGGAATTTGCACTGACCACCAATAAAATGAAGAATTTACACGGACAACCGATGTAATGGGAGATTTTACACCAACAACCAACACATTTCTACATTGGCCACCAATGTTAGTGGGAAATTACACTGACTACCAGCAGAGGTGTTGGTGGATGTAACCTCAGGGTGGGGGGCATAATATACATATGAATGCTGCTGCTATTTAAATATGAATGCTACATTGCTGCCACTATTTATATATGAATGCTATCGTTATTTACATGTGAATGCTGACAGGGTCTGCACACTTGTCATCTGTACAACAGGACAGAGCTGGGCAGCATAAGTGACAGCACTTCATGCCCCACAACAATGACTGGGCCCAGGGCAGCTGCCCCTTTTGCCCCTCCTTAAAGATGGCCCTGCACAGGGCATCTGTGCATCACTGGTGGCTAAATGCAACCCTTTATAAATCAGGACACCCAAATAAATGAGACCGAAAGCTGCAGTTTAATATTTCCTATTCCCAGCTGCTGCGTTGCATTGCTGTGAAGACTAACAGCAGTCACTGCTACTGAGAAAAGTTGCACTGCTCACCTGCTGCCTCCTTCTGCCCTCTCTGCCATTCACACTATTATTACTACTCCCTCACAATGAATCTCATTCTGTGAATAGAGGAGGAGCAGTTTATATGACAGATCTCCCTTGCACATTTACAGAATGTGATGAGACACCCAACCTAGTCTTGGTTTCCCTGACTTACTCTAGTGTGCACGTTACGTTTTGCACTGTTATATAATAACCAATCTTGCAATCATGTTTCAATTTTCTGGCATCTCTAAAATTAAAGTTTTTTTTTTTGTTTTTTTTTCCTTCACATGGCCTTAATTTATGGGTGAATCACTTGGCACAGATCAGAGACAAACAAGTACAGATCCTTTCCAAACAGTTCTTTGATTGTGTTTTTGGGCTGCTCTGTTTGTCCTTCCAAACCTAATACAAATATACTTTTACATGTATTTTAACATCTTGATGATTTTGAACTGCTTTACACTTTTCATTAAGTATGCTTACATGTAGATTTAGTTCAAGAATATACTTTAAAGTGGAGCTTCAGACAACATATAAAAAAAGAAGTCAGCATTTACAAAAACTGTAGCTGCTGACTTTTAAAAAACAGACGCTAACCTGTCCCTCAGTCCAGCGGTGTCCTCGCCACAGCTGGTTTCACCCGCCGTCCTCTCTCCCTTGCGCTGGCATCTTAAGTGTGGGCACCCAGCTGTGACAGCTTGTGGCTTCACACCTGGGTGCCCACTGCGCATGTGCGAGTAGCTCTGCACATTGTGAATGGTCCGGTAGTCTTCTGGGACCTGTCACATGTCGCAGAAGACTACAGGGAGGACAACTTCCGCTTCCGATCACCTAGGCAATCTCAGCAGAGGTGAGAGCGAGTACCTGTCAAAATCAGGTACCTGCTCCCCAAAGGTGGCAATCCTTAATGGGGAGTGAGGGATGAGGCCTTAAAGCAGAACATCCACTTTTGGGTGGAGCTCCGCTTAAAGGTTCCATGGGTAGTCAGTAGAAAGTAGTTAACCAATATGTGCCATTTAACTGGAAAACAGTGGTGTCTGCAATTCCTGCATATGTTTCTGGTGTACCACAACCATTTTAATTCCCACTTATTACAGCCAATCAAAATTTAACTGCCTTTTAAATTTCTTTTTAGCTTTGTTATTTTTAGCCTGTTTAGGCTTCACTGAAATCTACTGTCTCTTTTGTTGCTAAACCGTGCAAGACTTTATAGCGAATGATTGCTTATATGTCCCTGTGCTGTAGCCAGTATGATTTACTGCAATCAGAGGGAAATTGAGGTCAAGACATTCCGTACTATATTTGTCAATTAACGAGTTTCCTCTGTAATTCATTTCTTTGTTTCTGCAAAGGATGATTGCACTTTTTTTTCCAAATAAAAAAAGTAAATTGTGGTAGGTAATTTTTTTTTTTTTTTTTTTGCAGATCCAAAATTTTGTCCAGAGATGCAAAATCATCCTTTTGCTCTTATTACACCCACATTTACTTGTGCCTGTATCCTGCACTTGTAAAGACGGGCTGTTCTGCACAAGGAACTCTTGGATCAGTCTTGTAGATTTGTGGACATGTATGCTGTACTGTGGATTGGTGTTCTATCTGTATTGCAGCCTCTATTTACCATTGAAGTGAAGGCAAGCTGTTAGACCAGATATTAAAATGTGTATCTCACACCACATTTCTGCTTCTTCTACACTGAATGGGATAAAGCACCTACACAGATGTATCAGCGTCTGTGTACAACAGGCCTAAAGCATCTCTGGCAGACTGGGCACGGTAGCAGTAGAATGACTCATACAGCTTGATGAATGCATTGCTATATTGCCTTTAAATCTATAACCGTCTCCATTTATCTGAATGCATGAAGACTAATATTTGTACAGACTTCTACTTCACAAAAGAGTTGCTGCTTATTTTTTACTTTAAAATATTGTATTTATCACAGGCATAGTGTTCGAGTTACTGAAATATATATTCTATGTTTTGCTTCTTTCATTCTTTATATTACACTATGAATTTGCTGTGAGCTTAAAGCGGTATTAAACTAAAAGAATTTATTATATTGTAGTTTACCACTTCTTACAGAAGCTGTGGTAGCTGCATTCCTTTTCTTTTTTTTTTTAGACTTTTTCCTCCTGTTTATCTGGCCTTTTCACACGGGCAGACACCATTTTGATCAGCCAGGGGTCTGACCGCTGATCCCCTGATGATCAGAGCGGATGGATGACTGGTTCACGTTCGCTCAGTTTATGCAGAGTGGACTCAGCCCACTCTTCTTCATGGGTGGCCACTGTCCATTTACACTGCCCTCTGATTCAATCAGCCTAGACAGAGGAAGATGGATCTCCTTCTGTGTTTTGTTGTTGTTGTTTTTTTTTTTTTACTTGTATCCATTTACACCCAGCTATCTCCAATCTGATAAGTCCTTACACCCGCCGATCCATAGGGATAAATGGACCATCTGATAGCGTCCGCCTGAAAAACTGACAGGCAGACCTCATCAAACCCTTTGGGTGAAAAGGGCCAATGTCTGTTAATCTTCAACTTCCTAAGTGGTTGTAAAAACTTACATATCAAAAATCCTACATAAGTTGTACCTGTTTATATGCAATCTTCTCTTCTCTATATCCACTCAAAGTCCAGAATTTATAAAGCTTTTTTGAGAGTTCAGAAAAAAGGGGGTGGAAAGCTGAAATCACACTCTGCAGAGCTTGGTGAGGAGAGCTCTGAGAGGTGATTGGAGGGAAGGCACACACCCCCTTCACACAAAACACAAGAACAGAGTGGAGGCTGTCAATCAGCTGGAGCTCCCTCCCCTGTCACCATTTTTCCCTTGGTGTCAGGAAAACTTGTCAGAAATGATTCATGCTGATAGAGGAATGAAGCAACTTACAGAAATGACACTTCGTGCTCGTAATTGAGGCATGTACACACTATAGAGGGATATGGTATGTTCATATTTCATGTCTGAGGTTTACAACCACTTTAATGGGCCAAGCTGTTCAGCAAAAGTGGCAGTTAGTGTTGAGGCAAACCATTGAACACCAACAGGGGTGCTTACAATGATCAGCTTTCATCCATTCTATGTAGCGAAGCACCGAAATGAAAATTCTGGTGCCAAAACTGATACTGCAAATTCAGAATGCGTGTGGCCGAAAACCGAACCATCTACGTATGTGGGGGTGGAGAGGCTCCAATTTTCTTTTTTTTTTTTAATATTTTTTCTACTTTCATGTATATTTTTATTCATTTTTTTTTAAACTTATGATTTTATTTTATTGCTATCACATAGGGGACCAATAGTCCCCTATGTGATAGCATATGAATGACAGGTCCTCTTTGGTAGGGGATAGAGGTGGGGGGCAGTGTGTGCAAGGAGGGGGCAGGAGAGGAGCAGTGCATACAGAGAGGCTCCCGTACTGGCTGTCACTATATGGCGGTGCCAATTTTTAAATGCAATTGCCGCTTTTGTTTTTTCTTCACTATAGCTTACAGAATTAGCTGTCACTTTCCCTGGAGCTAAAGGAAACTTTGTTTCTTTTATATCGGGAAGGAAACTAAAAGGAAACATTGTTTCTTTTAACTGGGGAAAATAAACTAACAGGAAACTTTGTTTCTTTTAGCTGGGGGGGAAAGTGACAACAAATTCTGTGAGCTATAATGAAGAAAAAAAAAGCCGGTAATTAAATTTAAAAACCGGCACTGACATATAGTGACTGCCAGTCACTGTATACACTGCTCCTCCCCTGCCATTCTCTGCCACCCCCTCCTCACATCTGCAATACACACAGTCTCTTGTATCAGCAGAAAGCCGATAGGGCTATTTTCGGCCAATATGTTTCGGTGGCCGAAATTTTGGTGCATCCCTAATTTTATGTAAAACACAGTCAGGCAGCAAAATAAAGTGGTGAAGGCATGTTTTTATCTCACTTCAGCCATCTGTCAAACCAGGCAATAGCTGACAGCCCCATACACATTGCAATGGCATGATGAAAAATAGAAGGAGAGCATGTAGCTTTTGGCAGGTGATACTATCTGTCACCTCGCTCCATAGAGGTCCTACCATGGATGTGGTTACAAGACAATGAAGAGAGATTTCAGTGTGAAACTTCTTTCAAACAGGTATGTGTGAGGCAGCACCTCCCCTGCCGATCTCCTGTAAACTGTGAGCTGCCACTGCTGACAATGCTATCCTCACAGCAACTAGGCTCATGTGAAAGAGGCCTAACTGCTTAAAAAAATGTTTTCTGGAGTTTGACTTTTATTTGTTAGTCAAATCCATCTAAATCTTTTAGTGAATCGAAAAACTACCCTCTCCCCAGATTAATGCTGCTTATTTAAGTTGTCTCAATTGGTTCTCCAGTGGAGTGTAGATACCCTAAGACAAGAAGTGGCTTACTGGCTAGATCACCAGGTGGCAATGAAGGAAAAAAAGCCCCAAAAAGAAAACTAATGCAGCCACTTTTGTTTGTAGACAGAGATCACCGAAATATAAACTAAAGAAAGTCTTAGTGGATTTTGATATATTCCGAGGGATAACAAATAGAGGGAGAATCTCAGAAAACAGAAATGGAATGGGGGGGGGGGAATTACACAGAGTGCCTAAATGGTAAATCGGGAAGATGACCATCTTTATGGCAAATAAAACATGCTATAGCTTAGTGGTTGACATCCATATTGGACCAGAGACCCCAACAATAGGATGATGCACTGTTCACAATTTATCATTTTCCCACACACGGCAATGTAATGGAAAAAGTGGTTACTGTCCACCTTGTTCCAGAGTGCAATGAAAAAGAGGGTACTGAATGTTGTAGGTTTAACCCCTTCTATTAGAGGGCTATGAAAGCAGTTATGGCATTGAACGCCACAGGCCTGTTCTAAAGTTGCTTTTTCTGTGGAGACTTTTGGAGGCCCAAGAATTTTCTTGTTAATGCTCCAGTTTATAAAAAACATAAAGTAAATATGTTATACTTTCCAATTTATTTACTAATGCTAGCAACTAAATGATTAAAAATAGTCATTATTGATGGAGAGGGAAGATTGCTTAAATTTTGATGGTATTAATAAAATAAAAAAATAATATTGTTGGCTTTAATTAAGGTATTTTTGCTAACTGTCCTAGAAAATTGTTAATTGATAGACCTTTTTTTATTTTGTATTTTTTTTAGCATTTCATGGTGTTGAATCAGCCAGGTTTGTACATTATCCTTGCCAGATGATTTGGTTTTATCAGATATTTGGTTAATATTTCTTAGGTTTTCCAAAAAAATGCATGACAGTTTAGCTGACATGAGAGGAGTGTAGCCGTACTGTGGGATTAGCCCATGATTCATCTATGATTGTGATAATGATTACACTTCTTGATAAGCTGACTCAGGATTTTCCTGCTGTTTTTGAAGCGGTGGCTGATGCAGCATAGTAACAAGTAATTATCTTCACTACATCATTCTCCACTTCTCTCACTTTGCTGTAAAGAATACTGTCTTGTATAAAAAGTGAATTTCAGGCATAACTAGATATTCTCCATCTATTGTCTCTCTTTCTTCCCACCATTAACTTTAATGGGTCACATTGGGCGGCAGTACTGCGTGCCAAATGTAATGGGGAGGAAAATGTGTACATTTCTTCTGCAAGTTTTTGTTTAGGTGGGTGATCAGGGGGCATTAAAACACCACTTTAACCATCTGCTTTCACCACCCTCTGGCCTCATGTCTGAATAAGTGCCTGAAAAGCAATGGGTTTCCAAGGCTGAGTCGCTTGTGTTTAACCCCTTGAAGCCAACGGCACACCAATATGTGGCCTCACAGAACTGGGCTTTTTTTTCGTGGGGACGCATATTTGCGGACCTGTCTTTGTGCTGGGAGCGCGCCGCTCGGCGCTCTCCCAGCACAGAGACCACAATGTCACTGAGAGCCCCGTGTCCAGTTCTAACGTTCGGGACCCAGGACTCCCGATTCCGGGGCACGTGGTCAGTCACTGGGCAGCCCGGCCCCCTTGTTTTTTCTCTCGCTATGAATGGAGAAGAGAGATACATTGTATCTCTCTAACTCCTGGCATATAGAGAAAAAAAAATGTTTGTAAAAAAAAAAAAGATAAATATTAAAAAATAAAAGAAAAATACCTAGATTAAGGTTTGATCTAGTTCAGTGCCAGGGTTAGTGTTTGGGTCAAGGTCAAAAGTCAGTGTGTTTTAGGTAAAAAAAAAAAAGACAAAAACAAAATGCGCACTATTGTTTCTGGGCTGTACTACGGGTACAAACAACAAATAACATATATGGTATCGCTGCGATTGTCAAGAGCTGGAGAATTTATTTTGAGTTGTTCTTTGGTGGTAGGTTATGGTCGTAACAAGAAACACAGCTAAATTAAAAAAAATGATTTTTTTTTACTATTTTGGACCAGTTTTTCTTTGATCATAAAAAAAAAATTAGGAGCTATCATTTACCATTTACCACCAAATGAAAGCCCAATTAGTCCTGAAAAAACGCGGTATAATTCACCTGGATTTACAAAGTAGTTGTGATGATATGTATGGTTTTACTATCACATGTCAACGTTGCAGAATTGTGTTTTAGGCATTTAGATTTGTTTTACCCTTAGGCATGAAGGGGTTAAAGAAAGCCGAGTTCTGAGTATTTGGTAGCCTTTGCACTCAAAAAATTAAGAATTGCTATCTTTTAGTAATATATGAACAGACAGATTTATTTTACCCTGGAAGTCTACCTTTTGGCCTAAATGCCTACAACAAAATAGCGGTGCACTTATTAACACTTGAGTGTGCCTAGGCATTCCTATGATTTATGCCTGATGACTGTATTCCTTCAGGCTGCATTCACATTTCAGTGTTTTGTAGCTTGAAGCTCCAAAAACTCTCAAACCTAGAAAATCAATTGTTCCCTATGGTGCCTGTTCACCTAATCAGGTGTGAACAAGCACCATAGAGAACAATTGATTTTTCTAAGTTTGAGCTTTTTTGGAGCTTCAAGCTTCAAACTTTAAGCTACAAAACGCTCAAGTGTGAATGCAGCCTCAGTGTGAGGCCCTATAAGCCACGGCTACTGCTGACTACTTGCCTCATGAGATTTGCAATGAGATTTGTTACTACAGGGCTGCTCACCGTCCTCCTTGCTGGTAAGCAATATGTATGTGAGGTCCTGCAGTACAAGGATCTCCAGACTTCTAAATAATCTGTGATTCAGTTGTGACAGGAAAATTTGGGTGACTGCTGCAGTCCTTTTCAGCCTGCAAACGCCTTGGGATATGTGAGTGGAAATGTACTAGGATGGAGCATAGGCTGTTGTAATTCTTGGCAGGCCAATAGTAATTACAAGCACATCGGTAAGGAAATTATAGTTAAGGCTAATGATGCACCGATGTTTCACCTGCTGAAAATTATTGGACGAAAACAGGGTAATCAGTGTTTTGCCGTTTAAAAAAAAAAGTGCCCGATAATGATAATTGACTTCAGCGCAAAATTGCATCCCATTGATTTCAATGCAAAACGCCCCCTGCTGACTTCTAGGCAAAATCACATCCTATTGACTTCAATGCAAAATTGTTTCCTAACAAATCAATAAAAAATGGGTGCATTTTTTATTGATTTCTTGGAAGGCTTTTTTGGTACCTTTTTGGTGTTTCAGTAGACAAGCTATTTATTGCTCACTTACCTCCTCGTGCTTTAAAATTGCACCCTATTGACTTCACTGCAAAATCGCATCCTATTGACGTTAAGGTAAAAACACCCTCTATTGACTTCAATGCAAAAACACCCCCTATTGACTTCAATGCAAATCATGTCCCATTGACTTCAATGCAAAACCGCTCCCTGCTGACTTCTATGCAAAATCACATCCTATTGACTTCAATGCAAAATTGCGTCCTAACAAATCAATAAAAAATGGGTGCAGCGCCGCACCCATTTTTTATTGATTTCTTGGAAGGCTTTTTTGGTACCTTTTTGGTGTTTCAGTAGACAAGCCATTTAGTGCTCACTTACCTCCTCGTGCTTTAAAATTGCACCCTATTGACTTCACTGCAAAATTGCATCCTATTGACGTTAATGTAAAAACACTCTCTATTGACTTCAGTGCAAAAACACCCCCTATTGACTTCAATGCAAAATCATGTCCCATTGACTTCAATGCAAAACCGCTCCCTATTGACTTCAATACAAAAAGGCATCTATTTATGGTTTTTATTTTCTATATACCGTATTTGCCGGCGTATAAGACGACTTTTTGACCCTTGAAAATCTTCTCAAAAGTCGGGGGTCGTCTTATACGCCGGTACACATGTTAGGGGGGCTGCGGCATTAAGTACAGGGGTTTGCAGGGGCTGATGTCTCTTACCTGGATCCAGTCCCACGACGATCCGATCCAGGAAGCGCGGCGTCTCCTTCAGTTCGGCCACTGGATGTTCGTGCGGCTGCTCGGCTCCGCCTCCTCACCGGTGATTGGCCGCCAGAACTGTAGCTCAGGAAAGGCACACAGGCGGCCAATCACCGGCGAGGGGGCGGAGCCGAGCGGCCCCGCGAAAATTGAGTGCCGGAGCAGCAGGTAAGTGTTCTGTGTAGAGGTGCTGCTGCAACCACATATGCTGGCTGCAGCAGCACCATACGAGAACAGGGTCAGCAAGTCTCAGTGGGAGGAATAGTGCCCCATCATTGGTGTCACTGATACCAATGATGGGGCACTATTCCTCCCACTGATACCAACGATGGGGCACTATTCCTCCCACTGACACCAACGATGGGGCACTATTCCTCCCCCCCACTGACACCAACGATGGGGCACTATTCCTCCCCCCCACTGACACCAACGATGGGGCACTATTCCCCCCCCCACTGACACCAACGATGGGGCACTATCCCCCCCCCCACTGACACCAACGATGGGGCACTATTTCCCCCCCCCACTGACACCAACGATGGGGCACTATTCCACCCCTCACTGACACCAATGATGGGACACCATTCCTCCCACTGACATCAATGATGGGGCACTATTCCTCCCACTGACACCAACGATGGGGCACTATTCCTCCCCCCCACTGACACCAACGATGGGGCACTATTCCTCCCCCCCACTGACACCAACGATGGGGCACTATTCCTCCCCCCCACTGACACCAACGATGGGGCACTATTCCTCCCCCCCACTGACACCAACGATGGGGCACTATTCCTCCCCCCCACTGACACCAACGATGGGGCACTATTCCTCCCCCCCACTGACACCAACGATGGGGCACTATTCCCCCCCCCACTGACACCAACGATGGAGCACTATTCCACCCCTCACTGACACCAATGATGGGGCACTATTCCTGCCACTGATACCAATGATGGGGCACCATTCCTGCCACTGATACCAATGATGGGGCACCATTCCTGCCACTGATACCAATGATGGGGCACCTATTCCCCCCACTGATACCAATGATGGGGCACTATTCCTCCCACTGATACCAATGATGGGGCACTATTCCTGCCACTGATACCAATGATGGGGCACTATTCCTCCCACTGATACCAATGATGGGGCACTATTCCTCCCACTGACACCAATGATGGAGCACTATTCCTCCACTGATACTAATGATAGGGCACTATTCCTGCCACTAATGCCAATGATGGGGCACTATTCCTCCTACTGACATCAATGATGGGGCACTATTCCTCCCACTGGTGTGCATTGGAAGAGGGGTAGTCTTATACGGCGAGTATAGCCCAAACACTACATTTTAGCAGGAAAAGTAGGGGGGTCGTCTTATACGCCCAGTCGTCTTATACGCCGGCAAATACGGTATTTAATTTTATTTTCTGTCCAATTTTTGTGTGTTTCAATAAAAGTTATTTTACGTTATTGGATTTTGTAAATTCATGTTCATTTAAATTCATGATATTAAAAAGTCGCATATAATACAATTACAGTACATATAAAAAATATATATAAAAAAAAAAACTGTCCATTTTGCTTTTGGTTTTTCGCCAAGAGCATCCTCAATTTTTGGTTTCGGCCCAGAATTTTCATTTCGCAGCACCACTAGTTCAGACCAGTGGGTGGGCATGTGTGATGTACTCAAATTGCCTTCCTTCTGTAAGGTGCAAGGTGGCCTTGCCATGTAAGGCATACAAACAACTGCACAAGGCAAGTTTGGAACACTAGCATTAAACAGAAAAGATATGTTTCTGGTTAGGTCTTTTTTTCTCTAATTCTGAATTGGTTTGATATTTCCAAGATAACGTAGCTCCACTATTCATTGGATATTGGTAGCTCACTTCACATGTACTGAGTATTAGTTATTAGGGTCATCTAAGCCAGGGGTGGGCAACTTTGGCCCTCCAGCTTTTGTAGAATTACAAGTCTCATGAGGCATTGCAAAACAGAATTACAAGCATGACTCCCAAAGGCAGAGGCATGATGGGACTTGTAGTTCACCAACAGCTGGAGGGCCACAGTTGCCTACCCCGGATCTAAGCAGATGCTTATGTCGCATATTTCCTATGACTTAATGTAGTTTACACATTATGCGCGATTATAATTTAAAGTGGAACTCCAGACATATATTTAAGAAAATACAATTTTATTCTGTTACATACTCACAAAAAATTACATTTTTGTAGCATATTAGTAGCATATGTACTGTGCCTGAATCTTCATGTCTGTCTCCTATAATACCCTGAACAGCAGCTTTCAGATTAGAGAGGGCAAACCTCTTAGGACTTGGTTTTGCACAGTGCTTGTCAACAGCAGAGGGTGAATGTATCCATGTACTGGTGCTCCTTCATCGTCCAATCACATACTGGGGAAAGAGAGGTGACTAGCGAAGCAGAGCTGTGACAGTCCTTTTCCTATAGCTGCCCATCAGATTGGCAATGACCATTTCCATGATTTCAAGGAGATAAGAACATTAAACTGTGCTACTAAAGGATGCTTGCAGCTATAAGGTAGAATAAGTTTTGGGGTACATAATCAAGATCCTGCTTATTACTCCCATTATTATTTCTTTCTGGAGTTTGACTTTAAATCTCTTTCCTCATATGCATTTGGCAGCTTTTGTTTCTATGAGATGTGCTATTATTTGAATCTTATGCACTTAACTTGATTTGAGTTCGATCTATTACCTAGTGGAGCTGGGTGATTTAAATTGCTAATTGCACATTGGATTCGCCTGAATATATGCATGCAGATATACCCAGCCAGAGAATCTAATAAATCAAAATCTCCTGGTTTCTTGAAATGAATGCAAATATTCAGGGGAATGTAAATGGGGCGAATCACAATAACATTGAGCTCTGGTGTTCCATGTCTTTATATGATGCTTGCATATGCCACTTTACTGGATCAGCAGTTGGAGAAAGATTGCTCAAGTTTTCATTGATTGCCTGGAATATTGGTGCTAAAAACTTGATTTCGAGATGGTAGAGATAAGTGTGTCAAACTTTTTTTAGTCTCGAGAAGGTTTAATGTTAACAAAATTTATTTTAAGAGACCAATATATGCCAGAGGTAGGAGGACCCCCGTTGTGATGCCTTGAAGATTTAAATGGAGGAAACTGGATAGAATTGAAAAATATATATTTTTTTTACTTTTTGCTATAAAACCTATCCAATACAAAAAAAATAAAAACTGTAAAATGTAATCTATTTTTCTTTCCCAATAAGTGTATATTAATTGGTTTACGTGAAAGTTATAGCTTCTGCAAATGGCGGTATATATACTTGAATATTTTAATTTATTTATTTTATATTAGTAATGGTGGCGATCAGCGACTTACAGCGGGACTGCGGCGGGCATTCTGACACTGGGTGTGAACTGACAGCCACTGACCTCTCCAGTGACACTAATACAGTGATCAGTGCTAATAAAAAGCACCAATACTGTACTAATGACACTGGGCAGGAAGGGATTAACATCTGGGGTGATCAAAGGGTTAATTGTGTACTGCTTGGTGATTACTGTGTAGTGTTTTACTAGGGAATGTGCTGATTTCTATCTTTCTGCTTTATAGAGATAGATAGAAGCACACCCCTGCTGACAGGAGGATAGATATGTGTTGTTTACCGATCAGGTAGTCCCAGGTGATTGACATTTTCAGGAGCCAATGACAGTGTGGGTAGGGTGGGGCGTGCGAGCCCCCTACCCAGAAATGCAAAATCCTATATATATTTTTATTTGATTTTGCACAGTGCGGCTGCCCTGTAACAGTACATCTGCTATGGGGTGGTCAGCAAGTGCTTCAAGAGGAATCCCAGTCTAAACCTAACTAATCTTAAAGATTCTCTCTCGCGCCTCTGAAACCTGTGTAACAAAGATTTATATACTTAACCTATTTTTCAACTGCTCCAGTCCAGTCACATGATCTTGCTCGCCTGTTTCAGGCACTAGTGGCTGCAGGGGAGAGGAGGGAGCATGACAACAGATGGGCCTTAGCCTATAGGTGACGTCTCTGCTCCCAGGCATTCCAGTCAATGTCAAGCACTCTACCCTGCAGCCATTACTGTCTGACAGAGGGGAGATCATGTGACCAGAGTGTCTTGCATATAGGTAAGTACAGTTTATACATCTTTCTTACACAGGTTAGCCAACATTGGTGTTAGGAGGGGTGAGAGAAGAATTTTAAGATTATTTGGGTTTAGCCTGGATTTTGACTTTTATTTATATTGGGTTCTAGCAGTTTTGCAAAATTTCAGTATTAAGCAATACATTTAAATACTACTTTGTGAACATGTAATGCATTTGTGATATACAAAAACGTCAAATATTACCAAAAAAAAAAGAAAGTTTAAAATTGTGTATGCATTAGCTTTTAAAAATGATTGTTTTAAAAGCAACATGAAAAGCTTTGCAAGTAAGGACTTGCAATCATTATTAAACAGTCTAATACCTGGACTAGAACTTTCATTACCATTTGATTTTCACTCTTCTATCAAGGTGGTGCAGTTTGCACAGTAAAGGCATTCGGCATAAATAGATGGGAAAGAATAGATTGTGCATTTCTGTCAGGTGAACTAGAGCGGTTGTTACCAGACGGTTACAAAACATTATTCTGAATATAATACCCTCAATTAAAAGTGAAAACCATGGCACTGTATAACAGAGCCAGATATTGGATACGATTTTTTAATTGTGAAATTTGTCATGCCACCACTGAATAATCCGCAGTGGAAAATCAATAGCTTTGTGCCTTTTGACTTCAAAAGCAATTTTAGACAACAGATGAAGCATTCAATAGCTACTAACACATCAGTCATATCAAATTCAAAAAGTTCGCCAACTGCATCAAAGTAATCCCTTTCAGCCAGTCCTACTCTGGTCTGTCATCACAAACTACTGTGGACACAATGCCAACTTGGGGCAAACCGAAACAAAATGGGGAATCCATAGCAGCATTTGAGTTGAAGTAGGACTGGCCGAATGGGATTGCTTTGACGCAGTTGGCCAGCTTAAACATGTATTGCAATTCTTAACCTCGGAAACTATGAAGCAACTTACTCCCTGGTTATCTCTCGCCTTGACTATTGTAACTCCCTTCTCATTGGCCTACCTCATCGCAGGCCATCCCCTCTTCAGTCTATCATGAATGCTGCTGCCAGACTCATCCACCTTACTAACCGTTCCATATCTGCCATCCCTCTCTGCCAATCCCTCCACTGGCCTCCACTCAGTGTCCTCCTTCCCTCTCTGCCAATCCCTCCACTCAGTGTCCTCCTTCCCTCTCCACCAATCCCCCACTCGGTGTCCTCCTTCCTTCTCTGCCAATCCCTCCACTCAGTGTCCTCCTTCCCTCTCTGCCAATCCCTCCACTGGCCTCCACTCAGTGTCCTCCTTCCCTCTCTGCCAATCCCTCCACTGGCTTCCTATTGCCCAATGAATATAATTCAAAACACTAACAATAACATATAAAGCCATTTATAACTCTGCCCCAAATTACATCACCAATCTTGTCTCCAAATACCACCCAAACCGTCCTCTCCGCTCCTCACATGACCTCCTGCTTTCTAGCTCTCTTGTCTCCTCCTCCCATGCTCTTCTCCAGGACTTCTCCAGAGCCGCCCCCATCCTCTGGAACTCTTTACCCCAATCTATCCAATATATTGCCTACTCTGCCCACTTTTAGGCGATCTCTGAAAACCTCTCTCTTCAGGGAAGCCTATCCTGCCTTTAGCTAATAATGGAATCTTCTATTCCTCCTACCAGTCCATCCCCCACAGTAATTACCTTTTGTACCAGCAGCCACTCCCTCTTGGATTGTAAGCTCCCAGGATCAGGGCCTCCTAACCCTCTTGTATTGAACTGTATTGTTGCTGTATTGTCTCCCTTTATATAGTAAAGCGCTGAGCAAACTGTTGGCGCTATATAAGTCCTGTATAATAATATGTAGGAACTAAAAACCCCAATTTGTTAAGTCCTGTATGTCGGCACCTCCCAGGCCTTTAAGTGGTTTCTGATGCCGGGAGGTGGGGTGGGGTTTATGGTCATGTGACCGCCATGACTGGCTGTCATGGCAGTCACATAATCAGAAAGGTCCCGATCACAAGGAGAGATTGGGACCTTTCTGTGGGACACTGACATGTGCTGGGAGCGTGCAGGGTGCGCACTCTTAACACATGTTTTTTTACAAATGGTACGCAAATATGTGGCCGTTCGGCATCAAGGCCCAGCGGCTTAGAGGCTGCATATTTGCGCACGCTCAGCATGAAGAGGTTAATGCAAAGTTTGCTGGAAAGGGTATATTGTAGTGTGCAGAGGGTTCCTAGAGAATTTCTAGTGTGAATCTGAGAAGGAAGGCATACTCACACGGCTCTATACAGAGTCATGAGGAGGCCATTAGACTTGGACTTCCTGTGTACTTCCTGTGTAATTCCTGTGTCCTCTCTCCCTCTCGCTCTGCACTTCCTGTAACAATCACATTACAGTGGAACTAAAGTCTCTCTGTCGCCATGAACGATCTGTAATCTTCACACTGTGTGCTCTTAGCTGTAGGGTCACTTCATTATAGGCCTAGCAGTCTGTTTGATACAGCATTAGTTATAGAAAATGCTACAAAAACTGTGTAACTGTGTTTAGTACAGATATCCCGTCACCACAAAATAAACTGTTACTGCTGTAAGCACGTGTGTTAAATGGCCGCCACAGATCATTTCATTTTCTGTAATTTGTTCCAGTGTACTCAGGAGCCTTTGTACTAAGAGGAGTGCTTCGTGCCAATGTATGGAAATGTAGGTTGGAGCTTTGGTGTAACCTAGATCCTGTTCTGAAACTTGTGTCCCTTTCTGCGATTTGTTGGGGCAGACGTTTTGCATTGTGGGTCGTAGAGTGAGGATCAGTCAGAATTGGAATAGAAAGTGCTGGGGGGCTTCTGGGGAAATCAGAAGCCATGCTCTGGAAAAAGGATGTGGTGGAAGCTGTTACCCACCTGTATCATTTGCATCTCTGTGTTAGGCCCCTATCACGTGGTGATCCGATCGGGTCCACCTGTCAGTTTTTCAGGCCATGCATAGGTGGGTGTTTTTATTTGTGTCTGTTTTACACCCACCTACTCCTAGCCCCTTTAAAAAAAAAAAAAAAAAATGGAGGAGGACAACGATCTCTTCTGGTTGGGGGACCGGATTGGAGGCAGCTGGATGTAAACAGACAGCAGAGTCCTTTTACTCCCAGCCACTCATGGAGTAGAGCGGCCTCTTTGTCCTCTCTGCAGAAACTGAGCGGACACGGAGATGTCATCTACCTACTCTGCTCCAATCAGCTCACAGATCCCCTTCTGATCGGAATAGAAGCCGCTTATGTGAAAGGGCCCTAAATGTTTTACTTTCACCAGCGACTTCTACAAGGTTCATGGCCCCGTATTGGAGGGTAATGGCTGTTAAGACCTTGCATTGAACTTTTATGTTGCATTGGATGTCCCACCAACATTTATCTGATTGCAGTGTGGCACAGTCAGTGAATGTTGGTGGGAAGCTGACAGGCAGTATTACCAGTCTTCTGGTTTTGCAGTGACTGCTCCTTGTTTTTTGAGCGATGCGCAAAGAGGAATTCCGATTCTTTTTAAAATCTTTCACTATGAACAATAGTTATAATAAATCCCTCTACTGATGGCTCTGAAGTCATTTAGAAACAAGAGGTTTACCTGTAACACTGCTCATTGCTCAGTAGTCTTGATATATGTTACATTTGGAAGACTGCATGCTTTCACAGGAAGTGAAATTAAGGAAAATTAAGGGAATTCCTTGCCCCCCCCCCCCCCTGTCACCAGAACTAGTGTCCCCATTGGATGATTTCTCCTCTATTACCTTTCTAGGGACAACCCAATATTTTGGATCTTCCTTTACTTTCACTTTCAAAGTTAATGATAAACAGGACAAACAGAGTGAATCTCCCTAACTTGTGCACAGACCGCAATACAAACTGACAGGAGTTTTAATCCCTCTCCACTCTATACGAAACTAAAAGAAAAAAAAGCTTTGCCTTTAGTTTAAAGCGGTATTAAACCCAAAACCAAAATTTTGATATATTGCAGCTTCCCAATCCTTGATTGTGATGGCTGCATTAGTTTTCTTTTTGTAAGCTTTTTTTTTTTACCTGGTGATCTGGCCTGTATTAGAGTGCCTCCCCTCTAGATGGAGCACAGGGGGCATGGCAGCATTGCCAGTCTGGGGGGAGGAGAGTGTTAAATGACTAGCAGATTTAAATACAATAACAAAGGCAAACTCACACTTTATAAAAATCAGTTACAGCAAACATTTTTTTCCTTTTGGGATAAAGGTTTTACAAAAATAAAAGCTGATAATTGTAAGCACCCCTGCCAGTGGTAAATCCTTGGTCTCATCCCTGTAAACGGATACGTCTGGAAGAGAGTTTGTTCTTTTGAAAAACAGAGTTACTGGCCAGATCACTAGATAAAAACAGAAGAAAGCAAGCCTAAAAGAAAAATAGAAAACTAATGCAGCCATCTAATCTACGAATTGGTAAGCAGCAATATAATGTTTGCTTTTGGGTTTAATACTGCTTTAAAGTAATCCTGTTGAGTGCGGTAATGTAAAAATTACTTGTGGTGCCTCAAATAGCTGTTTGCCTTAAAGCGAAACTAAACCCTCATACCCTTTACAGCCAAGGAAGGTGCCATCTTAGCCTTCACTTGATCTGCACTTACCACGATACTGCACATGTGATTAGTTAGGACACCAGCTATTTCATGGCTTGGCTGTTTGGTTGGGAGCACAAGCACCTGCGACAGTTATCATTCACAGGATACCTTGGATGTAAATGTTTTGGGAAATTGTCGAATCCGTGGGTTTAGTTCCACTGTAATGCTAGGTTCACATCTGTGCGGGTGGTGCGGCTGCGGATCTGCACAAAAATCTGTGTAACCGCATCACCCGCACAGAAGAATGCGGACCCGCGGGTGGGTGCCATTGACTCTAATGGCACTCCGACCACACTGGAAATCGCAACCGCGCTGGTAACCGAGGTTCCTGTGTTGCTGCGGTTTCCAAAGGAATGCAAGGACTTCTTCCCTTCGTGTCCCGGGGCACGGGAGTCCATTCAAATGAATGGGCTCTTGTGCCCGCGCAAAAGGTGGCCCGCACAGCCGCATATATGTGAACCAGGGCTAAAGTGTGACCAAAGGCAACATTTTTTTTTTATTTTTTAGATTTGGCTAGTGACGAGTGGATAGAACCAACCACAAGTCCTCACTGGAGACATGCACTCTCTCAAACTGACCTGATCAATAGTCACTGAGAATGATAGTGAAAGTAAATGCAAACGTTTGAGTTGCCACCAGAAAAGGGGTAGAGGGGAAATCTTCCAATGGTGACACTTTTTCCCATGACAACTAAGAGAGGATTTTCTTCACATTGGAAAGGTATGCTCTCACTTCTTGTGTCTACAGGGCAGGACGTGAAGGGGAAGTTGATCTACTGGGAAAGTAATAGTTTGGTCTGTATTTGTTTGTTAATATAATTGTAAAAATAAAATCTGTTCAAAGTTAACAACAAATTATTTTCTTTTAACTGCTGCTTAAAGGGCAAGTAAATTTACAGCACCACAGACTGGCTGCAGGTTACTGTAAAAATTCTCCCTTCGGCGATGCTGGATCCTACTCATAGCAGTGAACTGCATAGGTTAACTGCCTCAGCTCTAAAAGTAAAGAATCGCATGCTCCCCTTCTGACCCCCTTGTCCATTTATGAATCTCCTTGTATTTTCACATTCTTGTATTCTATGGAAATGGAGGAGTGGTTCTGAAGGGGAAGGTGAATGGTGTTATCCTTCACTGTTAGAGCAGAAGCAGTTAACCCACGTTCACTGCTATGAGGAGGATCCAGCATCACTGAAGTAAAGGACATAGGACACAGGTTATGTCCCCAGTGTCCATATTCAAAACATTCAACTTTACCTATATATTTCTAAGATTGCTTTATAGCAATATGCAGGTTCTATAACGCAAACTCCTAGCTGGCTCCTAGTTCTTGGTGAAATTTGTCCAGGCATGCATTGAACAGTCCATTATTGTACATCCAGCAATTAATAAAAGCCATAGTAACAAGACCGATAAAGCCGGCCATACATGGGTCAAAAGATTTGAGTCATGTATGGGCAGGCTCATTGTGTCCAAGTCGATCAATTGACCCACTTGGGTACAACCAGCCTGTCGGATTGTATACTTTAGAATTACTGCCGACAGCTATAACATCTAGTAGTAATCATCATGTTCTGCTGGCTGGGAAATCTTCTGCGATCAACCCCCTTCCCCCACCAGCAGAACACAATAGTGCTGCAAGAGGCATACCCCCATTAACAAGAACTGTGTTGGGAATCGAGTCATCTATAAGCTGCTTGAGTCAACAGCTTTTTCATGGGCTGGAGTGCCCAGTTAATGATGTCCTTGAGTAGTGCTTGAAAGGGCTGTTGGTTGACTTACTGGTTTTATTTTGGTTCCTTTCATTGATTGCTGTATATGCATTAAAGAACTATTTGTTGAACTATTAATGCAAGACCACTTCTACTCTTCTAATGCATAGCATTCATTATTAGTTATCTTGCCTAAATTGCCACAACTCCAAGTACTCTGTTATAAGAAACAGATCCCCATTAACTATTCAGACATTAAAGTACATATTTAAAAAAGGACATACCGTATTTAAAAAAAAAAAAAAAAATACAAAAAACTGTTTCATAAACTGCATTAATAAAAAAGTAAAGAAAACTATTTGCACACAAGAGCCTGAAACTCTGGTTCCATGCCTCTCTGGCCATGAGACATCACTCCAAATCAGTTTGAGATTTACTACACATTAAAACAATTATATTTAAATACATGTGAAGGCTACATTTGGAAATGTTAAACTAGAACACCAATTATTCAATACATACTTTACTTTGTCCTGTTAAAGAAATTTGTTTCGAGGAAATCCCCAGAGACTAAGTAACCTACATTGAAATGTAAATCTAAATCTTGCAGAAAATGGAATCAATACTTGGAAAATACCTTGTTCTAGTGTAAAAAAGACATGAAACAAAAGTCTAAAACACACAGTTTATACCCATTACCATGAATATATTTAGTTTAACTTAACAACACACCATTTGATGGGTACTAGTGTAGAAAAGAAATACAGAGGCACAAATTCAGCCACCATCAGGGCAGCAATTTTTCACCATAAGCAAGTTTAGCTTTGTTGGCCCATGCCAGTGCAAAGGGATGCAAGCATGCATATAGAGGATAATTGCATGAATTAGGATACAGGAATGATCTTTTTATATACATCAGGAGACAAGCTTGTACTCATGCTGTACACAATAAAGGACATTTCTATATTCCAGTCATGTGGTTATCCTTCTTTTTAAAATTATATAGCTATGTTGGTAAAAAAAAGAGGCCAGACTGTAGGCAGGGGCAGGGTTCCCTTTATCTTGTAGTTGAGACTGTACCATTGTTGGATGAAGTGGAGTCTGTTAGAGGAATTGTCCTCTCATGGGCTCGGTCAGTTCTCCGAGAGAGGTCAGCTGTCTGATTTGACACTGTACTCTTTCAAGATCTCCAGCAGCCTTCTTGGTGTGGAACCTTACGTAATAAGATATCCACGTCATTCTGGAGTGCCTGAAGCAAGTGGTAGATCAGGGACAGAGTCCCCACTGGTGAGGGAAAGTGCATAGTGCAGGAAAAGGGTCCTTGTGAGTAGGGCCATCTCCGGGAGGACACTTGTCTTGAGGAAATATCTTGACTTGAAGGCCAGTTTTTACATCCTGTTATCACACTCAGTTATATCAAAATGATAATTAGTACGACACCCATTTCTTCATGGACTAGTTTATATGCATGGAAGAAACAGCAGGTTTTATGTAAGTAGCCCACGAGAATCTAATTTCTTTCCTTTTAGACCTAAGAGCCAGGTAGCTTCTTGAGCTTAACTTGAGCGTCTTCTATCAGTAGAAATGCCTATTGGCTCCTAAAATTCAACTTTAATTTGTGCACCTTTCTCTTCAGTCTTTTCTCTTTTTGCTATTATTTTGCTTTTAGATTGTTGTTGTACAGCATCATGTCCGTATTACATTCATTTTATGATTTTGCTGGCGTTTGGTTTGAGTGGCTATATTAACATGAAACTTTTTCTTTTCCATGGAATTTCTTACAATTTCTTTTTAGAAACTTTGCCAGAGCATATGTGCAGTGATCTTCTTGTGTGGAGCCTTATCAGTACACATTTCAGTTTTAAAATAGTATTACACACAATCTTTGCCCTGTAGGCTTATAGCATGGAATGGATTTATTGAAAGGAGTAAATGGTATCTTCTTTATTTTATAGAGACAGTTACATAAAGGTACTTTATAATGATAGGGTGTCATTGAAAAGGCCTGCTTTTACAAAACCAACAACTCAATGTTATTATGGCTCCTACATTAACCAATTGCATTGAGTAATTGAATGTGTCTCTCCATCTGAACTAAAAGGTATACTGTCTAATAGGATTTCCTTCTGCCAAATCCCTGCTTACTGTCAGACCTTGTCTCTATATCCAGTTATAGGACTGCTGCTGTTCATCAGGTTTTACAGGGCGTATTCTGTCTTGTTTCAAGCAGAGCTTGTCTGCCTATATATACTGCATCATTAGCACATCTAGGTTGTGTTGTGTGCTTCATAAATTCAATGAAAGTATACTGCTTTAAAGGAACACAAGATTACTGCATGGGGTGCAATAATAATTTTGTGACGACATGAAGAATTTAAAGCTATTTTGGCTATACTTCTCCTGGGAATCACGAGTGCAGTTTGTTCTGTACTCCTGTGACCTATTTTTAGCTGACAGCATGCTAAAGCTTGCTGTTCGCTGATGTCACTCAGCCGGTCCAGACTCAGGAGGGATCCAGACTTTAATGTCGGGACCCACCAAAATGCCTGGGCCGGCAGCTGGCTCAGCCTCTCAGCAGCTCCTGCACCCTAAACTGCCCAGTGCTCCGTTGAGCACTGGAGAGGTCAAGCAGAGAGCCGATGACTGGCAGTCACTGACTCTCTGCTCACTGAAGGCTGTGATTAGTGATTAGTGGTCTTTTGTCACTCAGTTCTGAGTCTTTGAAGCAACGGGGAACAGATTCATCATCGATCTGAGTGGTGTGTATAAATGTTTACTTTTTCTTACACATACTTGTCTTTTAGTTCTGACTTACATTAACTTGTTGCAATTTTTTCTCAGTCTGTGACTTAAAAGCCAGACACAGCCAGGCAGCCAGAATTTCCAGATAGATGTGAGCAATGACAACCCCTTTTTTCTGCCCTATGGCAGGTGTTTTTTAAAACCGCTTTAAACCTAACCTCCTTGCAGTATTATACATTATGAGTACAGTACCTTCTAGTTATAATGAAAAAGACAACTGGTTCTTAATATGCCTAGATACACAATAGGCTATAGCTTATCAGTATGTAGAAGGTTATGCATGTTAACAGTAGTATCAGTATTTCATATGTACTTTACCACCTAAACATATACCATGATTATTTCCAAGCCAAACACACAGAGCACCCTAAAGTGGACCTAAATGTAAAATGTAGTTTCACTTTAATAGATAATAAAGCAGGCATTAGGCAGTTAGGATAGGAGTAGTAGACATTTACTTAGGTGCAGCAAAAGACAGGACCAATGGCCCTTTGATTCAGAATAACATGACCTAATGCCAACACGTTTTATCACATGACCCAGCAGCTATGCATTCTGGGAGTTGACATAAGTAGAGTTTCATTCACTTTGTTTGAAGACTCTGCTGGCTTTATTGCCCTAGTTTATTTTCACTGTGACTTTAGGTCATGTGACCTGGAACCAAAGCAGCATGGGATCACCCGAGGCAGAACAACCATCTCCTTATTCTGTTCTTCAGTAAAATTGGATTACTTTAGTTATGATGGAAGAATGACTCCTAATTTTGCATTTTCTATAACGCTAAGTTAGTGAAAAGGCTAAGCGGTAGATCAAGATCCTGTTTAAAGTGCTGAAGTTGGCTGGTGTTGGGAAGTTTGGTGCATTCCCATACTACTCAACAGATAAATATAGTAAAACACAGAGTGATTCCTATTTGTGGCAGCATCTTCTCAGTCTATTAGCCGTGGGCTGACTGATCATGTAAAGTGACTATGTCATTCATTTTATACTTTAAAAAGTAAAAGAAGCACTACTGCAATACTACTCTTATCAGTAAAGTCAATTCTGTGTGCTCCTCTGACTCTGGTGTCACTTTGTTCCTAAGGATTTGACCTCCCAGACATTGGCCTTAACCCCATCCTATGGAGACAACCCTCAGTCACCATCCAACTCTTGTCCAGAGTGCCACAGTGTCCAATAAAGATGTTATTTAATAGGGTTACAGTATATGTATGCTTCCCTCCAAGAGTCAAAGCATAGGCCTAAACCAGAATATCGGCCCAAATCAGACAGTACAGTATCAGCCAGCCAACATTCAACCCATATGTACAGATCCTTGTTTGACAGAAGCCGACCAGTTTCTGTCGAATGAGCATGCTGGAAAACCGGCATTCGATCAGTGCTCTCAGCCAATGGCTGTGAGCGCTGACTGGTGTGTTCTAGCGGGGGGTCCCGGTCCCCCTGTCAGAGCTGGGGGGAGGGGGGAACTGTCTCAAAATTTACTTTTTATAGATTGTTAAACACTTGCACTTAGTTTAAAAAATAACTTTATTGACTGATTTTGCTTTAAAGCCATCTTACTCTAAGTTGGTGACACCTCAAAGTCATTTTTTATCAACTTGTATCACCTTTAAGTCATTTTTGTTACGCTTACTTGAAACAGATCTTACCTTTAGTACCTCAGCATCTGCCGTTAGTCGATCATGTACAGCAAGGATATACGAGACGCTACAATGTTTAAATAATTCAACATTGTTTCCCAATCAACTCACAGCCTAGAGGCTCCATTACCTACACCACTCCTGTGATGTGCAAGTGCCAGTTATATTAGAACATGTATTCATTGCTTTAGACGTGTGTTTTAGATGGCCATGAGTTCGAAAAATTGTGAACGGCATTAGCTTCCATATTACATTATATAATGCCCATAGTAGTGAAAGAACTGAGGGGTTAACCCACATCAGCCATCTCAACTCTAATTTATTGCTGGGTCCAATGGTGTAGCTACAGCCATAACAGGCTCTGCAGCTGTAATGGATCTAAACAATGCAGAATTTATCATGATTCAATTTTGTGATTACAGTGGTTGTTAATTTATCATAAATGAATGTCCAGTATATTTGTGTATGTATGTATCTGTATGTGTGTGTGTGTATATATATATGTATGTATGTGTGTGTGTATATGTATACACACATATCTATATACATACACAGTATCTCCCAGAAGCGAGTACACCCCTCACATTTTTGTAAATATTTTATTTTATCTTTTAATGTGGCAACACTGAAGAAATGACACTTTGCTACAATGTGATGTAGTGAGTGTACAGCTTGTATAACAGTGTAAATTTGCTGTCCCCTCAAAATAACTCAACACACAGCCATTAATGTCTAAACCGCTGGCAACAAAAGTGAGTACACCCCTAAGTGAAAATGTCCAAATTGGGCCCAAAGTGTCAATATTTTGTGTGGCCACCATTATTTTCCAGCACTGTCTTAACCTCTTGGGCATGGAGTTCACCAGAGAATCGCAGGTTGCCACTGGAGTCCTCTTCCACTCCTCCATGACGACATCACAGAGCTGGTGGATGTTAGAGACCTTGTGCTCCTCCACCTTCCATTTGAGGATGTCCCACAGATGCTCAATAGGGTTTAGGTCTGGAGACATGCGTGGCCAGTCCATCACCTTTACTCTCAGCTTCTTTACCAAGGCAATGATCATCTTGTTTTTTTTTTTTTTTGTTTTCTGCTGGAACACTCTTCTTCTGAATGCACAAGTGATTTTAAGGGCATCCATCACCCTTAAAAGTGATATTTGCAACACCCAGTGTGCATGAGGCCTAGGAAGTGATCAGACATAGGAAAATAGTATTGCCAAATAATGGGAATAGTAAACACATAAAAATAACTAAGGAATAACTGACATACCCAGAGACACCAGGACTTTGTAAGCCCGTGATCAGAGGGGTGATGTAAAAATCCTGGCCAACACCAGAGTCAATAGCATAATGACACAGAAAGCAACATCTCTGCAGAGACACAATCAGTACTGTACTAACCCAGCCAGAAATCAGCCGCAGAGAGACCATTAGCACTGTTCTGCAAACCCAGAAATGTACGGTACTGATATAGCCAGAGACAGGTTTGTAGAGGAACAATCAATACCGTACCGTTGCAGCCAGAAATATATTTGCAGAGGCACAGTCCATTATATCTGCAGAGATCACATAAGTTTCAATAGCAATTTTTTTTTCTGTAGAAGATAAAAGTTGCTAGTAAAAGGCCTAGAAAAATATACAGCTATGCAACAAATATGCTGCACCCCTGGAAATCAGATGTGGGTGCGCATACTGAACCTTCTTCTTTGCATGATCATTGATTCTGTTACCTATCATAGGTTTACACAACAGAAAAAAGATGAAGATAGATGGGTTTATGTACCAAAGTCAAATGGACTGTTCACTTTGCAAGGTAGGGTGCACTTTGAATGGGGATTTTCCCCCAGAGCTTAGTGAATGAGATGGCTGTGGTGACTTCCTCCATCTAGTCCTGCACAAGCAAAAATGCTGTTTGTTTTATTTTCCTAGCACATGATTGGATATTCTTTGCAAAGTGAAATTTCGCCACATTCACTAAGCTCTGGGGAACTTCCCTTGCAGAATGAACAGACGGTTTTCCTTTATAGTAATTCAACCCCAGTGTGTTTTTGTGAAGGGATTCAAAGTATCCCATGGAGGTAAGAGGAAAAAATGGAATCGCCGTACATGTTACCTGGCAAACCCCAGACAGATAACAGCTAAGCTGTCACTCTCATGCAGAATGCAGGCAGCCAGATCATTGAGACAGAAATTGTATCTGGAAACTGCTGCCTGTGCTCCTGCCTGCTCATTTTAGGACAAATGAACTGGCAGGGGAAACCACTGTACAGAGACAAAAGGGTGATTGATCCCATCCGACGCATCAGATACTTGCAGTGGACCGGGTGCAGCATCATGCCAGCACTGAGACTCTGGCCACTGGAAAGGAAAACATAGTACCTCTTTTCTTTACATATGACCCTTTCTGTTTTGATCCTTTAAGATCCTTTACATACAGTATAACATCTTTCTAAAATGTAGTATTTGCACACAGCTAGGCACACCACCTACACCCTCCATGTAGCAACACTCATGGAGATAGGGTGCTCAGGCACAGAGGGGTGTATTGTAGGATAGGCGAAAGTGACAGAATATTTGCCCCAGGTTTTTACTGGGCTACAGCCGAAAATCAAAAAGTTACTAAACCAGGACCCTGCATTCACTATATCTGATCTCCCACAGTACACACAACATGGAAATGCAATTATTTTAGTAAATATAAACTGCTAAATGCCTTTTCTCATCAGCAGTTAGATCAGTCTGTTCAGCTGAGCAATAGTTAAAGCTTGTAGGAGGAGTCTTCTCTAGGAGGATGAAGAACCCCTGACCTCTGTCTGGGCAGTGCTGACACATGCTCACATGAACTCTCCCAAGAAAAAAAAAAACCTCTCTAGCAATACACACCAAACTGAGCATGTGCAGAGTATCTCCACACGATATGTCTTATCAGAAAATAAGAGTGAGACACTGGAAGAAGGGGAGTATCAGAGAAGTCAGGATCAAACAGACTTTTTACACATTGCAGAGGATTAACCCCTTAGGCTAAACAGTGAGTATAAAAAGCATGCTTTACTGCATATACAGACTGATTTTACTTTTGTGGGTTTAGTAACACTATAAAGCAGTGTAAAGTGATATTAAAGGCACCTTTTAAAAAAAAAAAACCCAAACATATACTTAAATGCTCTGTGCAGTGGTTTTGCACATAGCAGCCCAGAGTCTCCTTTTTTCGGATCCCCCACCAGTGCTGCTGGCCCCTCCCTCCTGCCAGGTGCCCCCACAGCAAACAGATTGCTATGGGGGGCTCCCAAGATGCTGCTCTGTGTGTCCATTCACACACAGAGCTGTGACTTGGCCCATCCCCCTCTCTCCTCATTGGCTCACCGGCTGTGAATGAAAGCAGCGGGAGCCAATGGCTTCTGCTGCTGGCTCAGCCAATTTGGAGGAAGACTCCATGGAGAAACAAGGCTCTCGTGCACATTGCTGCATCGTGATGAGGCTCGGGTAAGTATTGGGGGGGGGGCTGTTACACACAGAAGATTTTTTTACCTTCATGCATAGAATGTGTGGCAACCATATGAGTGGGGGTGCAGATGATCACTTACCAACTATTCCTGGTCATACACCCGACCCCCTGTAAGCCAGCAATCAAACAGTCAATGTCAAATTCCTGACAGCCACCAGTGAGGTATAGAATGTCTCATCATGATTGGCCAGAATGTGCCCAGACACAACTTGAGACTTTAGGTATAGATTTGCTTTACATTGTAAAACAGTAGTATCAATAATTACACCTTTTTAATGCATTATTTTGAATATTGCTCAGCATAGTCTGCCAATGTATATAGGGTATCAAATGGCAGTTTAGTGGGTAATAAAATTGATTTTTGTATTCTACATTTTGTTTGCTGAGCGTGTGACTCTTCTAACATTTCAGTTCTAAGAAAATCAGCCAGTGTAGATCCCCCTAAAGTGAGGCTTAAAGTCGCTCATGCTACAGCTGTAGGGGATCGAATATAGCAGCAAAGAGAATGTTTCTAACACAAGGTCAGGAATGTGGCTCTTGACAAGGCTGTTTGTGTGTGTGAAGCATGCAGGGTGTTGCGTTAAATATATTGCGTGCGTGAAACATTAGTTACATTGTGTAAATATTACATGGTGGCTTATGTTTAGAAGAAAGCAAAAAATACTGTATACCCATGGATTTGATGTAATTGCGGACCTTAAAATACCAAAACTAACCAACAATATTCCATATAAGGTCTTGGCAAAATATGTTAGCCAAATTTCTTTATTTCTGTAGCAATTACTTTATCTCATGATGGACCTCGTCTGTTACTGTCCAAGGTTAAAGGTGTTCTTCCCATTTAGTATAAGCCCTGGTTCACACTTGTGCGGGCCGTGTGTCCTGAGTGTGTGCAGGCACGGCTGTCCATTCATTTGAATGGGCTGTGGTACCTGCACTTTCCACAAAAAAAAAGGTGCATGCACATTTTTTAAAAATCGCATGATCTTTTTTTCAGAATGAATTGCAGCCCCGTGTGTCTCGTAAGAGCAGTGCAATTTGGCTGCGGGTGGTTGCAAGTGCGGGAACAGATGCAATTCCCACTACCAGTCCGCATAGTGTGAACCAGGGCTAAGACAATGACATGTAGAATGACTGGATGCTGTGAGGAACACATACTGTACATTGTTTGAGACAGGACTTCACTTTTATTAATGAGGCCCGATATGTGTCTGCCTACATGTGTCCCCTGTATATGTTATAAATAGTTTCAGTACATTGCATGTCAAAAAAATAGAAAATAAAATAAAGCATGTACAATTTTCTTTTCAATCTGCAGCACTGTAATTTTCTGTAAAATGCTATCCAAAGGAATGCAGACCCTGCCACTTTCCTCATTAGAAGGTGCAGCAGCTGGTTGTTAATGATATCACTCCCATTAGAGTCATTCTGCACATGGACACAAACAGCTATTTCTTCAGAATGAAAGGTAGGAATCTGCAACAGAGTTTGTTAAAATCCCTGCATAGATCATCCAGGGGGAGGATGTTTTTTCTCAAGGAAAGCAGAGTTACTCTTTAAGGTCCGTTCACACCATTGTATAATGCAGTAGAGTGAATGATGAGGTTGTCATGGGTTATATAATGATGACAGGGGCTGTCAGTGAATCTGAGGGCTGTTAAAGGGGGTAGGGGTTGGTGATAATGGGGAGTCTCACTGGTTATAAGGGTCATTTTCAATAGTGCCCAAAAACACTTGCACAGTGCACAGTAACTTGAGTTGAACTGCTCTACAAAAAAACAGGCATCAGGTACAAATGTTACTGTTGTGGCTCAAAAATTCGGATAAATGAGCTGCCTTAATACGCATTATTGTGCGTGCATTACACACAATGCAGCTGATCACCCTCGGGTGAATGGGCTTTAGGAGCTTTACACCATTAAATGTACAGCAGAGTTGAGCCTTATTCACGTGGGGGGCGGTTTTACCAGCCACCTAAACTCAGCAAGTCATGCTGCTCAGGGCTGTACCCATATGCCATGGCCACAGTACTTTGCTTCATAAAAAAAAATGACATGGCATGTCACATTCAGCTAGTTTTACCATTGCTGAACACTACCCATTCAAGTGAATGGGGCATGTTGCAACTGCCTTGCAACTAATTGTGGGGTGGTGATTTGGAATTTTGAGGGTTAAAGCAGGCAATGAAGAGGTGACATATTGCTTCACCACCTGTCAAAGGCCCTCTAAAAAGCAATTTAGAACTGAATGCTTTTCATAGTGGTGGACAGTATAGCTATAGGCCCTCAATAATTTGTGTGGAACAGAACACCTAGACCTATATCTTGAAATATTCAATATATTACACAGGAGGATTTGTAAAACACTTGCATATTATTTACAGCAGTTTTCAGGAATCATCTGTAGGTAAAAAAAATAAAACGAGCAATAGCCGTAAACCCTGGTGTTAATCTGAGAAGACAGCATGAATCATTCGGTAATTTTGGCAGGGGTAAGCAACTTTTTGTGCCTTTTTTAAGAGCATTTTGGCTTTCAGTAGTTTTTACATAATTGGACCATTATCATCCCTTATTTCTTAATATGGGTTTTAAAAAAGTTTGTTCTATAAAATTAGATTTAGAGGCATACATTAAGCTGGTTAATGATTGACTTTTCTACTGTCAACCATATTCAGGTGCATAACCAAGTCATAAGCTGTCCACCATACTGCCCCGAACTACATCACTGACCTAATATCCAAGTAGCGCCCAGCACGCACTCTTCGCTCCTCACAAGACCTCCTTCTCTCTAGTTCCCTGGTCTCCTCCTCCCATGCCCACCTCCAGGACTTCTCCAGGGTGTCACCCATCCTCTGGAACTCGCTGCCCCAACCCATCAGATTATCACCTACTCTCCTCTCCTTTAGGCACACCCTGAAAACCCATCTCTTCAGGGAAGCCTACCCCACCCCCCTGCTAACTTGCCGACCTCCTCCACTCTTCCTACCACTCCATCCCCCACAGCTATCTCCTCCTGTACCACTATCCCCTCCCTCCTTGATTATAAGCTCGAAAGAGCAGGGCCCTCAATCCCCTCATGTTTTGCATTGTATTGGTATTGTTCTGTCACATGTCCTGTCCCCCTTTGTAATGTACAGCGCTGAGCGAACTATTGGCGCTTTATAAATACTGTATAATAATAATAATAATAATAATAATATTCACTGCTGTTCACCCTTCATTTTAATTTTTTGTTCATTAATGGAAAATGTATATCTCAGTCCGTAATAGTTATGAACTCTCTCTTTTGGGGCCTATTCACAGAAGTGCTGGGTTGTGTTTCACATAACATTTATTCAAAGGCATGAAAAAATGTATCTTCTTTTTCATGGTGCTGGTTCATGCCAAAGTGCTACATTGAGCAAGGCCTTATTAGAGGTATGTGAGACCTAGCAAGTCTCTCTTTATTTGCCTAATGTATTTTTCTGTTTTGGGTATAATTCTGTATTATAAGAAACCAACACTGAAAGAAAACCAGGGCTCACCACTACAGACCTCCTAGGAATACTGGTCTGATTGTCTCTGGCTTTTAAAATTTGTAAGTCACTAACCTGAAAAAGCATACAAATTATAGGAGGCCATAGATGGATTGAAAATCGTATGGTTCTGCAAAGATCAGCCCGATTTCAATCCATCTATGGGTGCACCTGCTCAAGAGAAGTGAATCTAATCATTTGCATCCCTTGAAAAGGAATGTTGGAAAACGTTCCTTCGATCAGCACATGCAGCCAATCAGATGTGGTGCTGATCAGTGTATTCTGAAAGCAGAAGTCCCTGGTGTCAGAATACAGCTAAGTGGGGAGAATTCCTCCATCTACCTTGAATGTGTGGATGGGGAAATCTGTTTTTCCTTTTTGATCATCCTGCTGATTGATGAAAATAACTTCATCTATGGCCAGCTTTAGTCTGAGCTCCTGACTTGCATACTTGTTTCAGGTCAGTTCCCCTGCAAGTACTGAACATCAGTGTGACAAACATGCAACCAGCATTTTTAGAAGGATTGCAGCCTCCGTGTTCTCTCAGTAAAGATCCGCTTT
This sequence comes from Staurois parvus, assembly GCF_062004578.1. Classification (NCBI taxonomy): domain Eukaryota; kingdom Metazoa; phylum Chordata; class Amphibia; order Anura; family Ranidae; genus Staurois; species Staurois parvus. Next base: position 6,037,497 of record NW_028318087.1, read on the forward strand.
CATTTCTATGTGCCTTCCACCACCTTTCCTCCTTCACTTTATCCGCATGAACTTGCCATCTATATCTTAATACTTTTCCGTATGCAGTGCCTTCTCCTTGTGCACGTCACCCAGCTCCCCCCTCTGCTTGGCTCGAGGCTTTGCCTTTGTCCCTCACATGCTGAACAAACAAGGATTTTCCCTCAGCTGTTACATTGTCTTCCCAAACATCTCTGACAGCGAAGCCAAGGGCAGCTCCAGAAAAGGTCAGGTAGTGTAACCTATTCACTGCCAGGTGGCACTGAGTAATGAAAGGGTGAATCCTCTACGGTGCCAACATTGCTTGTAATTCAGCACAAATAATTGGAAAAGTGGATGTTGGAGAACATGTAAGCCGAGATCCATCAGTTCTGGGTGCTGTGTTTGTGCCTGCCCCCACATATCATTCTTTTGGCACACGTCTTTCAGCACAGAAGCTATACCTTGGCTTCTCTCACTGTCAGGGATGTTCTGTGAACACAGTTTTGTTTATTCTTCTCACAGCCCAGGTTTAAAAAAGGATGTGCAATTCAAACATATCAAAGGGGGAGGTGGGTCAGCAGAGCCACTTTCTCTCCTGTTCTCGGGCACAAATTCTGGATAAAGTAGGTTGGCTGGGATTTTTTCCTGTTTATTTTATATTCTGATTATATAAAGGTCTACGGACTTGGAATGCAAAGTAAACCCACATTTCATAATGCTTGCACAGAGAATAGTCCTAATTAGTAATTACCAGTTAGAATTCGCATGTACAGTACAAGTTAGATCTGCCTAAAGCAGGGGTGCTTAACCCATAGCCTGCAGAGCGTTCTGATGTAGCCTGTGACCTCAAACCAGGGAAGTATATGCCTCTGGTCTGGGATGGTAGGTTGGCAAGCCCATGGTCTTGGATGGCGGGTTGGCAAGCCCATGGTCTGGGATGGCAGGTTGGCAAGCCCATGGTCTTGGATGGCGGGTCGGCAAGCCCATGGTCTGGGATGGCGGGTCGGCAAGCCTAGATTGCAATTAACGGGCTGCTGACCCACCATCCCAGAGCAGCAGAGTGCATGGAGCCAGCAGTGGAGGAATCAGGCGGCCGTAGAGAGAGCAAGAGCCACATAGGCTTCCTATGTAGTGCCGGCTCCTGTTCCGGGAAGAGTGATACCAAGTGCACTCTGCCTAGGACCTTTCTAGCAGCTTGGAGAGCAAAGCCAGCAGAAGCTGGAAGATGTCCGTGTATTTAGCATCACATATACTGCACCTTTGCAATGAGCATATTAGCACCTACAAAAAATTATTAGGCTGCTTGCATGCTGATCCGAGGGTGCAATGCAGTGCACCTGGGGCTTTTCTGCAGGCTAGCTGCACTGAGCCATAGACTTGTATTATATCCTGCGGGTTTAGTGTGCTTTCTGAATGCAGGAGTTTTGGTGTGCTTTCAGAAAGTGCACCAAACCCACAAAATGTAAAGAAATTTATGGCTCAGTGCAGCTACCCTGCAGGAAACCCCAGGTGCACTACACTGCACCCACGGATCAATGTGAAAACAGCTTTCTAGGGCACTCAGGACAGTAAGGGCTCCTTTAGGGTTTTAACGGTCCCCATACCACAAATTTAGGGTTCAGTGTGGCCCGTGACCCATTATCAAATCACTTAACTGGCCTTCGTTCTTCTAAAGGTTGAGCACCCCTGGCCTAAAGTATCAAGGTGCATTCATAGGCGGTTGTCAGAATAATTTATCAAAAAGGCTCCAGACAAAGAGATTCTCAGCTGAGAATAAAAAAAATTATATATAAATATAAAAAATTCCCATGTTCCAGGCATATGTCCCTGAACACGAATCCCAATCCCAATGCTGCAAATGTAATCTGTCATAGATTTCAACAAGCTGCTTGCCCTAAGGAGCATAGGGGCAAACTATGACGTAGGCATGGGTCTGAGCCTGCGGACAGAGTACGTTGCATGTTGTGGGCCGTGAAAAGCATTGGGAAAGTCTGAAATAAAGGAGGGGAATGTCCTGGTAATCTGGATAATGTAAATGTTAAGATATGCATGATCCTCTTTCAGATCTCACACACTGTAACAACCAAATGGTTGTTAGATTTAGATGCACTTTTAATAGATTGGGTAAGAATCAGAATTTTGTCAACTTTTTGTTGCTGCATGTATCCTTGTTGGGAACATCTCCACTCATTGCAAGACCCTAGTTTGACCCTGAATACTTACAAGGCTCTTCAATGGAATGGGCAAATGTTAACACCCCTGTCCAGTGCTTGGTGTTTCCCAGATCGGGTGATTCACCTACTCTATTTACCCCTGTGACCACTGTCGGTGGGTAAGAGTTTGCTTGGAAAGCACTATTTTACAGTTGTCACCAGCAAAAGAATAGAGGGGACATCTTTCAATGAGGGCACCTGGTCTGGTGACAACTAAAAAGTTATTCACCCTCACATTGGAGAGATGTTCTCTCACTCCCTTTTAAAAATCCCATTTCAGTCTTTGCAGATGATACCAAGCTGTGCAGTGGAATAACGTCCTTACAGGATGTCTCCAATTTACAAGCCGACCTCAATGCACTGTTTAATTGGGCAACTATGTGGCAAATGAGGTTTAATGTTGATAAATGTAAGATGATGCACTTGGGGGCTAAGAATATGCATGCATCATACATACTGGGGGGGGGGGGGAGTACAACTGGGGGAGTCAATGGTGGAGAAGGATCTGGGGGTTCTGGTAGATCACAAGCTTAATAATGGCATGCAATGCCAAGCTGCGGTTTCTAAAGCTCTCTTGTATTATAAGAGGTATAAGGTATAAGAGGTCCGGAATGATCAAAACGTACATAGTCCTTTTTCTCTTTTTTGTTTGTTTTCTGGACCTAGACAGGCTTTGAGGTAGGCAAGTGTAAACAGACATAAATCCATTTACATCAGCCTGCCCATAGAGCTGAATGGTGCTTCTGATCAGATCAGCCTGAAAAAACTAACGGAGAGGCCTGTGAAAGGGCCCTTAACCCCTTGGTGCCGGCAACTCCCAGCCCTTTAAGGGGTTTGTGATGCCAGGAGGCAGGGTGGGTTTTAATGTCATGTGACTGCCGTGATTGGTTTTCACAGCAGTCACATGATCAGCAAGCTCCTGATTGTAAGTAGCGGTCATGACCTTTCCATGAGTGGATGTAACTGTGAGGCAACGGTAAATGTGCCGGGATCACACAGATCGTCCAGGCCCAGCCGCCGAGAGGCTGCATGTTTGCGCACTGTCGGCACCAAGGAGTTCATCTGCAATCTAAAGAAAATTGCTAGCAGACAAGTAAGAAGCGTTGATTGCAGACATACATGACAGCATCTTCTTTAATAAAACTCTTCATGCTTGCAATTTCTCTTACACTATAGCTTTACTCTAAATGGACAATTGTCAGGGTCCTTTCACACTATTGCATTGCAGTAACGGCATTTTGCTGCTACATGCGGCAGCTCGTTACATGCTCTTGGTGTGGTGCCATTTATTGTGACTAACACTCCAACGCACCTTGCCAATGAATGTGTGTTGCTGTGTGAAATGGGACAACACAGTAACTTGTGATACACTGCCAAAAATGGTACATTCATCTGTACTGGTGCATTGGGCAGCCCATCCAAATGATTGCTCTGCCTTAATTAAGTGAATGGCATCAATATTAACGCAGTGGGCCCTAACAGTACAAAGACCAATCTAAAGCAGATGTAAAGTTTTACGGTCAGAAGTTCAGAATTTTAGGTACAAGGGTTACAAATAGAAAAAAAAAATTATCATAAAATAGGGGCTACTGATTTGCACTAGATCTGGCCTGCATCTAAAAGGTAATTTCCATGGTAAAGCCCTCTCACAAAGTACATCATGAGCTGGTATGCTGAGCTTTGTGGCCATCTGACATAATACTGTGCATACCAGGTTTCTTTATACCACCATAAAGTGGTTGAAAACCTTAGACATGTAATTTGAACAAAGCATATCCCTCTATAATATGTACTTGTCTCAATTAAGAGCGTGAAGTGTCATTTCTGTCCACTGCCTCGTTCCTCTGCTATCTGCATGAATCACTTCTGATGAGTTTTCTGACACCAAGAGAAAAATGGTGACGGGAGGGAGCTCCCGCAGTTTGACAACCTCAGCTCTGCTCCTGTGAGCTGTGTGAAGGTGGGTGTGTCTCTTCTCTCCAATCAGCTCTCAAAGCTCTCCTCACTTATGCAGCTCCCTGCCCCTGCTTTTCAGAGCTGAGTGATCCGATGTAAATTTGGTATTTTGAATGAATGTAGCTGACAGATGGCTACAGATAACCAGGTACAACGTTCTTAAGAGGATTAAATAAATATGTGTATCGCCTGAGGCCAGTCGCTTCACTGGGTATATTGGAGGGTTTACAACCACTTTAATAGTAAAGTTCCCCATAAATTAACGTTAGCTAAGAAATGTCTAGGAGTAATAGGACCGACAGTGATAAATACTATCAACACTGGAAGTTGTACTTTTCCAAGATAATGGTTATTCTATGATAATTACAGGTTTAGCAGCACATGCCCTAAAGGTCATATTAACATAATAATTTGTCTTTTTTTTGGCTTTCTTATCATTCCAATTGTATCCTCTAAATTGAGTTTGAAACAATGAAAGAAGCAGTGACGTAGCCATTATAATAATCTCCTTGGGATTCCTCTTTGGCATAAAAATAAGACCTGCAGATGGATAGAGATCCTAATGTAGAGGGACACAATAAGGTCAGTGGGTTTTTGACAGTACGACATATAACATCCGACTGACACCTTGTCTATCTTTATAGTATTTTGCATGAATCCAGTCGCCAGCTCTACCAAATCTAGGTCATTGAGGCAGTTATGCATATGTTAACCCTTGCTTGCTTAGTTGATCTGTATAAATGTTTATCAGACATATCAAGATAAGGAAAGGAAATAGTTAAATCATTCTATTGGATTTATCCTTCTCCTCATATATACTAATGGATGACCTCATCACTGACTTTTAGAGCCCATTTACATCAGAGCTCTGGTCAGACCACTTTTCTGTACACATATTGTAGCCACCTTGTGGAGTATTAATTCCCATGGCAGCCACTCTTCCTTAGATTTACATTTTATTGGAGTCCATCATTGATAACATTATTCAGTGGTTTTGTGTGAAGGTGCCCATGAATGCTTATAGTAAGTTTTGCTATTTATTTGTGTTCATCTTTATTCAATATGAGATGAGAAAATCTCGTGGTTGGAGGACATTTGTCTATGTTTAAAGGAATCCTATGCTACAACAGATATGTAGGCAGCAATTGTTGACCTTCTGAAAATGCTTTCTGCGTTGCAGTCTCCACTTCAGTACAGTAAGTCCCAGACTTATGAATGAGTTCTGTTCTGGGAGAACGTTCGTAAATCGGATTCGTTCTCAAGTTCGACAAAGTGGGTCCTATACACCTTTGACACAAGTATATAATGTAAAGCATAACAAAACCCCCACAAAAATACTGTAAATAAACAATTTTTACTTTTACAGTTTCCTTAAAATGGTGATACAGTGCAACTGTAAAACTATTTTTACTTTAACAGTTGCCTTAAAATGGTACGGTACAGTACAACTGTAAATAACTATTTTTGCTTTTACAGTTTCCTTAAAATGGTGGCACAGAACAGTACCACAACTGGCAATTCGTGGAAGACAGTTAGTAACTGGAGGAGGGAGGGTAGATGGGAGATGGTGGAGCTGAAGGATCATCATCAATAGGAGATGGATGGCAAGATGGAATTTGGCCCACACCTGATGTTGACGGAACTGAAGGATCATCAGCAATAGGAGATGGAGGGTTAGATGGAATTTGGCCCATACCAGACGTTAATGGAGCTGAAGGATCATCAACAATAGGAGATGGAGGGCAAGATGGAATTTCACTCACACCTGATGTTGATGACACAGGTTTTTTGATGGATTCAATTCTGTCTACCCTCTGGAAAAAATGATCCAGTGATGTCTGAGTAGTAGCTCTTTTTTTCTCATCATAGATGACTCTGTAGCACTACATGACATTCTGAATGGCTTCTGCAACCTTTGTGTGTCTTTCTACGTTGGGGTTCTATACCTCCATAACTAACAGTGCTTCTTCAAGTAAAGAAAATCCCCTTGCCATTTCCTGTGTTGTGAATCTCTTTGGTTCTTCAGTTACATCTTCGTCTTGGCTATGTTCGTCTTTTTTCTGGGCCTCTAATTCCATCAGGTCCTCATTAGTAAGTTCCTTGTGTTGCACAGCAAGGAGTTCAGTGAAGTCGTCCTCTTGCAGATCTAGCTCCAGCTTCATGCTAAGGGTCACTAAGTTGTTGAAGACCTCTTTTGGACTCCTTTCCCATCTTCTCAAGTCCATGAACAAACTGCTGGCAAAGGTTCTTCTAAACCCCATTCATGATGACAGCCGAAACCTCACATCAAGCAAATTTGATGTTTTTTATGGCCTTGTAGATGTTATAGTCTTTCCAAAACTGACGCAAGGTTGTTCTTGTTTCATCAATAGCCCTCACTGCCTGATGAAAAGTGTGATGTAAATTATATTTCTTGAAAGTCGCAATAACTCCTTGGTGCATAGGTTGGATGAGCGCTGTAGTATTTGGTGGCAGATAACACTAATTTGACGTTGGGATGAAAGTCATCCATGAATTGGGGGTGACCTGGTGCATTGTCAAGCAGCAAAAGAATGTTGAATGGGATATCTTTCTCCAAACAATATTTCTCTATCTCTGAGATAAAGTGGTGGAAAAAACAGTCCTGGAAAATGGCCTGTGTAACCCAGGCTTTGGAGTTACTCTTCCACACAACAGGTAGAGAGCCCTCAGCTATGTTTTTGAGGGCTCTTGGGTTCTCTGAATGGTAAACTAAGAGGCTTTAGTTTCATATCACTGGAAGCATTGCCACCAAACAGAGTAAGTCTGTCCTTTGCTGCTTTGAAGCCTGGCATCACCTTTTTGTCTTTACTGATATAACTTTGTTCTGGCATCCTCTTCCAATAAACCTGTTGGGGTAAATAAGTGTTGCTGGAAATTCTTGGGCAGCTATGGTATCTGCACTCGCAGCCTCACCACTTACTTTTATGTTGTGAAGGTTGGCTCTAGCCTTGAATCTGTTAAACCATCCATGGCTGGCAGTAAAAGATGCCCACTGTTCACCCTGTTTTTTCTTCAATTCTTCAAACAGGCTTTTAGCTTTTTCTTGAATAAGCATTAGGCTGAGTGGGACTCGATGCTGATACTGCATCCACACACTGAGATGTTTTTCCATCTCCTCTACCACTTTACCACGCTTTTTGGATATTATTGTTGACTTCTTAGGCACAGCAGACTTCACATGTTCCATGATCTTGACCTTGTTCTTTAGAATTTTGCCAATGTTCGAACGATTCATGTTATAAGAACGAGTGATGTCTACCATTTTTTCGCCTCGGTCCAATTTCTTAATTATTTTCACTTTTGTTTCCATGGTTATTGCTTTGCGCTTCCTAGAAGTCCCTTCCACATCACCACTGCTTTTCCTCTTGCTTCCGGACATCCTGGGGTCTGTACAGTACACTATCGCATTGTACTGTACAGTAAGCGCACAGCAGTGCAGCTGTGTCCATGTCCAGCAGACACGGGAGCTACTTGCGCCGCTTTGTTCACGTCTACGAATGTTCGTAATGCAAGGTCCGTTTGTATCTGTGAAAGTTCGCAACTCGAATGTTCGAAAGTTGGGGACTTACTGTACTTGCATCACTGACATAGAACAAACAGTCAGAACTCATTGACTTAGGTTACTTTTACACTGATCCGTGGCAAAAGCATGATTTTCTGTGTTTTTACGGCGTTTGCGGTATGCTTCTTACTGGACATATGACTCAAAAACTGCACCTAAAAATGCAATGCAGGTGCTTTTTTTTAAATGCGTTTTTGCCATATTTTCTATCGATTTCAATGGGGAGGTGCGTTTTTGGTGCAGTTTTTCAATGCACCAAGCCAGTACCAAAATGCAGCAAGCAGGATTTAAATGAACACAAGGGCCCTGAAAAGAGCTCCATAGGAATGTGGAAGAAAAATGGATCAGTGTGAAAGCAGCCTAAGAAAGTATGGAGGCCATAGGATTTCATAGCGCTTTGGAAAGGAGAGGCCAGAGTTGTTAGCCTTCTTATTTCCCTTTAACCCCCCGGCGGTATTCCCAAGTGTAGCTCGGGGTAAAGTTTCAGTACCAAAAGCGGTAACCCCGAGCTACACTCGGGCTTACCATGCGGTGCTGCTCCGCGATCCCTTAATCACTTACCTTGTCCCGCGATGTCCCTCCTGCAGTGTCCCTGGCAATGTAATCCGGCGGATGCCGGCATCTGTCTTCCGGGTTTCGGTCCCTGCGAGCGTCGGGACGTACGGGGGACGGAATGGTGGGAAATTTGAAAATGACAAAAAGTGACATTCACTAAAATCACATAGTATAACATTACTGTATCAAACCATTTCACATACATTTTGTCCCGAGTGCTTTGTCCTGTGCCCTGCCTGCATTGTGACTGTTCTTTCTGCCTGGAAACTGAGAAATGTCCATGGCGTCCAAAAAGCGTCCCTTTAGGTCAAAAGCAGTTTTAGACCGGCTAGAGAACAGCGATAGTAAATCATAACCACTTGCAGAATTGAGTGATAATGATTCGTGGGGGAAATTCATCATCAGACACTGAAAACGATTTTGCGACTTTGCTCAGTGATGTGTGAACTTGGTGCTATATTTCAAATTTCAGTGTTTTTGGTTTGATTATATTATTGAATTAAAGTTATTATTATTATATTATTTTTATGATTATTAAATTATAATTTATGATTTCGTGTTTCAAGTTTTTTCCTATCTGGGATGTTTACTAGACTCTTGTTCGGACAGATTTCAGTGAGTTATTCCTAAAAATTACAGACCTACAATAAAAAAAATACATATTTCCATGCAAAAAAATGTACCGCTTTCAGCACAGAAATATGGACATAATCAGACCGCTAGGGAGGTTAATATAGGTTTCCTTTTATAGGGTCCACTCAGTTATTGTGACAGAACAGGATCGTACCTTTTTTACAGGTCGTAAGGGGAACATTTTAGAAGTGTAAAAAATTTTTTAATATTTTCTCAGCTGTTTTTACTTTTTTGTGGTTAAGGCACTGGGTGTTTTAATAACGTTGGTAATGTTAGCTGTGTAAAGTCACTTTAAAAACGTGAGTTTTTCAGCGTTTTGCGGCATTTTTTTTTTTCCTAAAGAAAAAAAAAAGTCCAAGAATGCCGGTTTGCAGCGTTTTTCAGCATTAGAGCGTTTTTACAGCTAAAAAAACTCCTCTAGAAACCCACTAGTTCTGGGGTTTTTTTCCCAGCCAAAAAAAACGCCCCTGCCAAAAAACAGCAGCTGTAAAAACGTCCAGTGTGCATGAGGACGAAAAGTGGCGCTTTTTACGTCTACATTAGCATTTCTCAACCTCTTCCAGTAGCAAATCCCTTTTAAAATGTGCAAAATTTCAATATCTTAAGGCACCCAAGTCTAACATGTAAAAAAACCCAAAATGTTACTTATCAATGGAAAGCCTGAGCTTGGGACCCGGCGCCGGCCCAGAGAGCTGAGGGCTGTGTGTGGTCTGGACCCAGCTCTGCACAAGCCACTTGAAACTGTAGAAATCTATTTCTACTACTTTTTTCTGTTTATGTCCTTTACTTTGCATGTCTCTTCTGCCAAAAACTCTAACATTCAGTATTTTTTAATGTTAGAATTTCAGATTTTAAGTTTAACTAAAGGCAAAATGATTAGCTATTTGTCCTGTTTACCATTATCAGAAAATCCCAAATTTTGAGTTGTCCACAGAAAAGTAATAGAGGGGAAATCTTCCAATGGGGATACTAGTTCTGGTGACCTGGGGGGTCCCCAAGGAATGCCCTTAATTGGCATAGATTTTCTCTCACTTGCTGTTTACCTATGGGACAGGAAGTGAAGGGAAATCTCCCCAATAGGACACATATATGGTGAAAAAAAATCTGACAGGTGTTTTAACCCTCTAGTACTCTATCTCAAATTTAGAAAAATTGGCTATAGTTATACTTTTAAGTGCAGTACCTCAAAGCACCAATCATTAATATTGTCCTGTTATGTTATCAGCAGGGGGGATTCTGATTTGTTTGCTAGAAGTTCCTGAAATGAAAGTGAAAGCCTAAGCAGTTTTTTTTTAATCGCCCCAATCTTCATACCCCCATTGATATTCACAATTCTCCAAACTCCTATAAATGCTGACATCGCAGTAACTATGGAGTGTTCGCAAAGCTAATTTTCACATGATTACATTGACCAATGAGCCTCTGCTGCAATTCCCCTTTCTAGTCTGTACCTTTTGAAATGGGGGGAAGACCAGCAGGATCACTTGACCTGATTTTAGAAGACCAGTTAGTTGTACAGTAGTTTCCCTCTAAATATTTAGGGAAGGCTTTAAATCGTTGGAGTTGCAGGTTTTTCAGCTAGTTCTTCCATTTATCTCAGAAAGGCTTGTCTGGGCATTCTATGAAATAGTGTTTTGCCAGAATAGTCAAAAATGTAACATTAAAGAAGGACTCCAGGCAAAAGTTTTATTTTCCCATGCAGTGGGGCTGTGCCTGCACTGAATGGGTTAACTGCTTGTTATGTCCAGGGGTGCAAGAAAAAGCTTTACTTACCCGATCCTTCGATCTTCCAGAAAATAACGCTCCCCCTCGTCTACCGGTGAACTTTTCCAGCTGTCCTCACGTCCAGAGACAGTCTATGGGTGTGATGGCCTCAGGAGCAGTCTATTCACAAGACTGCTAGCTTGCGGGTGGGGGAGCAGCAGGGAACGGTCTTGCACTCTGAGGATCAGCGGATTAGGCAAGTATATCTCCTCTCTGCAATCCCCTAGACAAAAACAAGCAGTTAACCCATGCAAGTTTTTTTCAAACAATCACAAAGCATAGTCTCTTACAGTCATACAATTTCATTTTTTTCCAACCAGTTCTTGACTGCAATATAGCCAAAAGATGGCTACACCGCAGTCGGCTAGTTCTGGGAGGGCATCCTTTGGACACAGCTGATCACGTGTACAGGTAAAGGACCAATCTGAGCTGCATTTTATCATGTGATCAGCTGTGTCCAGTCACAGCTGATCACACTGTAAATAGGAGTACTAGTTAACGGCAGTCCTTTCCTCACGCTCACAGTGTGTGAGGAGGGCTGGTGAGCGGAATTTTTCAGAGGGGATAGCTACACTGATGATCAGTGTAGCCCCATCAGTGCTTTGTATCAGTGCTTGGCTATCAGTGCGTTGTATCAGTGCCCATCCGTGTTGGGCTGTCAGTGCCGCATATAGGTGCGGCCTCATCAGTGCTACCCCATCAGTGCAGCTTATCAGTGCCCATCAGTGAAGCCTCATCAGCGCATATCTATAAAAGGAAAAAAAGCACTTATATACAAAACTTTATAACAAACTAAAAAAAATTTTTTTTTTCCAAATTTTTAATCCAGTGGTGATTTAATGCCACCAAAAGAAAGCTCTATTTGCCACAAAAAATAGATAAAAATTTAGTTTGGGTACAGTGTTGCATGAGTGGGGTACAGTGTTGTATGACTCCGCATTTGTGATTCACAGTGCCACAGCTCTGAAAGCTGAAAATTGGCCTGGGCAGGAAGGGGGTAAAAGTGTCCGGTAGGCAAGTGGCTAATTTTAGAATAAGATGTACTTGTTTTTAGTATGTTCTGTACTGGCCAAATTGTTCTTTATGCCTAAGGGTGGTATAGGGAAACATTCTACTTAAAAACAGAACAATAACAATGTAAACCTGTATTATTCTCTGCCACGTAGGCATACACTGATCAGCCATAACATTAAGAACAATGTCAGGTAAATAATATTGATTATCTCATTACAATGGCATCTGAAATTCGGTGGGATATATTAGAGAGCAAGTAAACATGTTGTCCTTGAAGCTGATTTATTGCAGACAGAAAAAATGGGCATTGCAGTTTGTTATGTATGGGGCTGTGTAGCCTCAGACTGTTCAGGGTGCTCATGGTGACCCGTGTCCACAGCCATTAGCTACAATGGGCATTTGAGCATCAGAACTGGACCATGGAGCAATGGAAGAAGGTGGTCTGGTCCAATAAATGTTGTGCTGGGAAACCTTGCTATTCATGTGGATGTTACTGTGACATTTTTGGAAACCCCCTTCATGGAAACCGTATTCCCTGATAGCAGTGACCTCCTTCAGCAGTATATTGCACCCTTCTACACTTCAAAAATGGTTCAAGAATGGTTTGAAGAGCAACAAGTTGAGATGTTTACTTGACCTCCAGATCTCAATCCATTGAGCATTTGTGGGTTGTGCTGGAACAACATGGAGGCCCCACTATGTACACGGCAGCCTAAGGCTGTGTATACACCGTGCATCCCAGCACACTGAGTTGTCACCAGTGGGACAGGCGCATGATATTGTGACTGCTGTCATTTACAGCGGTCATGTGATAGTGAAGCCATGCCATCTTCTGGTCTTGAAGCCCATGTAAAAAGGTCACCAGGGGACAGTTAGGGCTTGTTCACACTTGACTAAATTTCTAACTCCAAAAAAGCTCCTGTAGTGTTAGTATGGACATTAGACTGGCATTAATGAGCTTTAGTATGGGTGTTAGACTGGCTTTACATCCATTAAAAACACTCCCCAAACACCCTATGTGCGGTTTTGAGGCATTATACAAGCGTTAAAACCGCACCACAAACGCCTATAATAAACTGTAATGTTATTCATGCGCACATTCATGCAAATGCCTGCTAGTGCGGCGCGTTACCGTAGACTTGAATGGGAGGTGTTGAAAGGCTCCACACTCCTCCAGACTCGACATAAGCCTTCAATTTTCAATCGACGATATGTTTTGATTGTGTACAGCACTGTGTGCTCTCCACAGTAGCCTTTGCTTGAGGAGCACTAAAAACGCCCCTCAAACGCCTGCTTTCAATGCCACTGTGAAGTAGGCCTTAGAGTGTACACGGGACACTTTTGAATGATGGAAACTGACTGCTGGAAAACGTAGGTTAAAAAACGTCTGTTTAGCCACATTTGCATAACGAGTTTATGTGTGTTTGCGTTTAGAAGCGTTTTTTAAAGATAAGCACAGCAGAACCTCCCAAATGCCCAGAATGCACTGCAAAGTGGTAAATTATTAACTATTTCAGACTGTTTCAGAGAAATACAGAGAGTAAAAGCAGAGACAGCAGTATGTGTTGAGATTAGCTTAGGTGTGAGTTGCTCATTAACATTTCTTTTGTTTCCAAAGGTGGGAAGGTGTCTGCTGGAGTGAGTCATTAAGGTCACCTGGCAGGGGGTCTTCAAGAGTATTTGAGGTGTGAATGGTCATTAACATATCTTTTGTTTCCAAGGGTGGGAGAAGTCTGAGGTGTGAATTGGTCATTGCACTGTGTGACAAGCTTGGTAGGAACATCCTGTTTTCAGTGTTTTGTTCATCTGAGTACCTTGAAAATGCTTTGCATGCATTTTTCATGATAAAAAAAGGCTCTGGACAGCATCAGGAACTGGAAGAGTTAAAAAAAAATTCAATCGCAAACGCTTATAAACAAAATTTGCCACGTTTACAAGTGTTTTGTGCTGGAAACACTGATAAAATCGACTGCTGAACGCAAGTTTTCTGCGTTCAAAAAAACGACTGTAAACTCAAATGCCTGTAAATGACGATGTGTACATGGACACATAGGAAAACATTAGAGTGAGTTCAGAGGCTGCTGAAAAAAAAAACCGCTGAACAGCTAAATGTGAGTTGATCAGCTGCAGTGTACATGAGCCCTTAAGGAGTTATTTCCAACTTATTTTTTAAACCATGCTAATGAATAAAATAATAATTGTTCCAATATTTTACAGAGCTCACAACACAGTCTGACATTTCCTTTCATTATCTATATGTAGTTCTATGAAAACCCCTCTATTTGTAGATGTAGCATAGCATAACATGGCTTATAAAGCAAACCTGACGACATATAAAACATAAGCTCATGTTTATGTTTCCCCCCGTAGCCTATTAGATGTTATAATTGCCTCTGAAAGCATGCATGAACATAGACCTAAGAGTGTTCCTTCGCTGATGCGTTGCTGTGTCTGAATCCCTTCCAGCAAAGCCTGGCTTTTTTTGGATGGCAGTATTATGAGGGGTTGTGACGTTTGAGGCCTGTGCTTGAGAGCAACCAGCAGCGCTGTGTTGTCAGGGATTGCCTTTTGCCCACAGGGAGAGGAACAAATGTTCTCTGCTCATTGCTTTTAAAATAGCTGCTGTTTTCCTTTTTACAAGAAACCGCTTGCTCATTTCATGAATTAACATACATGCAGCCCAGATATATCATGCTTGTTTCCATGGAGACAGCATTCCTAGCACGGTTAGTATGCACCTCACATGGCAGAAGGCTTTAACAATCACCTCACATGCAGACTTCATAATAAAGATTGGGCAGCGCGGTGAGACAATGCGCATCGTAAAATATTCAGCTCCCTGACTGCAGTAAGTGTGTGTTTCTGTCCTAGTGATGGAATATTGTCTGCAGCTTTCAGAATATCACTCATTTCATAGGAGAAGAAGCTGAAAAGGGGAATTTCCTTTAGGACGTTCGGTGGCCATGTTTGCTGTGAGTGGCGATATGTTCTTCATCAGTATTAGCAGATAGGTGTGCAGGTGAGACATTGATCAGAGATTGTTATGTCACAAATGAACGGCAATGAAGTTAAAGTGGTATTAAACCAAAAATAGAATACTGCATATTGCAGCTCTTAGATGCGGTTACTGCATTTGTTTTATTTTAATCTTTTCCCGTTTTTCACCTGGTGATCTGGCCAGTAACACACCTCCTGTATTAGCGTGCCTACGCTCTGGATGAAGGAGCACAGGGGGCATCTTTGGATAGCAGCATTGTCAGTCTGGGGGAGGGCAGAGTTAGATGTACTATCAGATATAGATACACTAACAAATTGAAGCTGAACTCCAGCTCACACTTTGTCTACTTATTATTTATTTCAGGTACTTATATAGCGCCATCAGTTTACGTGGCGCTTTACGTATATATTGTACATTCACATCAGTCCCTAACCCTCATGGGGCGTACAATCTAAGGTCCCTAACTCACATTCATACATACACATACTGGGGCAAACTTAGAAAGGGTCTAATTTACCTACCAGCATGTCTTTGGAGTGTGGGCGGAAGCCGGAGTACCCGGAGGAAACCCACGCAGGCACAGGGAAAATATACAAACTCCAGGCAGGTGGTGCTGTGGTTGGGATTCGAGACAGCAACCCTAGTGCTGCCAGGCAGAAGTGCTAACCATTTAGCCACTGTGCTGCCCCACTTAAAGACCACCCGTCTGCCTGCAATGTACTGTGGACGGGCAGCAGCTACAGGACCAGTGACGTACCCGTAGGTCGCTCTGTGTGTGCACATGTTTGCACCCCCCCTCAGTGACCCCCGCCATCATTCGCTCTCAGCAGGGCCCAGCCATTGATTTTTGCTGATGAATAGAGAAGCAGATCTGTGCCTACATTAGTCAACACAGGCACAGGATCTAGCTGGATCTTCTCTCTCTCGAATCTTTCCATTACACGGTGAGAAGACACACCACGTGAGTAAAAGCAGCACATTTACACCCACATGATAGTTAGATACATATTGACCCCTTGATTGCCTTTTTTTTTTAACCCTTTGATTGCCCAATATGTTAACCCCTTCCTGCCCAGTATCATTAGTACAGTGTCAGTGCTATTTATTAGCACTGATCACTGTTATTAGTCACTGGAGATGTCAGTTGCAGTTACAGTTCCCAACCAGCACCAGTTAGTGTCATAATGTGTCATAATACCCGCCGCAGTCCCTCCTATAAGTCGCTGATTGCCACCATTACTAGTATATTTGCCATTTGTAGACACTATAACTTTCATGTAAACCAATTAACCGCTTCCCGACCCCCCCATAGCAGAACTACTGCTACAGGGTGGCAGGGCTGCACAAAATCACATGTGTGTGTATATATACATGATTTTGCTTTTCTGGGTAGGGGGTGTGTGTGCCGCCTTACCTGCACCGCCATTAGTGGCTACAGCTGTTGATCACCAGGTCCTGGCCAATGATTCCTCACTGTCATCCTGCGATCGCCGAGTAACACTGACAGAGGAGAGACCTGCATAGCAGAGCAATACAAAGCAGCATGCTTACATAGTAAAACACACACAGCTCACTTAGTAAAACCGCACACAGTTAACCCTTTGATCCCCCTTCCTGCCCAGTGTCATTAATATAGTGTCAGTGCTTTTTATTAGCACTGATCACTGTATTAGTGTCTGTGGGGATGTCAGTAGCAGTTATTCAGTCCCCCCCACCAGTGTCAGAATGCCTGCTGCAGACTCGATATAAGTTGCTGATCGCCGCCATTACTAGTTTAAAAATAATAAAATAAAAAATTCCAGTATATATACCACCATTTGTAGACACTTTAATGTTCACGTAAACCAATTAATTTACACGTATTGGGATTTTTTTTTTTTAGCAAAGACATGTAGCAGAATACATTTTGCCATAAATTTATGACGAAATTTGATTTTTTAATTTTTTTTTTTACTGGATATGTTTTATTGCAAACAGTCAAAAATATTGGGTTTATTTAAGCCAGCAATTCCCTTTAGTGAAAAAAATCATCCTAGCCATCCCACCACCTTATGCGGCTCTCAGGCGCTCCCATCCCACCAAGAGACCCAAGTGTCCAGCCAGTGATTGCGCCAGCTTACTGTAGAGGTGTATTTTTTCCAAAAAAGCTGCATTGAAAAACCACTACGCAAATACTGTGTGACATAAAAAAATGCAACACTCACCATTTTGTTCTCTAGAGCCGCTTCTTAAAAAACATATATCATGTTTTGGGGTTCTAAGTAATCTGTTACCCTAAAATGGCTGATTTACATGTAAGAGTGTCAGAATAGGCTTGGGAAGCAAGTGGTTAAAGGGGAGCTCCACCCTACCTAAGTAAAATTCAATTTCTTATTTTTAATTCTCATGTCTCTATAATAATAATCATATTAATAACCTTACTTACTAGTCCATGGAGTCCAGCATTGTCTCCCTAGCAGCTATTGTTACCTTGATGCCAAGCTGCTTCTGCGCTGCCATCTTGAAAGTCCTCTTCCTGGTTTTCTATCTTGCACATGTGCAGAGACCTGCGAGGGGGTGTCTGCATTGAAATGACATAATACTTTCTCCCACTGCCTTTAGGATATGTGCCATGGATGTCCTGGGAGGCAGTGGATAAGTGACTGCGTAGTCCTTGCCTAGGCCAGGAATTCAAATGGAGATACAGGGCATTTACTTTGAAGGGAAGAAAGGCTGCAAATGTGGAAGATGGAGTGGAGAGGAAGCCAGGGAGAGAAAGTGAATTATGATGGTGAAGGTCTGCTTTCCATCATGCCTTCTACAATATAGGGCATGCAGCAGGACTCCAGGATTACCTGAACTGCCACTGGGAGAGAAATTTGTATTGCTAAATTAGTTTCAAAAGGGCTGCCCAGGCCTTAGCTAGATACAATGACTTTTTAATAAGCTGAATTCTAAAACTAAATTAAATGAAAATGAATTTAGACAGTAGTCGGGCCAATTCAGACAGGATCCAATTAACCTACCAGCATGTCTTTGGTGTGTGGGAGGGAACCGGAGTACCCAGAGGACACCCACGCAGGAACAAGGAGAACATGCAAACTCCAGTCAGGTGGAGCCATGGTTGGGATTCGAACCAACTACCCTAGTACTGCCAGGCGGAAGTGCTAACCATTTAGCCACTGTGTTGCCTCAGATTAAATTAGAACCTGGTATAACCCCCCCCCCCCCCCAGTTTTTCCTTTACCTAAGCAAATCTATAAAACAGAACTGAATACAAAAAAAAAACAATCAAAGCTGAACCTTCCTAAGAATGAAATATCTACAGAAGACATGCAGTGTGACTGCAGGCTTGTGCTACATCAGGGAATCCCTTGAACTGTATTTGGCTTTGGAAAATGGCCCTTTGTAGCTGTGAATGGAGACAGCTGCTTGACTTTCCATCACCGAACTGATGACAGTTCTCTCCAGACTTATCTCCCAGGCTTGATAGGACTCAGGAAAGCAAGTCTCAGCTGGAAAGCACTCTAAAAGTGGAAATGGCTCCGTAGAGCGATCAGTTTTACTACCACTGGGTCTCTTTTGTATGTTGGAGGTAGCGGTAAACAGTTTATCATTAGAGGGCCTTTTAAAGGATGAGTTCACCCCTTTTTTTTTTTTTTCTTTTCTTCTGAATTCCAGCTCCCTTATGTACCAATATAGCATTAATCTACTTCTTTGCAGAAATTCAAAAGCTTTCCATTTTTTTCCACCCACTTTTATGTCAGTGTCCAGATGGCTGTCCAGAAAGCTTCTCCATTACTTCTTCCTTCCGGGAGAGCCTTTAGGTCATGGCACAGGAAGGAGTTGACCAGCTGACCTCATTAGCACACTCCCTGCATCATCTACCGTCTTACCTCCCCCCCACTTCCAGGTGCACGACTATTAAATGAAATGCAATCTAATCATTGATCACTATTATCACTAAATACACAGACATCGATATTTATTTTTCTGCCTTATCTTGCATAGATCATTTATTTGGCATAGTGTTCTGAGTGAACAGATAACAGCCTATGTGGCTAGAGTTGTAGTATTGAAAACAGGAGAATTGTGTTCTGGGTTCTGTAAAGATCCCAAACACTATACAATCTGATTGTACAATCTTCTTTAGATCTACCATCAACTATACAGTGCAAGGGCCTGCTTGATTGGATACATAGTGATTGGGTAGATTGGTGAGTCTTCCTATTCCATAGTTCTGGAAAATCTAAAGGAAATTGTACAGAGATTGTAAGACTGGGTTCACACTATTGCGGTGCGGGACACTGCATGTAATTTGCACAGGAATCACACCTCATTCCTGTGCGAATTACATGCAATGTCTGTGTGGTGCAATCTGAGCCATACATTCTGTATGGCTCAAATTGTATTGCATCTGCACCAAAAAGATGCAGGGCCCTTTTTTTTTCACCTGCACCTGAATCGCAGCGCATGGGTGTTCTCACCCATGCGATGCGAATTCTGGCAGTCGCATCACAATTTGCAATCTGTTTCGGGGTGTCATTAATTTAACATTGACAGCCGCACCAGATCGCATGAACGCCATGCGATTGTAATGCAGTGTGGGAAATGCACAGGATTTGCAGCTTTCCCGCACTGCAACAGTGTGAACCCGGTCTTAGACAGTTATCACTAGAACGTGTGTCCTGATTTGAAGATCAGCATTAACACCTTGTTCTGGTGACAGGGCTAACATTGTGAATTAACCCATTACTTTGTCTTGGTGATGATGGTCACCAGGACAAATAGGGACGCAGATCTCCCCAGCAGGGACATAGAAAGCAATAAAAACTTGACATAGATTCTAATCCTTCCTTACTCTGTACAGAAATGTAAAAATGGCTTTACAGACTTTTTAAATTCAAATTTTGATGTAGTAATTACATTGTTGCACTTTATAGTTTTTCTAGGACATGGTCTCCAAACGATGGCCCGTGGGCCAAATCCAGCCTGCAGCTAGAGTCAGTTGCCTCTCACATAAGTCCCACTCAGGTCTTCAGGTCAGCCTAAGATCTCAGACATCTCAGTTTCTTCCCAACATCCTAAAAACACCCCCCCCCCCCATCCTAGTGTCTAGTGCAGGTTCCCTTTGCTGGGCTTTATTGTAATGTCATTGGTTGCTAGGACTGCCAGTGTCCTAATAACCAATTATGTGCTTGCCCCAGTGTTTAGAGAAGGACTTCCAATGGGGGCCCTGATGTAAGGGGGGGCACTGATGTAAAGTGGGGCTCAGATGGGGATCCTGATGTAAGGGGGAACTCTGATGGGCTCAGTTTATTTGGAATTTCTTTGCTTTGTTTTATTAAAATTTTCTCTCTGTTGTTCTGAATCAGATTATGCTGATTAGAAATAAGTTCCAAGAAAAAATGTATTCAGTCATTTAATATTCCCTCGTTTAAGAAATGTTTTTTTTTTTCGGCCCACAAACATTTGTAAAATATACAGTGTAGCCCTGGTACTGTTCTAGAACAGTATTTCTCAATCTTTTTTCGTTCAAGGCACTCTTTAAAGCTCTGCACAATCTCAAGGCACTCCAATTTAAAATGTAAAAAACTATTCTACACACAAGCAGTACACCCAAAGTTAGAGGTGATTTATTCTTCCAATGCAAATACACCTTTGCACACTGATACTGACTAGTATTCCAGTGTGCCTCTCATTTTCTCTCCCTCACTCTGCTAATGTGACCCCAGTGCTGACAGAGAGGGGCAGGGGAGGGCCAAACAAGGATGATGTGCATGCACCCAACGTCCTCCTTATCAACTGATGATATCATTAGTTGTTAGGATGCTGGCAGCTAGAAGGTCATAAAAGTGCACAATGAAAACCTGTGGCTTTGTGTACTAAAAGGCAGGATTAATCCACCTACTGGCTTGTATACAATTTTTGGGCATTTTGCCAAAGCACCCCTGAAGAAGCCTGCAGGCAACGCAGGGTGCCTGGGCACCCTGGTTGGGAAAGGTTGTTCTAGAAGGACATGATTGGTCTAGCATTGTAGGTTGAGTATTTTTACTTACAACCAAATTAAACAGTGTTTTTTTGGGTAATGCTCATGGCAGGGTAGTTTCAGATACTTGTGTTGTATACCAACCATAAGCATGTTGTCATGATATAAATTGTTTGATAAACTGCTTATAAGTCATTTCACATAGACAGTCTCTGAGCATGCTCTTCATTCCTTTGAACTCTTCTCATCTACCGTAGGAACTAAAGGACAGTCCTTATGTCTTTATATAGAATCAAGTGGTTAAATTTAGCTCTGTGAACATGAGTTAGCAGGTGCTGTGCCTTTTTATGTCGTCCAGGTGTAGCCTCCCTCCATCTTTGGTTGCCTAAATAGCATATGCATTTATCAGATCTTCAAGGAGGCCTGAAAGAAGGACAACCCCTGACCGACTTGTGATTCTAATTTACTGCTAATTGGATTTTATTGTCACAAGATCCAGAAATAGTCTCCGTACTTAGAACTGGGATGTGTTTCTGCTCTCTCCCAGCAGTGCCGAGTGCAATTGTCAGCCCATATTGATCACTTGCCAACAACATGTTTCCAGGACACCGCGGTTTCTGTGTTCTCCTTTCCCTCTTCTTTCAAACCCTTTCCTATTTTTTTTTTTCTTCTTCAGTTAGCTACCTTTTTAATCTTTATTGGGGATCAGTTTTTCCTATCTTTAACCACCCCAAACTGTAGACATACTATAAAGGTCACAAAGCACTGAGGCAATTTTTATTCAATCCTCTTGTGTAAGAGATCTCTTGTATGAATGTTTTTATTCATGACATAACTACCGTATTTGCCGGCGTATAAGACGACCCCCCTACTTTTCCTGCTAAAATGTAGTGTTTGGGCTATACTCGCCGTATAAGACTACCCCTCTTCCAATGCACACCAGTGGGAGGAATAGTGCCCCATCATTGATGTCAGTGGGAGGAATAGTGTCCCATCATTGGTATCAGTGGGGGGAATAGGTGCCCCATCATTGGTATCAGTGGCAGGAATAGTGCCCCATCATTGGTATCAGTGGCAGGAATAGTGCCCCATCATTGGTGTCAGTGGGAGGAATGGTGTCCCATCATTGCTGTCAGTGAGGAGTGGAATAGTGCCCCATCATTGGTGTCAGTGGGGGGAGGAATAGTGCCCCATCGTTGGTGTCAGTGGGGGGGGGAATAGTGCCCCATCGTTGGTGTCAGTGGGGGGGAGGAATAGTGCCCCATCGTTGGTGTCAGTGGGAGGAATAGTGCCCCATCGTTGGTATCAGTGGGAGGAATAGTGCCCCATCATTGGTATCAGTGACACCAATGATGGGGCACTATTCCTCCCACTGAGACTTGCTGACCCTGTTCTCGTATGGTGCTGCTGCAGCCAGCATATGTGGTTGCAGCAGCACCTCTACACAGAGCACTTACCTGCTGCTCCGGCACTCAATTTTCGCGGGGCCGCTCGGCTCCGCCCCCTCGCCGGTGATTGGCCGCCTGTGTGCCTTTCCTGAGCTACAGTTCTGGCGGCCAATCACCGGTGAGGAGGCGGAGCCGCGCAGCCGCACGAACATCCAGTGGCCGAACTGAAGGAGACGCCGCGCTTCCTGGACCGGATCGTCGTGGGACTGGATCCAGGTAAGAGACGTCAGCCCCTGCAAACCCCTGTACTTAATGCCGCAGCCCCCCTAACATGTGTACCGGCGTATAAGACGACCCCCGACTTTTGAGAAGATTTTCAAGGGTCAAAAAGTCGTCTTATACGCCGGCAAATACGGTATGTATATTGTATCTAACCTGCTATTTCCAGATATAAAGACAGATAAACATTGTAAGCATTATTTCAAATGTAAGCACTAAAAATCAGACACGAATGACTGTGAACAACTTCTGCTACAAAGTTCTCATTCAGCCACAGACCTTTGAATAACTGCGTATTTCATCCAACATAAACATACTCTGGGTAATTAATGACAAACCACATCGTCATAGAAAATTGTAATGGTGACAAGTAAGAGAGGACTACCCATTTTTAGAGAAATTCTCCCTCACTTCCTTTTGTGTGTACAGAACAGGATGTAAAGAAAAATTTCCCAAATGGGATACAGAGGCCACAAAGGGAAAAAAAAAGGACAAGGGTATCAACTATTTCATGCTCAGAAATGTAATACATTGCAGTTTACCTGTCCTTAAAGTGGTTGTAAAGACTGAAGCTTTTTTTAACCTTAATGCTTATGTATGAAAGTAAAAACCTTCTGTGCAACAGCTTCCCCAGCCTCCTCAATACTTACCTGAGCCCCATCACGATCCAGCGATGTGAATGACAGCCTCGGCTGCCCCAGGTCTCTGCCTCCTCATTGGCTGAGACAGCAAGCAGGAGCCATTGTCTTCCGCTTCTGTCAAATACAGCCAGTCAGCCAATGATGAAAGGGGCAGGGCCAAGCCACGGCTCCGTGTGTGAATGGACAACATGGAGGAGTGGGTGCCCCATAGCAAGCTGCTTGTTGTGGGGGCACCCAGCAGGAGGGAGGGGCCAGGAGAGGCTGCGAGGGACCCGAGAAGAGGAGGATTGGGGCTGCTCTGTGTAAAACCACTGCACACAGCAGGTAAGTATAGACATGTTTGCTATTTTACAAGAAAAAAAATACCTTTTTAGAATCGCTTTAAATGTGGTGGCTGCATTAGGGTTTTTTCCCCTTAATTTTTAAATGGTGATCCAGCCAGTAGTAGCGCACTTCGCTCTCTTATGGTGTCTCCAGGAGCAATGGAGACACCTTTGGACGGGAGCGTTGTCAATCTTGAGAGAGGGTAGTGTTGGACTAGAAGATTTAGATGGACTTGGCTAACAAATTAAAATGGATTCCAACTAACCGATTTTAAAGTGACATTAAAGGTTTTTGTTTTTTTTTTTAAAAATCACAAACGTGTCTATACTTACCTGCTCTGTGCAGTGACTTTGCACAGAGCAGCCTCTTTTCTCTTCTTTTCAGGTCCCCACCGGTACTCCTGGGTCCTCCCCCCTCGAGTAGTGCCCCAAGGAAAGCTGCTTGCCCTGGGGGCACCGCTGCATGCTTGTCCCCGAGCCACTGCTCAATGTGTTCATAAGACACATAGAGCTGTGCCTCGGCCCCGCCCCCTGCTCTCTCCTCATTGTCTCACTGGGTCTGATTCACAGCAGTGGAAGCCAATGGGCTCCCACTGGTGTCTCGGCCAAGGAGATGGAAGAGTCCCCAAACAGCAGGGGCTGTTGAGAATGTCACTGGGTCGGATGGGGCTGAGGTCGCATGGGGGGGAGACCCTGCACACAGAAGGTTATTTACCTTCATGCATAGAATACATGCAGAGCCTTTACAACCACAGTTGAAATACAATTTTTCATTTTGGGATAAAGGTTTTACATAAAGTGTTAAATGTTTTGTCTTAACCCCCTAACTACTACTTTGTCTGGACAGCTAGGTCTGTTAAATGAAGCTGAAAAATAACAGACTTACTGGTCAGATCACCAGGTAAAAAAGTAAAAAAGAAAGTAAAAAACTCTAAAAAAGGAAAATAATGCAGCCACCACATCTAAAAATTGGTAAGCTGCAATATAACAGTTTTGTATTTGGGTTTAATGTTGCTTTAACAACTTGAGAACACCCTGTAGGAGGGGCGAAACGTGTCAATGCACTTCCGGTCTGCCGTCCCTATGTCCTGCGTCACTTCCGGTGAGTGAAACGCACGCCGAGCGGTGTGTTCCAAGCGGCCATCTTTGATGTGTGTTGGAGCTGTATACTGTCATCCTCTGCTAAAATAGGCTGTAAGGTTTCTGGAATCTGGTTGTAGAAGTCTGGAATTTATGCTAGCCAATGGAGGCAATAAGTTAATGCTTTTATTCATCTTTTGAAATGTGAGTGGCCTGGTATTATTATTAGTACTGCATGGGGAAATAGCAGTATTACACTATTGTTTCTCCCTTGCACTGCTGTGGAGCTTGGTTGAAAGGAGAAAGCAGGAGCGAAGGGAAGGAGAATCCAAAGTCCTATATGGTGGAAAGGAGTCCTGGAGTGGGGGTGTAGGATCCCTAAAATCCTAAAAGGCGCATTACTCATCATCATCTGGTGAGTACGGTTGATGTTGGTTTTTCACTGGTGGATGGTGGAAGCACAATCCTTTAGGAGAAGGCTTTTGTTTTTTAAAACACACATTTTATCTGGAAAGAAGGACTTTTGTTCATTTTTTTATTTTTTGTACTCCTCCATTTTTTTTTTTTGCACAAAATATAAGATGATGTAGTTTGAAGTAAATAGATACCAAATATGTCAAGCCTGATAACTGCTTGTGACTGTAGAATGGTGATAAATTACAGTACCTACAATTATCAATAAGTGATGCTTTAAATGCCTTTACAGCTCATCAGTTCAGAGTTAATCGTAGAGGAGGGACCTAGAATTATTCCTCTCCCCCTGAGGTGCATGGTGACAGTCAATATGTTTTTAGCAATCTTTCACACACATGAGTTTTGCATTCCTATGTTTGTGCATGGGGCAAAGGGGGTGCTATTAGTTTTTTTTTTCCAACTTTTATTTCATTATCCACTGCTCAAAAAAATTAAAGGAACACTTATTAATCAGAGTATAGCATCAGTCAATTAAACTCCTGGGATATTGATCTGGTCAGTTAAGTAGCAGAGGGGGTTGTTAATCAGCTTTGGTGTTAATTTAGCAACAGGTGCACTAGATGGGTAACAATGATACGACTCCCAAAACAGGAATGGTTTTACAGGTGGAGGCAACTGCCATTTTTTTCTCTACTCCTACTTTTCTGACTGTTTTTCACTAGTTTTGCTTTTGGCTAGGGTCAGTGTCACTACTGGTAGCATGAGGACCCTACAGAGGTTGCACAGGCAGTCCAACTCCTTCAGCACAATGGGCTAGCCTGCTGCATAATTTTTTCACTTTGATTTTTGGGATGTCTTTGAATTCAGTTCTCTATAAGTTTATAATTTTAATTTCCATCAAACGACGGGGCATCCTTACGTTCCTAACACATTACTCAGTCCATACCAGTATAGATATCCAGCATGATATTTTTCCCCATTGAGATCTGATGTGTTTTCAAAGTGTTCCTTTGAGAAGTGTAGTTACATTTTTAATTCATTTTATAATTTTTTTTTTCTTAAATCGATTTGTAAACCATCACCTTGTAAAACAGCCTATTAAGTTTTAAATAGAAACGAAAGGCAAACATTTGTGTATGTGTGTCTATATATATATATATATATAAACATTATAAACACCTCCACCCCTTTTTTGATCACATTCCCTATGTTCTTTGCTGCATAAGTGCTGGGAGAGGATAAACAGCAGCATGGTGATCTTCCCAATAAATGGCTGGGGAGGGGGGGGGGGGGGAGTGTCGGTAGAAGTCTGATCATTGGAGGAGAGGACATAGAGTTCCAGCACAGATAGAGAACTATCTATGCCATGCTTTCATGCCTAGTGTGGTCAGTTTGTAATAGGAACGCGAAGGGACTGGCAGGAACACCAGAGATTTCACACAAAGGAAGCAATAAAAAGAGAACAGGATACTTTTTCATACAAGTACATGGCACAGTAGGAACATATTAGGGATATGAAGTGTTGGGTTTACATATAATTTAGCATCATTGCTGTCACAAGGGGACTTACAACCCCCTATGTAATAGCATTGGGCAAGTGACATGTACAGTAATTAGTTATTTTAAGGAGGTAAACCCTGGAAGCTTTGCCATAAAATGCAGGCATTGGGCAAAGAATCAGTTGCCAGTATTGCTGTGGTCTCCTTGTAGTTGGTATTTGCTTCATACTGACTTATGTTTGGCTTTTACCTCTGTGTGGAGGCAGCTGACTTAGTAGAAGAGTATTGCTTCCTCCTTTCAGATCACTCTGCAAAGAGCAATATGAGGTGGCACAGTAATAATAACACCAAATCTCCTAAAGCTAGTAGTCAGAGGCAGCAGTACCTCAAATCTCACACTGCAGATATGGGGCTGTAGGTACAAGAGTGCCTAGGCACCAGGAAGTGCTCTGCTTTTTTCCACTGTTCTAGTTTCACCTTTGTCTACAGTTCACCTCCCCTCCTTACCCTGGATGAGAAGCAGCAAACTGATGAGATAATTCATCTGTCACTACTTTCTCTGTTCCTATCAGCATTACCCAGCCCCCTCCCCTTCCCTGCACTACAACACACCTGATTGGTGCCTTGTGCTGCTTCACCCTCCCACTAGCTGAGCTTTACTGTACAGGGAATATGAGAGACTGAGCCTTATACTGCTTGTAATTAACCACTTCCTGACCGCCCTATAGCAGAAATACTAATACATGGCGACACGGGTGTGCAAAATCACGTGTGTGTGTGTGTGTGTGTGTGTGTGTGTGTGTATATATACACATATATACATGATTTTGCATTTCCTGGTAGGGGGCTGCCAATCTATCAGTGATTACTCGCCAGTACCCGGTGATTTCCAAGGATCTCCGACGGGGAGGAGAATGGTTTTGTTTACTGACAGTTCTCCCTGTCAGCTCAGGTACACTGCACAGCTTAGCCATCCAAAGCAGTGTGATTACAGTGAAACACACTTGCACCGCCCTCTAGTAAAACACCCCCCCCCCCTCCAACACCGTTAACCCTTTGATTGCCCCTTATGGTAACCCCTTCCTGCCCAGTGCCATTAGTACAGTGTCAGTGCTTTTTTTTTTTTTTTTTTTTTTTTTTTTTTTAAAGCACTGATCACTTTATTGGTGTCATTGGAGATGTCAGTCACACCAAGTCAGTTCCCCCCAGTGTCAGAATGTCTGTCGCAGTCCCGCTATAAGTCGCAGATCGCCACCATTACTAGTAAAAAAAAAAAAAAATCACAATATACATACCGCCATTTGTAAATGCTATAACTTTTACGTAAACCAATTAATTTCCACGTATTAGGATTTTTTTTTAGCAAACACATGTAGCAGAATACATTTTGGCTTAAATTTATGACTAAATTTGATTTTTTTTACATTTTTTTTATTGGACATGTTTAATAGCAAAAAGTCAAAAATATTATTTTTTTCCTCAAAATTGTTGGTCTTTTTTTTAACCCTTTGATTGCCCCTCATGTTAACCCCTTCCTGCCCAGTGCCATTAGTACAGTGTCAGTGCTTTTTTTTTTTTTTTTTTTTTTTTTATAGCACTGATCACTGTATTAGTGTCACTGGGGATGTCAGTCACACCAAGTCAGTTCCCACCCAGTGTCAGAATGTCCGCCGCAGTTCCGCTATAAGTTTGAGGTCGCTGCCATTACTAGTACAAAAAAAAAAAATCCCAATATATGTATGCCACCATTTGTAAATGCTATAACTTTTACGTAAACAAATTAATTTACATGTAGTGGGATTTTTTTTTTTTTTAGCGAACACGTAGCAGAATACATTTTGGCTTAAATTTATGACTAAATTTGATTTTTTTAAAATTTGTTTTTACTGGACATGTTTAATAGCAAAAAGCCCAAATTATTGGGTTTTTTTCTCAAAATTGTTGGTCTTTTTTTATAGCACAAAAAATAAAAAACGCACAGGCGACCAAATACCATTGAAAGAATGCTCAATTTGTAGGAAAAAAGGACGTAAATTTCATTTGGGTGCAGCATTGCATGACCGTGCAATTGTCAGTTAAAGTAATGCAGCGCCGTAACGCAAAAAATGGCCTGGTCAGGAAGGGGGGGAAATCCTCTGGAGGGCAAGTGGTTAAGAAACATACAACTGATTACAGAGCTGCATTCATTTGTGTTGGCTTGGAGTTCAGCTTCAATGGCTGGATAAAATATACTAAATAAAGCCATATCTGACATGGCAGTTTGTGAGATATATCAATGCAGCATTAGGCATTTCATTAAATCAAAAATTTATGTTGTAATTTGTCATCATAAACCATACAAAATGAAACCGTATTCAATAAGAATGTATAACATACATAATGTATAGTTACAAGTCCCTAGTAACACAAGATAACCTCATAAGGTCAGCAGGGTAGACAATATTTATGTATATAATAAAAGATCAATGCGTTTGTCTGGGCAGTGAACTCGAAGTATGCACCCTCCACCTCAGAATTAAATGAAGGTCGGTCTCAGCCTTGGTGGCACGCCAGTGTGGTGCCTTAGGGAGTTAGACAAGTCTGCAGGGTTGTTCGGTGGACAAATACAAAAAAGCCAAACTGACAAGATCCTAAATGTACCCAGTACATCATATAGATTTGGTTAAGTTTAAGCTGCACAGTAATCTGCTAAAAATGTTTTACTTGTAAATTGTTTGGTCTCTAATGCTCTATAAAAATACAGCAACCCTAATGTGCCTGTTCGTCGTATATATTTTTAGGCACCTAAAACGTAGGGTGTCACCCTGTTTTTTTAACCCCTCTCACCCTACAGAATGTACAAATTTACTACAATTCCTCCCATTCACCATAGACTAGACCTGTATCCTCCCTACATAGTGTCCTGGTGACCAGCGTTTTGCAAGACATTTCTGATATAGGTATATAAAACGGTAAAATACAAGGAATTCTTACAGCATTTATATATGGACATTACAGTGTAATTAACAATGCATATATCCATAGGATGGTACTATGGATGGACCATTCATAAGTTGTGCATCCTATAAGCTATTGAAAAAACTGAGCCTGGGTTCACATACAGTCATGGCCGAAATTGTTGGCACCCTTGATATTTTTCCTGAAAATCAAGTATTTCACACAAAAAAGGTATTGCATTAACACATGTTTTGCTATACACATGTTTATTCCCTTTGTATGTATTGGAACAAATATAAAACAGAGGCAGAAAAGCAAATATGACATAATGTCACACAAAACCCCAAAAATGGGCTGGACAAAAGTATTGGCACCCTTAACTTAATATTTGGTTGCACACCCTTTGGAAAACATAACTGAAATCAGTCGCTTCCTATAACCATCAATAAGCTTCTGACACCTCTCACCCGGAATTTTGGACCACTCTTCCTTTGCAAACAGCTCCAGGTCTCTCTTATTGGAAGGACACCTTTTCCCAACAGCAATTTTAAGATCTCTCCACAGGTGTTCAATGGGATTTAGATCTGGGCTCATTGCTGGCCACTTCAGAACTCTCCAGCGCTTCTTTGCCATCCATTTCTGAGTGCTTTTTGACGTATGTTTGGGGTCATTGTCCTGCTGGAAGACCCAGGATCTTGGACGCAAACCCAGCTTTCTGACACTGGGCCCTACAGTGCGACCCAAAATCCTTTGGTAATCCTCAGATTTCATGATGCCTTGCACACAGTCAAGGCACCCAGTGCCAGAGGCAGCAAAACAACCCCAAAACATCATTGAACCTCCACCATATTTTACCGTAGGTACTGTGTTTTGTTCTTTGTAGGCCTCATTCCGTTTTCGGTAAACAGTAGAATGATGTGCTTTACCGAAAAGCTCTATCTTGGTCTCATCTGTCCACAAGACGTTTTCCCAGAAGGCTTTTGGCTTACTCAAGTACATTTTGGCAAACTGTAGTCTTGCTTTTTTATGTCTCTGTGTCAGCAGTGGGGTCCTCCTGGGTCTCCTGCCATAGCGTTTCATTTCATTTAAATGTCGACGGATAGTTCGCGCTGACACTGATGCTCCCTAAGCCTGCAGGACAGCTTGAATGTCTTTGGAACATGTTTGGGGCTGCTTATCCACCATCCGGACTATTCTGCGTTGCAATCTTTCATCAATTTTCCTCATCCGTCCACGACCAGGGAGATTAGCTACAGTGCCATGGGTTGCAAACTTCTTGATAATGTTGCGCACTGTGGACAAAGGCAAATCTAGTTCTCTGGAGATGGACTTGTAACCTTGAGATTGTTGATATTTTGCCACAATTTTGGTTCTCAGGTCCTCAGACAGTTCTCGTCTCCTCTTTCTGTTGTCCATGCTTAGTGTGGCACAGACAGACACACAATGCAAAGGTTAAGTGAACGTCTCTCCTTTTTATCTGCTTTCAGGTGTGATTTCTATATTGCCCACACCTGTTACTTGCCCCAGGTGAGTTTACAGGAGCATCACATGCTTGTAACATTCTTATTTATCCGCAGTTGTGAAAGGGTGCCAATACTTTTGTCCAGCCCATTTTTGGAGGTTTGTGTGACATTATGTCGAATTTGCTTTCTTTCCTCCCTTTTTTTGTTTTGTCCCAATACACACAAAGGGAATAAACATGTGTATAGCAAAACATGTGTTAATGCAATACGTTTCGTGAGAAATACATGATTTCCTGGAGAAATATCAAGGGTGCCAACAATTTCGGCCATGACTGTATATGCAGTGCGGTATATCGCATGTGATTAGCACAGGAACTGCAACGCATTCCTGTGCAAATCACATGTGATTTGTGTGCGGTGAGATTGGAGCCATACATTTTTCATGGCTCTAATCGCATCGCACCCGCACCAAAAAGGTGCAGGACGCTTTTTTGGGTCCACACTAGAATCGGATCACATGGGTATTCACACTTATGCGATCCAATTCTGCACATCGCACCATGTTTTGTGGACCTCTTTCAGGGTGTTGCTTAACATACACACCTGTAGTGTTTCGCATGAACGGGGTGCGATTCTGACGCAGTGCAGAATTCACACAGAAAGCGCTGCAAATTACGCACCGCATCAGTGTGAACCGGGGCTTAATGGACTTTGTAGGCACATATACATCAAACAAGTTTTTTTGATAAAATCTTAATCTTTTATTAAAAAGGATAATGCATATACAAAAAGACAAAACAATATTTCCTAAAAGTAGTACTATATATATACCACAAATTGAAAAAAAAGGAGGTTGCACCCAATACATAAAACAATTGAAATCATACAGCTCCTCAACAACTGTGTATACCAAAGGGTACCAGAAAAGATGACTGATGACTGAGATGACCTTGAGAAGTTGAATGAATATAATATCCCAGGCAGGGGCTAGTACGATTTCAGCTGAAATAGGCTGTACAGGTTTCACGACTGTGTGTCGCTTCCTCAGGAGCGAAGAAAGGGTGCATCTAAAACAGATGAGACAAAAGGATTTTTGTTGCTTGAATATTCTTAAGGCCATACAATTAAAAAAAAAAAAAAAAAAAAAAAAAAAAATATATATATATATATATATATATATATATATATATATATACATACATACATACACATACGATATATCATCAGAGTGTACATATGTTTATAATTGTAATTACTCACAATAAAATTACAATTATTAGTTAACCATCAAAGGATACACCAGGGTTACTGTCCAGACATGGAGGTGCATCTGGGGGCCTCAGATGGTACCATATAGCACCGTTGCAATCTAATAAAGATAAAATACCTTAAATTCAGTTGATAATGGGCATAGTTGAGACATAGCCAAAAAACAAAAAAACACAATATTAGCATGCAATAGTGTACTTGTTATATATACTAGCCATGCATCGTTAGATTAGAACCAAAAAATTAATTATTGGCATACGATAATGCACTTACTATGTATGCTTGAGTGGAGGAGACTGGGCCAAAGAAAAAAAGGGGGGGGGGGGGGGGAGTTTGGACATACTCACGATCTATGTTTCACACACTACAGCCCCATATGCCAATATCAATGCAAAAGATAGTAACAAAACATAAAATATCTTAATGCATGTAGAGAAGTTGCCACAGGTATTGATGCGAGTGCCTCAATGTATCGGATGTCAAGGCTAGTCCAAACCCCACTAGCGCAGCCACTCTGCCTGCCCTAAATAGCCCTGATCAGGGCGCACATGCCACTAAGCTGCATGTGGCGTCATCTTATTCGACTGGAAAGACTGCGCATGCGCAAGGGGCCGACACATGCGCAGATGGATCAAGCCACCTGAAGGGTGAGCTTGGATATATTCAATAGCACACATGCAGTTGGAGATGGGGGAGAGGAGCTACCCCAATTCTCCAAATGTAGGCCACAGCGCATGGCCTGAGAGAGACCTTAATGGCATGGATGTACACCCGCCGGACATGCGCTGTGACCTTTCTGGCTGCACATCAGGACCTACTGCCCACATAATGCACTAGTGCCCCCTACGACCAAAGACATGTACATTTGAACAAACACAATAGTGTAGGAAGAGAATACAAGCCAGTGCTTAGGTGCCAGAAAAGGGAAAAAGAAAAAAGGACAAGAGAAGAAGGGGTAAAGAAAGAACTCCACCCCCCAAAAAAACAATTCACAGGGAAATCATACTGCAATTATCTATCCAAATATGGTAGCTACTGTAATAATATAAAGGATTGTATGTATAGGGAGATTTATATATAACCCGAATGGTGTCTGCACAATTAATACAAAATGTCATGCAGTTGGCGCTTTATAAAAACGGCCTAAATGACAACATTTCATTAATTCCTGAGGGTTGGGTAGCATTGAGACATTCTTTTTGGAGAATTTTTTTTGCCCCAGTTTCCACCACGTGGGTCCTTGGGGACAACATCCAAGACAATAAACCTTATATGTGAAGTGTCAAAAACTATGGTGTTGTCCCAAATGCCTACTAACCAGAGTCAGGATTTTACTATTACTGGAATAATATATATGATCTTTAATTCACTGTTACCGACATAGAAGGCCCCACAAGAGCACAGCATAAGATAAAGAATTCTTTGCGTGTCACAATTGACATGAAAACGTGGAATAAACCACTCCCTATTGGGTAGGCAGAAGTGCGTACCCTGCTGTACCCATGGGCAATAGGGACATTGGCCACATTGAAAAATGCCCTTTAAGGGGGTATTGTGAGTCGCTTATGGTCTATAATAGCTTTTGGTGATCCTATCCCCCAAGGATGGGGTTTTTCGAAAGACTCTGGTTGACACTTGATGTACTTGGTTGTTACAGGATCTTTTTGAAGCAAATGCGTATGTTGCTAAAGAAGCGAGTGTAATTGGGAATGCTGAACTGAAAATTTAGTAATACATTTTACCATAGAAAAATGTGATTTAGTTCAAGGCTGGTATAATAAGGATGTTCGTGTTCTGCCCAGGGCTTGATTATAGGCCTCACGCAGGATATACTGTAACCACGCAAAAGGAGTTGTTCCCACAATTGTGTAGCCTGCCAATTAAAATCCTTTTACATTTGATATCCTTTGTAATAAAAGAATTAAGTTTTTTTTATAAAAAAACTTGTTTGATGTATATGTGCCTACAAAGTCCATACAGTCTTGACTCCCATTTTTTCAATTACAGTGTAATACTTCTCCCCTTTAGTCTCCCTGTGCATCACTTGGAAATGGACATATTTGGTATGGATGTCTCAATGCTTCCAAAAACTCAATCTTTCTAAAAAAACTGAGTTAATAATCTTTCCTTCATGCCCCCTCCCCTGACTCCCATCAAGGTTATGTTGACACAACTGTTAGAACCTTGGCATCAAGAAAGGAACTAAGTGTAATCCTGTTTTTTTTTTTTTTTTTTTTTTTTTTCAGCCCCACATCCATCACTGTCCATATTTTGCTTCCTTAACCCCCATAACCGTTCCAAAATACACCCTTTCCTAACCAACTGCACCACTAGTGCATTCACTTGTCACCTTTCACCCTGACTACTTCAACTCCCTCCTTGTTGGCCAACCTCTATACAGGCTATTCCCCCTTCAGCCTCTAAGGAATGCATCTGCCAGATTTGTCTACTTTTCCAACTGCTAATGGTCCACCACCCCTTTCTTCCAATTCCTCCACTGACTTCAAATCACCCAAATAAAATTCAAAGTTCCCTTGTCACTTCCTATGATGCTTGCCTCAAGGCCTTCTCCAGAGCTTCATCCTTCCTCTTGAACACTGTACCCCAGGACATTTCCAGAGCTTCACCCTTCCTCTTAAACGCCACACCCCAGGACATTTCCAGAGCTCCACCCTTCCACTTGAACTCCAGACCCCAGGACTTCTCCAGAGCTTCACCCTTCCTCTTGAAGCTGACAGAGTAGGAGATGGCACAACTATGGTCTGGCACAGTTTGCACTCACACTAAAGCGAACTGT
The DNA here is from genome assembly GCF_062004578.1 of Staurois parvus. Classification (NCBI taxonomy): domain Eukaryota; kingdom Metazoa; phylum Chordata; class Amphibia; order Anura; family Ranidae; genus Staurois; species Staurois parvus. The sequence goes on from NW_028318087.1 coordinate 6,072,271, forward strand.
ACCAGACCAAAAATATGCCATGTTCAGCTCTTCCAAGTAGTCCCAGGCATCCTACACTTGAACATTCATAGACATCGTTTGGAGCACTCTCGCTACACAAACAAACTGGACCAAGTGGGTGACCTGTGCCAAGGCTTGGTTAAAACTGCCAGTGAGCATTCACCCTAAGCATCTGTCCTTATACTGTAAGGATGCTGAATGGTAGCAATTCTCTTGTTCTATATGCTGGGTGTCTTTCTCCATATCTGTTCTTATTGTCTATGGTTGTATGTTGGACAGTGGCACTTATGTTGCCATGTATACTGGGTGGAATTTTCAGTAACTGTTCTTATTGTGTATCTATGGATGTTAGACAATAGCATTTATGTTGTCATGCTGGATGCAGTTCTGAGTATATGTTCTTATTGAGTATGCATGGACATGGGACAGTAACACTTATCGTGTCCTGTATGTTGGGAGTAGTTTTGAGTGTTTGTTCTTATTGTGTAGATATGGACATTAGACAGTAACACTGATCTTGTCCTGTATGTTGGGAGTAGTTTTGAGTGTTTGTTCTTATTGTGTAGGTACGGACATTAGACAGTAACACTGATCTTGTCCTGTGTATTGGGAGTAGTTTTGAGTGTTTGTTCTTATTGTGTAGGTACGGACATTAGACAGTAACACTGATCTTGTCCTGTATGTTGGGAGTAGTTTTGAGTGTTTGTTCTTATTGTGTAGGTACGGACATTAGACAGTAACACTGATCTTGTCCTGTATGTTGGGAGTAGTTTTGAGTGTTTGTTCTTATTGTGTAGGTACGGACATTAGACAGTAATATTTATCTTGTCCTGTATGTTGGGAGTAGTTTTGAGTGTTTGTTCTTATTGTGTAGGTACGGACATTAGACAGTAACGCTTATCTTGTCCTGTATGTTGGGAGTAGTTTTGAGTGTTTGTTCTTACTGTGTAGGTATGGACATTAGACAGTAGCACTTCTCGTCTTTTGGATACTGGGTGTAGTTCTCAGTACCTGTTCTTGTAGCTGTGTATGAATGCTGTATAGTACTACTTCTTATATACTGTACTGTATGCTTCGTGTCATTTTCAGTATATGCTATTAAGTCCTCATGCACACTGGACGTTTTTACAGCTGCTGTTTTTGGCTTTTGACGTTTTTTTCTACAGCTAGTAAACCCCCCAGCATGTTATCCTATCTGTCCATGCACACATAGACTGTAATCAACGTTTTTTGGTAGGGACGTTTATTGGCTGGAAAAAAACCCAGAACTAGTGGGTTTCTAGAGGAGTTTTTTAGCTGTAAAAATGCTGTAGTGCTGAAAACCACGTCAAAATGTGGTAAAACGCCGCAAACCAGCGTTTTTGGAATTTTTTTGGCAAAAAACAATTTGTTATTGGTAAAAAAAAAACACCTAAAAATGCAAACGTGGAAAATGCAGGAAAACGCTGCTAAACGCATCAAAACACCGCTAAACACTAATGCAAAAACTCTAAATATAAAAAAAAAGCTGAAAAACTCACATTTTTATCGTGACTTTACACAGCTAACGTTGCCAGCATTGCCAAAACACCCAGTGTGCATGAAGTCTGCATGGACAATGTATGTTATCCTGTCTCATGCATCCTGAAATTGACTTTTGATATCTGTTTTTATTTTCTAAGTCAGGGGTTATCGACTTATGAGCTAACAGGGACCTCAAATGTGGCCCCTAACATCACTAAAAGGATGCACTTAATGTTCAATATATGTAATGCTTGAGAGGACTGTCATAGACTGCAGACCTTATAGAGGAAATGAGGGTCAGAGAATGTGGACATGCATATTTCCAGGTGGAGATATGAAACTGGAAACATCTTACATGACGCTAGTAGAGATCAGTGCTATTTCCTTTATCAATGTTCCCACTACCAACTGTTTTGGTCCAAGTGCCGCACATCATATGCCAAATGGTCGCAGATTGGGCACCAGGGCTCTAAATGCTCTGCACCTCTAGTGTCTTCTTAACATCTCCTTTTTACTGTCTGCATTTCAAAGTCCCCTTTCGTGGTGCCTGCTAAGCCATATCCACTAACCCTTTTAGTTGTATCCGATTTCTTCCATGATACCCCCCTATGGACTGTTACCCCAGGTTGACATCTCTGTATTTCTGCTATTGGAGTGGTTGCCATTATTCCATTTATCAGAGCTCACATCTACAGATGGTCGTTGGTTGGTCATACTTTGCTTGGATTGTGCGGATCTCCTGGAGGTGTCAGCCTGTTCCCCGCTGACCCCACCTTCTGCTACCATGTCCCCCCTGCAAATATTGTTTCCCTGCCGTCATATGGGGGCTTCCATCTCTGCATGCCTAGTGACTGGCACTTCAAAGGATTTCCTTTTTAGGAGGACCACATTATCATAATTAGGATCCTAATTATAAATTCTGAACTGTATGGTTCCTCTTCCATTCATTTTGTGCAATATACAATAACAGTCGGGTTCCCAGACATAGGATGTCAGTTTTCCATCTAAGGTGGTTGATTTTGAACAAAAGATAATATATCCACAATATAAGTTTGTATTTCTTTTATATCAATGTTTATAGCAATTATAGCAAAATTGCTAGAGCTTTGCCTGTAAGGTATAATCAAGTGTTAATTACAATGTCTGCATTAAAAGAGCCAAGAACAGAAATCTGCATCCTTCCTCACTTCTGTCTTCTAACATTCATACTGAGGCCTCTCGCACAGGAACGCCATCATTTACTGATGTTTATAAATGAAAGGTCCCAAGTAAATTGTTCAATGAAGACCTTGTGTATATGTGAATACAGGCGCGGATGCATGTGCGCTCATATGCACTTGCGTATACCATGTGTATACACTTACCTTAGAGCACTCAAACTTTTTTTTTTTTTTTTTTTTCTTTTGGTTATGGCTCCGAACGCATCACTTCTTTACTATTCTTTACACACCTGTGTGCATAGTCCCGCAGACAACATTGCACCAGTGTTCAGACGCATAGAAAAATAAAACCCCCATAAACAGCTACAAACGTTTTATGTTGTTGCTTCGCTTCATACTACAAAAATGGCTTCTATTAGCATATGTATAATTGTGTCTACAGTGTTACATATGGATATCGGGTGTATAGGCATACGTTCTAATTAAAAAGAATTATAGAGGACCCATCATAGTACTGCTTGCCGACCCATCACAGTACATTTACTGCAGCAGAGCGGCTTGTACAGGCACCATAATGTATGTTGCGGCTTTCCTCCAGGTCCGCTGGCACATGTGAGCGTGGACTGGGGAGACTGTGCTGTCATTGGTCCTATTAAAATAGCACTCCAAAATTGCACTGGAAATTGTGCCACTTTGGAGTCGCATAAGTGTGAACAGAGCCTTCTAAAGTTTTTCTAGTTCCACTTTATGTTTGTATTTGGTCCCTTTAGCAGGACTGGACAGTTGTTGTCCATCAACTGGGATACAAACAATAATAAACGAGATTTTATTAATAGATTGGTGAAAGGGTAAACGCTTGTTTTGTATTGCTTCCATTCAGTGAGAATTCCCTGAATACAAATAAAGACCACAATAAATATGTAGGCAATGTCACATTCATACCGCTGGATGCATAATGTCCTACACATTCATACTGCTGGATGCACAATGTCCTACACATTCATACTGCTGGATGCATAATGTCCTACACATTCATACCGCTGGATGCACAATGTCCTACACATTCATACTGCTGGATGCACAATGTCCTACACATTCATACCGCTGGATGCATAATGTCCTACACATTCATACTGCTGGATGCATAATGTCCTACACATTCATACCGCTGGATGCATAATGTCCTACACATTCATACTGCTGGATGCATAATGTCCTACACATTCATACTGCTGGATGCACAATGTCCTACACATTCATACTGCTGGATGCATAATGTCCTACACATTCATACCGCTGGATGCATAATGTCCTACACATTCATACTGCTGGATGCACAATGTCCTACAAATTCACACTGCTGGATGTATAATGTCCTACACATTTATACCGCTGGATGCATTATGTCCTACACATTCACACTGCTGGATGCATAATGTCCTACACATTCATACCGCTGGATGCATAATGTCCTACACATTCTTACTGCTGGATGCATAATGTCCTACAAATTCACACTGCTGGATGTATAATGTCCTACACATTCATACCGCTGGATGCATAATGTCCCACACATTCATACCGCTGGATGCATAATGTCCTACACATTCATACCGCTGGATGCATAATGTCCTACACATTCTTACTGCTGGATGCATAATGTCCTACACATTCTTACTGCTGGATGCATAATGTCCTACACATTCATACCGCTGGATGCATAATGTCCTACAAATTCACACTGCTGGATGCATAATGTCCCACACATTCATACCGCTGGATGCATAATGTCCTACACATTCATACCGCTGGATGCATAATGTCCTACAAATTCACACTGCTGGATGCATAATGTCCCACACATTCATACCGCTGGATGCATAATGTCCCACACATTCATACCGCTGGCTGCATTATGTCCTACACATTCATACCGCTGGCTTCATAATGTCCTACACATTCATACTGCTGGATGCATAATGTCCTACACATTCATACTGCTGGATGTATTATCCAGCCACAGCAGCTGTTAGCCTTTCAGCCCTGGTTCACATATGTACGTTCCTGCGGGCCTCATTTTGCACGTGCACAAGAGCCCATTCATTTGAATGGATTCCCGTGCCCTGGGACACGCAGGGAAGAAGTCCCTGCACTTCTTTGTAAACTGCAGCCTGCACGGGAACCTTGGCTCCCAGTGTGGTTGAGATTTCCAGTGCGGGCAGCGTGCCATTAGAATTAATGGCACCCACCCGCGGGTCCGCATTCTTCTGTGTAGGTGGTGCGGCTGCATGGATTTTTGTGCAGATGTGCAGCGGCACCAGCTGCACATATGTCAACCAAGTCTCATAGAGTTTTACAGGCTGTGGGCAGCAGGGCTGGGTGGTGCACCTGTGCCCTCCGCCTGCAGCTGAACACCCAGTGTGCATAGGGTCAGAGGAAGAAAGGAAACAGGTGCTTAAGCCGGACATACATGGGTCGAATTACAAAAATTTTCTTTCCAAAATCTTTTCTAAGAATTTCCGTTTGAATTTTGCACCATTAGCCACATCAATGGTCGATTTTCGAGCGACCGTCCAATTTGAGTGATTGGGCATGTTGGACATTTTTTGAAAAATGAACAAATTTCTAATCAATGATGTAAGAATTGTGCGAGAAATTTACTTGAAAAAGAAATGAGCGTGAGCTGGGACCTGGAAAGAAAAGAGCATTCTTGGCCATGAAAATTTATTTCTGTAGCAACATGAGGGTGAAATTAACGGCTTGGTTGTCGAATTTCAAAATCATTGGTGGCACAATTTACAAAATTTTCTAAAGAAAAATTTACAAAAATTTTTTAAAGAAAATTGGTGTGGAATTCAACCCATGTATGGCCTGCATTAGGCTGGCCATACACTATACAATTTTCTGTCCTTTAGATTTACCTTCAACTATGTAGCACAAGTGCCCGCCTAATTGGATACAACTGAAAATGTTGTTTAGGTTTGACCTCATATTATATGGTTTTTGGTAAATCTAAAGCAAAATTCTCAAGAAAATTGTATCATGTATGGCCAGCCTTATGTGGGCCATAGACGGTTCGAACATCGGCTGATTTTTCGTCCAGAAGGCAAAACATCGTTCGTCCTGTAATCCGATGTTGTCACCAATCATTTAGAAAATTGGCCGTTTTTGACGAATTTTCCAGCATAACTGATAAACGAATTGAGGAGGAACCACGAAAATCAGCCGATGCCATTGCCCCACTAACAGTGCGAAAATCGCCCGATTCTTTCGGACGAAAAATCGGCCGATTTTCAAACCATCTATGGCCTGCATTAGGCTCATTCCCACCTGTAAGGAAGCAAGGCCTTCAGCTGTTCTGACAGACTCAGCAGCCGACAGCTGGTCATAATCAAGGCTGCTTCCCCCATCACAAACCAGTTGGACAAAGCCTGTGGGAAGGGAAAGATGGATCTCCTCAGGGCAGAAAAGGTACAAATCTGCAAAAAAAGGTTTGTTCTGATTCTTTCATTGTCAATAGGTCACTTGGGGGGGGGGGGGAATTGGAGAAAACCTGGAGCTGTACTTTAAGCTGCACAACTTGGTGTCTGTGTTCAGCAGAATGAATTCTGGGTGTAATGGGTCTGAATGAAGTGAGGTGGGCTTGATTCACTAGAACTGAGAGACAGGTGACATGAACCTTTAGGCCCGTTCACATCGATCTGCTTTTCCTCTGCATTAAGGCTAGGTTCACACCTATGTATTTTTTAGTGCTTTTTTTTTTCCCATCAGAAACGCACCACAGTCCATTTAACATGGCTTCCTGTGGGACATGTTCACATCTATGCGTTTTTCAGCAGCTGCATTTTTGGAAAGGGCCAATTACTTTTTTAAATGCAAAACACTGCTTTTTTGGTTCCATGGACTTCAATGTAGTTGCTGCAATAAGCGCATGTAGAGCATTTTTGATGTGTTTTACATTTTATAATCTGCCCAGCAACAAGTTGGCCAAAAAACCCCCAGAAAAAATGCAAAATGTTAAAAGAATGAAACCGTGTCAAAAGCACATGTGCAAAAATGCAAAAGGCACTGCAAATATGGATCAAACACAAACTGCACTGGTGTGAACCAAGAAAAATGCAATAAAAAAAATTTCCCTTTATATCCTCTGGAACACTTCACACCAGTGGGTTGTGGTTTGAAAATCCTTTCTGCTGCATCTTTGGTGCCCAGCTTCAAAATCGCACCTCATGTTGAAATCAATGGAAAACACATTAAAAAATGCACTGCAGTTGTGTTTCTGGTGCTCTTTTTGAGTCATGTCCATGTTTCATAGGTGCATGCTGGCAACCAGAAAATGCACAAAAAATTAAACACGCGTTTTTGAGAAGCATAACATATTTTTTTAAGCGCATCTGTGTGAAAGAGCCCGGGTATACTTCAGTCCTCTCAGGCCCGGGTTTATATCACATTGCAGAACTTCATTGCGCTTCACCCTGGGTGGCTATAGCCGTCCATCACCGGGTCCCGTCCGGTAATCTCCCGCCGGAACCCAACGATCGCCGAGGAACACGGATGGGGGAGAGGTCTGTCTGTAAACAACACAGATCTCTCCCGTCAGCTTTAGCACGCTGCTTTATATTGCTCTGCACAAAAGAGAAATACAAAGCAGTGTGCTTACACAGTACAGCACACAATAAAACACTCACAGCACACAGTTAACCCTTTGATTACCTTTAGACGCTATAACTTTCTTGTAAACCAATTAATTTACAGATATTGGGATTTTTTTTTTCTTTAGCAAAGACGTAGCAGAATACATTTTGGCCTAAATTTATGACAAAATTTGATTTTTTTTTATACTAGATTAGTTCTATAGCAAAAAGTCAAAAATATTGCTTTTGTTTTTTTCCAAAATTGTTGGTCTTTTTTTTGTTAATAGCGCAAAAAATAAAAAACACAGAAGCGATCAAATACCACCGAAAGAGAGCTCCATTTGTGGGGAAAAAAAGGACATACATTACATTTGGGTGCAGCGTTGCATGACCGTGCAATTGTCAGAGTAACGCAGTGCCGTATCACAAAAAATGGCTTGGTCAGGAAGGGGGGTAAATCCTCTGGAGGGCAAGAGGTTAAAATGTAGGCAATCCAAATTGCATAAACAAATTGAGCGATTTATACAAATGTTCTGTTCAGTTTTATTGTGATATGTCTTATCATCCTGGGCAGTATGGGGATATTGATAATAGTGGTTTTTATTAGTGTATTGGGATTTCCTGTCTTCTCAGATGAACAGTTTCCTTTTATATCTGGTAGAAATATATCAAATACTGTATCTTGCATCATTTGAGACTGTTGTTTTCTCTCCCATATTGATTTGATTTATAAAGGCTCTTTCACACCAACCCACAAAGAAATAGAGGCTGTATCTATTCTGTATGGGCAGTGGGAGGGGCAACTGTTTTTTTGTTTTTTTTTTTTTTTTTTTTTGCTTTATTGAAAAATTACAAAGTCATGTTTGTTTTCTGAACAAACAGATGGAGACTTGGGGCTCCTTCATACTTTTAGCAGCAACCTGTGCTAGGGTACAATGCTGGTATGATGTGCAGTAAAATGCAGCATGTCTTCATTTTTTTGCAGGACAAATGTTGTCACTCTGCTGTGTAGTGACATGAAAATACAGCTACGAAAAGAAAAACAAATAGGCAGTGTGATGTGCTGGAGAGTGCATCACCCCCTGCAGCAGCCGGCACTGCCAGTAGTCTGCACGATAAAACGCTGCACTTTACTGTGCAGGCTACTGAGAGCCTAGGCTTAAAGTGTAACTAAAGATAAACCTTTTTAGTTTTGGATAGAGGGGAGAGGGATTCCCTGTGAGTTTTCATTGCTCTCTGTGTCCCCGTTGGGGTGATTTACCCTCATTATTTGTCCTGTTTACTGTTATCATCAAAAAGGAAAGTAAAAGGATACCCCAAATTTAGAGTTTACACCTAAGTAGTAATTGAGGGGAAAGCTTCCAACTTGGTGACATACTGGGATTCCCTCACTTTGATAAGACTTTCTTACTTTCTTTTTTTTTTTTTAGCTATGGGACATGAAGTGAAAGGAAATCTCCCCAGATGGCAAAAAAGAGGGAGGTTATAACCCTCCCTTACTCTATCAAAAAACACATTTTGCCTATAGTTACACTTTTACCAGATATGCTGCATTTTCCCCACTCATTGCCCAATTGCATTATGAACAAGGTACAGTGAATGGGCAGTACACAATGGTTTCCTATGTAGAGACCTGTGTTTTTCAAGTTCAGATAAGTCCTTATTGTAAGTTTTCACGTTTGAGGAAAAAAAAAACCATAAGATGTCAGAACACTTCCATATTTATTTTGCATGCAGTTTGATTGTGATGTCAGAACACTTCCATATTTATTTTGCATGCAGTTTGATTGTGATGTCAGAACATGCCCATATTTATTTTGCATTCAGTTTGATTGTGATGTCAGAACACTTCCATATTTATTTTGCATGCAGTGTGATTGTGATGTCAGAACATGCCCATATTTATTTTGCTTGCAGTTTATGATAGTGCTATTTACAGAAATACCTTGAAACAGTTTATAAAATGTTTGTTGAAGACCTCCTGTTTCCTGCTACGTTTTTTCTTTTACATCCTTAATGCCCACACACCTTAAAGTGGTTGTAAAGGCTGAAGGTTTTTTACCTTCATGCATTCTATGCATGAAGGTAAAAAAAACCTTCTGTGCAGCAGTGCCCAGAGCCCCCTCAATACTTACCTGAGCCTCATCGCGATGCGAATGACAGTCTTGGCTGTCCCGGGTCTCTGCCTCCTCATTGGCTGAAACAGCATGTTGTCAATCGCAGCCAGTCAGCCAAGGAGATAGAGGTGGCTGGTCCAAGCTGTGGCTTCATGTGTGAATACACACACAGAGCAGCGGGTGCCCCCATAGCAAGCTGCTTGCTGTGGGGGCACCCGACAGGAGGAGCCAGGAGAGCCAACGGGAGATCCAAGAAGATCTGGGCTGCTCTGTGCAAAACCATTGCACACAGTAGGTAAGAATAGGCATGTTATTTTACCAGAAAAAAAAAAAGAACCTTTAGAATCGCTTTAAATATGCATCCATGGGGCTGAGGTACCTGTAAGAGCGCGCTACCAGTGCAGTGATCAACTTGACAAATCCCAGTCTCTGTTTAGGATTGAGAGCTGGCAGGATGGGCTTTCCATCATGTGACCACTGTGATAGTAAACGGTGGTGCCAGTGGTTGCACACTACATTTTCTGTAAAGCATTTCTTTGGACAAAATTAGGCTGCAGCTGTTGCTCCCGGGAGCCACAACTACAGCCAGATTTTACTTTACATCTATATACTGTAAATTATGTTTGTGTGCTGGAGACTTATGGGTGGCCTTACAGAACTTCCTGATTAGGCAGTGTGCTATGACAGTCAGGTAAAGATGGGCCCATGCAGGCTTTTGTTGATTGTTTGCAAGAAATAGGTTTATAGGCTCCAATAATACAAATGTGGAATTGTTCATGTCTCCCTTTATTTTTCTTATGAAATTATTTTTCTTTTAAAGTCGTGGTCTTTATACTACTTCAGCCTTCGCTGTATATTGGGACATATGCTATGGCTTGAAGACTAAAGGAAAGTATGCTTGTAATGGAACCGACCCCAGACTGCGCTTGGGTATTTCCGTTAGACTACCGCTTCCCCGTCCGAACACCGGCAACAGACACCACAACTGACCATACAAGACTAGGCGACACCAATTTTGAAGTAATCCAGAAGGTAGGCTAGTTTATTTTAACACAGATACAAGATATATACACTCAAGGGAACAATCCCCCTTGCTGCATATTGACACAGGGCGGGGCAGTCTACATTTAGTAACAAGAGACACACCAACAGAAAGTCCCATCAGGAGGGTGGGCTGCTGGAGACCCCCCCCCCCCCCCCCACCAAGCCAATACACATAAACACATACATCCCATAATAGTTTGCTCCCAAGCCAGACACACAATAGAACAATGGGATGCAACCACATAACATCAAACAATCAACAACCCCCCACCCCAATATTAGGACAGATCACCCTGTACCCCTAACAGGCACAGGGTGATTTAGACATAAGAGGGATATGGGGAGCTGAGACAGGGGTCTCCCCACCTCTCCAAAGGGTGCTTGGTTCCATAAGCCCTCCACCCAAAGTGACTCCTGTCACAATGCTTTAGGTGGGCCTTTTTTTGCCCCCCCCTCCCCCCAGCATCCTAACAACCAATGACATCATCAGTTGATAAGGAGGACGTTGAATGCCTGTACAGCATCCCTGTTTGCCCCTCCCCTGCCCCTCTCCATTAGCACTGGGGTCACATTAGCTGAGTGAAGGAGAGTAACACTGGATTACTAGTCGGCGCCACTGTGCAAAAGTTTATTTGCTTTGGAAGAATAAATCACATCTAATGTTGGGTGTCCTACAAGTGTGGATATTGCTGCATTATGTTATATTTTAGAATGGGGTGCCTTGAGATTGTCTATAATTTTATAGGGTGCCTTGACAGAGAAGAGGTTGAGAAACACCGATATAAATAACTACTGACACCAGTAACCTCTCTGTAAGGGGGGTAGGGGAGCAGGAGCCGAATTTTTCCTACTGACCACAAATATACAAGAGCATTCTTCCCACTAATGTACTGTAAGCTGTAGATAAAAGTTGTTCCCTGGGTCCTGTGTTAAACAAGTTGAAAGAGGCTGCTTGATAGTGTATATGGCAGGCATCATTAAATGGTGGACTGAGGACCGAATCTGGACTGAGCCACTGTCCCATTCGGATCTGCAGTTGCACCATTTAGGAGCCACTTCTATTCCCCACCCTCCGCCACTGACATTCATTCTCAAGCCTGCATGGAGAGTGAGAGGCAGGATAGTAATGAACTGTGGAAGGCCCAGCTCAGCATTGGATGAAGGGTGGGAGCGGGTGCTTCCGGTGTTAAAGTTTTCATATTAACCAGCAAGTGATTGGTTGCTAGGGACCGCCCTGTGTCATAGCAACCAGTCACTTGTTGGTTAATCTGAAAAGTAAACTGTAAAGTTGTAGCTCCCACTCCCGACCTCCATCCAATGCTGAGCTGTGCCTCCCGCACACAGTTCATTACTATCCTGCCTCCTGCTCTCCACATTGTCTAAGGTAGGAGAGTGCAGGGGGGCAGAGGTCACTACTGGAGGGAAAGTGGTAGTGATGATTTGAAAGTTGGATGAAGATGAAGGGGTGTGTTATGTAAAGGGCATTCAGTACACTACTGTGAAGGGACTGAGGACACTGATGAAAGGACAGGATTGTGATATAAGCGGGGGGGGGCAGACTGTGGCGAAGTATTTGCGTCTTTGCACAAACAAGTGATTTAGACCTGTGCTGGAAGAAAATTTTACTGATCGGAGATCTGTAAATTTTAATTCAATACCCCTGGTATTGTGTTTTAGGTTGCAATCTTGTTGCTTTGAAAGATGTATTCTAACGTGGAACAAATAATTTTTTAGCAGCTGATAAAGTGTGAAAACTCCTTTCAGGTTTTTATTAGTGTCGTACTGTGGAAATTTTCCCTCTGTATTTATACTGGTGATCAGTGTCACAGGGACAGAATGTGATGGGGAAATCACAAATGTTACAGTTGTAAATAGACGGTTTTAAATGTCACTGCAATGATCGCAGACATCCATTACAGTGACAGTTGTCTACAGAAAAAAAAAAAAAAAAGTTTCCATTTCTTACCTAGCTGACTACGAAGTCAGTGACACCGATTAGAACAGTTCCATTGCTGAATATTGCATGCAATTTGAACGGTCAAATCGCATGACAATTCGCATCATTGTGAACCAGGGCCAACCACGTGAACTTCCTACTAACTGTTTCACGTTTCAAGTATATGTAAACCCTCACCTTGTGAAACAACCCATGCAGTTTAAAATAGAAATGAAAGGCTAAGTGTGTGTGTGTACACACTATATTGCCAAAAGTATTGGGACAGCCCTCCAGATCTTTAGATTCAGGTGTTCCAATCACCTTCATGGCCACAGGTGTATAAAATCAAGCACCTACAGTAGGCATACAGACTGCTTCTACAAACATTTGTGAAAGAATGGGTCGCTCTCAGGAGCTCAGTGAATTCAAGCGTGGTACCGTGATAGGTTACCACCTGTGCAATAAGTCCATCCGTGACATTTCCTTGCTACTAAATATTCCACGGTCAACTGTTAGTGGTATAGCAAAGTGGAAGCAACTGGGAACAACAGCAACTTGGCCATAACGAAGTAGGCTACATAACATGACAGAGCGGGGTCAGCGCATGCTGAAGAGCACAGTGTGCAGAAGTTGCAAACTGTCTGCAGAGCCAATAGCCTCCAAACTTCATGTGGCCTTCAGATTAGCACTGCAGTGCATAGAGAGCTTCATGGAATGGGTTTCCATGGCCGAGCAGCTGCGTCCAAGCCTTACATCACCAAATGCAATGCAAAGTGTTGGATGCAGTGGTGTAAAGCATGCTGCCACTGGACTCTAGAGCAGTGGAGACGTGTTCTCTGGAGTTATGAATCATGCTTCTCTGTCTGGCATTCCGATGGATGTGTCTGTGTTTGGCGTTTTCCAGGAGAATGGTACTTGCTGACTGCATTGTGCCAAGTGTAGATTTTGATGGAGGGGGAACTATGGTGTAGGGTTGTTTTTCAGGGGTTTAGCTCCGCCCCTTAGTTCCAGTGATGGGAACTCTTAAGGCGTCAGCATACCAAGACATTTTGGACAATTTCATGCTCCCAACTTTGTGGGAACAGTTTGGGGTTGGCCCCTTCCTGTTCCAGCATGACTGCACACCAGTGCACAAAGCAAGCTCCATAAAGACATTGATGAGCCAGTTTGGGGTGGAGGAACTTGACTGGCCTGCACAGAGTCCTGACCTCAACCAGATAGAACATCTTTGGGATGAATTAGAGCGGAGACTGCGAGCCAGGACTTCTCATCTGACATCAGTGCCTGACCTCACAAATGTGCTTCTGGAAGAATGGTCAAACATTCCCATAGACACACTCCTAAACCTTGTGGACAGCCTTCCCAGAAGAGTTAAAACTGTTATAGCTGCAAAGGGTGAACCAACTCAATATTGAACCCTACGGACTGAGACTGGGATGCCATTAAAGTTCATATGCATGTAAAGGCAGGAGTCCCAATACTTTGTGCAATATAGTGTGCGTTTGTAGACGTTTTATATCCTCTGTGTGTATGTATATGTATAATATATACACACACCTGTTAAAATATCACCTTTCTGTGATGTAAAAAACTTAGAAAAAGATAAATCATTGCAGAACTTTTTCCACCTTTTAATGTGACCTATAAACCGTACAACTCTATTGAAAAGCAAACTGAAATCTTTTAGGGGGGAAATGAACATAAAAAACTAAAATAATGTGGTTGCATAAGTGTGCACACCCTCTTATAACTGGTTATGTAGCTGTGTTCAGAATTAAGCAATTACATTAAAAATCATGTTAACCTCCCTGGCGGTAGGATTATTTCAGATTTTTGGTGCTGAAAGCGGTACCATTTTTTTTTGCATGGAAATATGTTTTTTTTTATTGTAGGCCTGTAATTTTTAGGAATAACTCATTGAAATCTGTCCGAACAAGAGTCTAGTAAACATCCCGGGTATGATAAAATTTGAAACAGGAAATCATAAATTATAATTTAATAAATAATCATAAAAATAATAATATAATAAATTTAATTCAATAATATAATCAAACCAAAAACACTGAAATTTGAAATAGAGCGCCAAGTTCGCACATCACTGAGCAAAGTTGCAGAATCGTTTTCAGTGTGACGAATTTCCCCACAAATCATCACTCAATTCTGCAAGTGGTTCTGATTTACTATCGCCGTTCTCTAGCTGGTCTAAAACCGCTTTTGACCTAAAGGGAAGCTTTTTGGACACCATGGATGTTTCTCAGTTTCCAGGCAGAAAGAACAGTAAACATTTAGGCAGGGCACAGGACAAAGCACTCGGGACAAAATGTATGTGAAATGGCTTGATACAGTAATGTTATACTATGTGATTTTAGTGAATGTCACTTTGTCATTTTTTAATTTCCCGCCTTTCCGTCCCCTGTATGTCCTGGCGCTCACAGGGGACGGAACCCAGAAGACAGATGCCGGCATCCGCGGGATTGCATTTCCGGGGACACTGCAGGAGGGACATCGCGGGAGCGCAGGACAAGGTAAGTGAAGAAGAGATCCCGGAGCAGCGCTGCAAAGTATTCCCAAGTATAGCTCGGGGTTACCGCTTGTGGTACTGAAACTTTACCCCGAGCTACACTCGGGAATACCGCCAGGGAGGTTAAATAGGAGTCAGTACACACCTGCCACCATTTAAAGTGTCTCTGATGAATCCCAAATAAAGTTCAGCTGTTCTAGTAGGTCTTTCCTGACATTTTCTTTGGCGCATCCTACAGCAAAAGCCATGGTCCGTAGAGAGCTTCCAAAGCATCAGAGGGATCTCATTGTTAAAAGGTATCAGTCAGGAGAAGGGCACAAAAGCATTTCCAAGGCATTAGATATACCATGGAACACAGTCATCATCAAGTGGATAAAGGATGAAAAGACCAGAAGAAAACTGGTCTGGGAGGCTGCCAAGAGACCTACAGCAACATTAAAGGAGCTGCAGGAATATCTGGCAAGTACTGGCTGTGTGGTACATGTGACAACAATCTCCCATGTTCTTCATATGTCTTGGCTATAGGGTAGAGTGGCAAGACGGAAGCCTTTTTTTCACAAAGAAAAACATCCAAGCCTGGCTAAATTTTGCAGACACACATCTGAAGTCTCCCAAAAGCATGTAGGAAAATGTGTTTATGGTCTGATGAAACCAAGGTTGAACTTTTTGTCCATAATTCCAAAAGATATGTTTGGCGTAAGAACAACACTGCACATCACCAAAAGAACGCCATACACACAGTGAAGCATGGTGGTGGCAACATCATGCTTTGGGGCTGTTTTCTTCAGCTGGAACTGGGGCCTTAGTCAAGGTAGAGGGAATTATGAACAGTTCCAAATACCAGTCAATATTGGCACAAAACCTTCAGGCTTCTGCTAGAAAGCTGAACATGTCTTTCAGCATGACAACGACCCAAAGCATACATCCAAATCAACAAAGGAATGGCTTCCCCAGAAGAAGATTAAAGTTTTGGAATGGCCCAGCCAGAGCCCAGACCTGAATCCGATTGAAAATCTGTGGGGTGATCTGAAGAGGGCTGTACACAGGAGATGGCCTCGCAATCTGACAGATTTGGAGTGTTTTTGCAAGGAAGAGTGGGCAAATATTGCCAAGTCAAGATGTGCCATGCTGATAGACTCATACTCAAAAAGACTGAGTGCTGGAATAAAATCAAAAGGTGCTTAGTTTAAGGGTGTGCACACTTATGCAACTGCATTATTTTAGTTTTTTATTTTTACTTCCCTCCACCTAGAAAGGTTTCAGTTTGTTGTTCAACTGAGTTGTACAGTTTATAGGTTACATTTAAAGGTGGAAAAAGTTCAGAAATGATTTATCTTTGTCATTTTTTTACATCACAGAAACCTGACATTTTAACAGGGGTGTGTAGACTTTTTATATCCACTGTGTGTGTGTATGTGTATATATGTGTGTGTGTGTGTGTATATACAGTCATGGCCGAAATTGTTGGCACCCTTGATATTTTTCCTGAAAATCAAGTATTTCACACAAAAAAGGTATTGCATTAACACATGTTTTGCTATACACATGTTTATTCCCTTTGTATGTATTGGAACAAATATAAAACAGAGGCAGAAAAGCAAATATGACATAATGTCACACAAAACCCCAAAAATGGGCTGGACAAAAGTATTGGCACCCTTAACTTAATATTTGGTTGCACACCCTTTGGAAAACATAACTGAAATCAGTCGCTTCCTATAACTATCAATAAGCTTCTGACACCTCTCACCCGGAATTTTGGACCACTCTTCCTTTGCAAACAGCTCCAGGTCTCTCTTATTGGAAGGACACCTTTTCCCAACAGCAATTTTAAGATCTCTCCACAGGTGTTCAATGGGATTTAGATCTGGGCTCATTGCTGGCCACTTCAGAACTCTCCAGCGCTTCTTTGCCATCCATTTCTGAGTGCTTTTTGACGTATGTTTGGGGTCATTGTCCTGCTGGAAGACCCAGGATCTTGGACGCAAACCCAGCTTTCTGACACTGGGCCCTACAGTGCGACCCAAAATCCTTTGGTAATCCTCAGATTTCATGATGCCTTGCACACAGTCAAGGCACCCAGTGCCAGAGGCAGCAAAACAACCCCAAAACATCATTGAACCTCCACCATATTTTACCGTAGGTACTGTGTTTTGTTCTTTGTAGGCCTCATTCCGTTTTCGGTAAACAGTAGAATGATGTGCTTTACCGAAAAGCTCTATCTTGGTCTCATCTGTCCACAAGACGTTTTCCCAGAAGGCTTTTGGCTTACTCAAGTACATTTTGGCAAACTGTAGTCTTGCTTTTTTATGTCTCTGTGTCAGCAGTGGGGTCCTCCTGGGTCTCCTGCCATAGCGTTTCATTTCATTTAAATGTCGACGGATAGTTCGCGCTGACACTGATGCTCCCTGAGCCTGCAGGACAGCTTGAATGTCTTTGGAACATGTTTGGGGCTGCTTATCCACCATCCGGACTATTCTGCGTTGCAATCTTTCATCAATTTTCCTCATCCGTCCACGACCAGGGAGATTAGCTACAGTGCCATGGGTTGCAAACTTCTTGATAATGTTGCGCACTGTGGACAAAGGCAAATCTAGTTCTCTGGAGATGGACTTGTAACCTTGAGATTGTTGATATTTTGCCACAATTTTGGTTCTCAGGTCCTCAGACAGTTCTCGTCTCCTCTTTCTGTTGTCCATGCTTAGTGTGGCACAGACAGACACACAATGCAAAGGTTAAGTGAACGTCTCTCCTTTTTATCTGCTTTCAGGTGTGATTTCTATATTGCCCACACCTGTTACTTGCCCCAGGTGAGTTTACAGGAGCATCACATGCTTGTAACATTCTTATTTATCCGCAGTTGTGAAAGGGTGCCAATACTTTTGTCCAGCCCATTTTTGGAGGTTTGTGTGACATTATGTCGAATTTGCTTTCTTTCCTCCCTTTTTTTGTTTTGTCCCAATACACACAAAGGGAATAAACATGTGTATAGCAAAACATGTGTTAATGCAATACGTTTCGTGAGAAATACATGATTTCCTGGAGAAATATCAAGGGTGCCAACAATTTCGGCCATGACTGTATGTGTGTGTGTGTGTGTGTATATATATATATATATATATATATATATATATATATATATACACACACACACACACTAAATACCTTTTTTCCCTGTTTTATAAGTGATCACATACCCTCTGAGCTCCTTATGCAGCTGAGAACAGAGAGCTGGGGGAGAAGAAACAGCAGAACATTGAACTTCTCAGTGAATGGTTGTGTAGGGGGTGTCAGCAGAAGTCTGATCATTGGAGAAGAGCACACTGAGTTCCCAGCACAGCTAGAGAACTGACCACACTGTGACCGCATGCCTAGAGTGGTCAGCTTTTAATAGGAAAGCAGAGGGATGGGCAGGAGCACCAGGGATTTCAAACAAAGGAATATAAAGAGAACAGGATACATTTTCATAAAAGTATATGGTACAGCAGGCTCATCAGGAATCTGAAATGTTGGCTTTACATACTCTTTAATGCCCTGTTCACACCATGTGCTGAGATGTGATTTTTTTTTTTTCTGCATCTGTTTCTGCAAGGGCACAAAGAAAACAGTTGTCTTGTGTGTGCCCTGTTCATACCATATCACTAGTATCCTTCAGATTTTTTTCTGCACAGAAATCTGCAATATGTATGCATTGATCTGCACAGAAAAAACTGCTGATATCAACATTGTGGTGTGAACAGGGCAGGGCACAGAGAAAACATTTTTTTGTGTCCTTGCAGAAAATATATGTTGCAAATTCCTGTGCAGAAAAAACCCTCACATGACAGTAGTGTTATGGCTTGAGCAGGAGACCTAAAAAACAATGGTTTTCTTTGTGTCTTTGCAGAGACCTGCATAATAGACACACATGTCTCTGCACATGGTGTGAACAATACCAAAATATTCCATGCAAGTCAAATCTGCACAGTTTTTCCATCAGTTTTTCTGCACGTATGGTGTGAAGGAGACCTAACTGTTTTGATTGCATTATATAAGTATGGGACTAAAGATATCCTAAAGCTTTCAACGGTAATATTTTTAACACATTTGTAAGGGGTGTGATATAAATCAACTGCATGCCAGCTGCTCTACAATGAACAGAACTTAAGTACTTGTCTCAGGAGTACTATGCTATTAGACTAACACAAGTGTCATTCAGCACCTTGTCGTCACTTCTTATACAGAGATGTGATGCTGTGTTTTGTGAACAGAGAACTGCTAGCACATAAGAGACAAATAAGGGTCCACCATTGTGAGCTGATAATGCCGATTTTCTTCGCCATTTTTCCTCATGGCTGAAAGTCTGTAGCCAGATACCATTAATGATGTGGTTTCAATTCTCAAGTGACATATTGCTGCTCTGTGGTGCCAGTCATTTGAACAGGCCTGTACTTCACACCATGCAAAGGGTATCAGAATACTCCACAGAAACCTTGAGCAAAGTAATATATTTTATAATATTTTTCCTTAATGATAGTTGTTATATTTAAGGCTTGAACAATGTTATACTTTTTTTCTTTTTTTTTTCCCTAAACATTTCTTCTTAACTTTCACATAACTGGTGTGGAAATTTTTGAAAAAACTACTTGTCCAGGGACTAAATTTGTGTTCCAATCTACTTGTCCCTCATGACAATCTACTTGTCCAGATAAAAAAAAAAATGTAACCCAAACCGTATTTAAATCAGATGTGATTTTAGGAATGTCTGGGGCTTTGAAAAACAAACGGGGCTTTACGGTGACTTAAACGTGTAATATTTTTAATATTGCGCTGTATATCACCTCCTCCCCTCCCTGGCTGTCTTCAGCACTGCACTCGGGGACTAGCAGGGAGGAGAGAGACTTTGCAGTGTAATGAGCACTGATTGGCTGCTCCTCAGGAAAAAGGGGGGGGGGGGGGTCAGGGCTTATACTTTATACCTTTCGCTGCCAGAGCCGTTTTCGTGTTTTTTGCACACATTTAAAAAATAATTTTAGACCTGAAGATTACGTAAACCCCCCAAACATTATATATTTTCTGAAAGTAGAGACCCTAGAGAATAAAATTGTGGTAGTTCCAATTTTTTGTCACATGATATTACCACAAAATTTCAGTTAAATATACAAGCAAGTTAATTTTGGGGCACAAAAAAGCAATACATTGCCTTTTTAAAAAAAAAAATAAAAAAAAATATATATATATATATAACAGATGAGGTTTCAGCGAGTAAATCGATATCCAACTTGTGAAATCTTAAAATTGGCGATGAACTTCAGTACCCTATATTTTCTATAGGTCAACACCTTAAAGTGAAGCTCCAACCAAAAGGGGAAGTTCCGCTTTAAGGACTGCTCCCCCCCACTCCCCGTTAAGGATTGTCACCTTTGGGGAGCTGGGGGGGAGCGGGTACCTGAATTTGACAGGTACCCGCTCCGACTTCTGGTCCAATCTCCTATGCGATCAGAAAACGGAAGGTGTCCTCCCTCCCTGTGGTCTTTTGGGACATGTGACAGGTCCCAGAAGACTACAGGACCATTTATGCGCATGCGCAGTGGGTACCCGGCTGTGAAGACACATCCTATCACAGCTGGGTGCCCACACTGAAGATGCCGTCCTCCTGGAATACAGGACGACCAGTGAAATGAGCTGCGGGGGACACACCACAGGACCGAGGGACAGGTAAGTGGCTGTTTTTTAAAAGTTAGCAGCTACAGTTTTTGTAGCTGGTGACTTATATTTTTTGATAGATCGAGTGGAACTCCGCTTTAAAGCTCCTTTATAGGTCACCAGTTTAGCGTTACGGAGGAGGTCTGGTGCTAGTATTATTGCTCTCATTCTGGCGTACACGGCAATATGTATCTGTCTTCGGGGGACCGCTACATCTTTGGTGGATCATATCACAATATATGTGGTTGGTCACTTACACAGAAGGACTGGATCTTCTTAGACATACCCAGTTGGACTGGAATATATTTGCACTTATTGTTTCTATTTACTGTATATTAGAACTTTAAATGGACTCACATGGTGTAATGCCTGTGTATGTATACACATTTATGTGTTCGTTTAAATTTTCACGCTTTTTTGATATTTATTCACAGTTGTTATATTGAAGGGATGTAATGTACTTGTCTTCTAACTAGTATCATAGTTGTCCAGCAGCTGCTTATTTATTATTATGACTTTTTTGACCTAGCGTAGATATTACTTTCACTGCTAACAAAAGTAGGTGCTGCTGAAAACTGATGACCTGAATAAGGCATAATTGTGAAGAGCAGGAGATTTTTCTTTTGAGAAAAAAAAAAAAAAAAAACTAAAAATAAAGTTCAATAAAGAGAAGCTGAAAATATTTTTTTTTTGCCCACATGTGTTTGAGAAGTGTAGACACATTTTTACAAAAAATCTCAAAATAACATTTTAAAGTAAGTTTCGGATTTTGTGTTGGGTCGCATTCATAGTTGCCTGGGCCGCAGATTGGACACCCCTACTCTAGGTGGTTTTAGGGTGCCATTACAGAGCATTAACATTGAAATCAGAGGAAGTGGCTGACTCATGAAAGCAAAATGCTGATTAATTTTTACCACAGCCCAAAATAATGCCTGTCGTGGTAATATTCAGCCCAGGAATTGAAAGGTGGTTATGAGGCTTTAATAATATTGAATAAATAATAAAAATGTGCAGCACTACATATTGCTCTGAGGGATTCCTGTGTCAGTTGCTCTTTATGTATTATTCAATCTGAGCCCAAAGATTTATTTTGAGTTTAGAATATTGAATAAATGCCACATAAACACAGGGAATTGAGACACGTGTGAATGAGTCCTTACTGTTTTCTAAACATTAGACTCTAAACCATGCCACATATGTATTTGTGTTGGGTGCTCTGCACTGCAGTCCTATGGTTGCATTTTATTTTTTAATATAAAATAACAGATTGGTAGGTATATGATTTTGTGTAGCTTTGCACTAAAGGTACTCCATAATGCCGTACTTTAATGGCTGGGACAGTTTTGTTCATATGTTGTAATATCCTTACACTGTCCTAGATAGTTCTGTCAAAATGACTTTGGGCTCGTTCACACGTGACTGTTTTACCAACGCTTGCCAAACTCCCCTATAGTGTTTGGCAAGCATTGGTCCGGCGTTTGCAGAGCGTTTTTTAACGCTCCGCAAATGCCGCATGCGCGGTTTAGTGGATGTTTGCTAGGCATTTGCCGAGTGTTAAAAACGCCCCACAAACGCCTATAATGAAGTTTAAATGGTGTTACTGCTCCGCAACCGCACGTTTGCGGAGCGGCACCATAGACTAGAATAGGAGGCTTCAACGCCTCCTGACTCGACCAGAGGCGTCGGTTTTGCCGCAACGTGACACTAACGCTCCCGTTAGAACAGCACCATGTGCTGCAATGTACAGAATTGTCCGAGGCGCTTGGAAAGCGGTAAAAACGCTTCCCAAACGCCTGTCTGCCGCCTGCACACAATGCTAGTCTGAATGTAGCCTTTCTCTCACAGGTTCACTTGCTTAATTGAGGAGATCCTGCAAAGCTGAGTGTTTAGAGTCCTGTGCTTTCTGCTGGGTATTCCTAGTTTCTGTATCAGTCTGTGCAAACGCTTCACTGATTAGACAGTTGACTGTTTTCATTTTACATACATATGTAGAGAAAGGTATAACAGAAAACCTTAGAGGAATGTCAGGCTTTTTTGTAGATTAGATATATAAAGTACAGTATTTTATTTAATTTATTGCGTGTGTTTGCCCTAAAAATTCACTTTAGTGGTTTTTTTTTTTCTACTGAAATTTTGCAGCAATAATGAGTGACTTAACTTGGAACTAGCACGGTTTTATTTTCTAGGGTGTCTGCTTTCAGAAAATATATGTTTGGGGGTTTTGTGTAATCTTCAGGCCTAAAATGAATTTTCAAACGTGTGCAAAAAATGCAATAACAGCTTTGGCAGGGTACATTGACTGAAAACCAGTTGAGAAACACTGGTCTAGACATAATGGTTCATTTGTATCAATGAGATGGCTCCTGAAACCCTGACCGTCACTACAAAGGGAACATGCCGACATGGATGATATTTCTACTAATGAAGAGGTTCATTACTCCAAAGACATGCTGGTAGGTGAATTGGATCCGGTCTAAATTGTCCCTATATGTGTATGTATGAATGTGAGTTAGGGACCTTAGATTGTACGCCCCTTGAGGGTTAGGGACTGATGTGAATGTACAATATATATGTAAAGCGCTGCGTAAATTGACAGCGCTATATAAGTACCTGAAATAAATAAATTACTCTGCAGTGTTCCATACACTGAAGTCTATATGATGCAGGTCCACAAAGCTTCACCCGTAATTTCCTAACATGCTGTGACTGGTGCATGTAGTCCATGCGCTCCAAGTTGGCATGCTCTTGTAATCTAGCCTAATTTCATTCCTGGTAGAAAATGGGCTAAAAGGCCCACAGGACGGCTGCATGACGTTTTTCTTGTGAGGTAACTGTATTGAAATAGATTATTTTTCCATTTTTTCTGCGTTCAAACTTCAGACAGTGATGAATTATGAGAGTGGAATTGCAATTTAAACGAATGTCTTAGAATGTTTAAACCTCTTTTAATAGTGAAGACAGAATTTCAGAGTTGAGGAATGACTTTATTAATGAGGAGCAAGCAGTACAAGGATGGAAAGAATAGAATTGTTTCAACAAAGAATATACTGAGTGCAGAACTTCAAGTGCCTTCCTATTTTGTCTATTAATAATCATTCAACCCTATTTAATTAGGCAGCAGGAAAAGTAATGTGCCAAAGTATGGGAACCTTTATCAAGGAGATTTATCCTTTTTGATTATGGCTTTAGGTATAATGGCATATATTTTATTGTACATTGTGTATGCAGTTGAAATTAGCAATTTTTGCTGGGATGGTAAATAAATGTAATAGCAGAAACTGAAATTCCATTCCTGAAGACGTTGTGGATCCAGGCTTTCATCAGTACCTTCATGACCAAATGCCTAGATCTTTAAAGCAGATCTAAACCCTCTTATCCCTTATAGACTAGGACATTGCCATCTTAGCCTCTGTTTGGTCTACAGTTGCCATGCACATATGATCAGTTATGAGACCAGCCATTTTATTTTAGCTGAGAACACAAGCAGTGGTGACACTGATTTGAGAAACTGTTGAATCAATGGGCTTAAAGTGGTTCTAAAGGCAAGACTTTTTTTTTTGCCTTAATGCATTCTCTGCATTATGGTGAAAAAATGTCTTACTACTTGCCCCTCCCCACATCCCTAAATACCTGACCTTTTTCTTGATCCTGCGCTTGGCCTGGCTGCAGCAGTTCTGACCTCTTTCCTTCTCACAGGCCACAGATGCAAGAGCTATTTGCCACATACTGTTTGCCATATGGACATTGCATGAGGCAAACTACATTTGTAGATGAACAAGTGATAAATTGCTTAATAGTATAGGACCTAGATGTAACAGTGGATATAAATGTACATGACTTTTTACAATTAATGTTTATCACAATTGGTTCCATCTTCACTTCCAGTTTCCCCCTGGTGTTTTTGTGTGTGTGTGTGTGTGTGTGTGTGTGTATATATGTGTATATATATATATATATGTGTGTGTGTGTGTGTGTATATATGTGTATATATATATATATATATGTGTGTGTGTATATGTGTGTGTATATATATATATATATATATATATATATATATATATATATATATATATATATATATATATAAATATATATAATTAGTGTGGTGGGCGAGCGTAGCTTCCACGCCCCCGACATCAGATGTGACGAAACGTATAGGGCATTGCTATCACTTGTGACGTCATCAGGCACCTCGTAACCAGGAAGTGGCCCGTCTGTCTCCTGGGACTGGTATTTTTTTTTATATAAGTGCTTATCTTTTCATTTGTAAGTGGTTAGTACTCTAATACATTTTACCATATGGTTTTGCACTATGTGGCTTTCCGGCTCTTTTTCTTATGGCTAAATACTCTTTATATGTGGAGGAGGCACTCATGGAGATATAGTGGAGATCCGAAAGAGGCTTAGGTTCTTAGCAGTGATTGCATGAATGCACAAGCACTTGTGACTCTGTTTAAAGAATCCATTAACTCTGGTAAGAGTTTTATTATTCAAAGGTGGTGGAGCACTTGAGGTGTTGCTTTGAATACCAACTGATGTATTTTATAGCTTTATGTATCATTTGGGACAGTTTACATTATCTGCACTTTTTTTGGGACCGTTACTAACATTATTGTGCGCTCGCAAAAGGGTTCACAGTTCTTTCCCTTTTGTGGCACTGTATGTATATTGTTTGCATTCTTTAGCATGGCACTTTTGTTTTGTTTTATATTTGTTACACAGTTTTCAGATTGTTGTGCCAGCTGCTGGATAGGCATGTATGGGTTTATAATAAATAAAATAACAGTGCAGCGCTATCAATAGTACAATTGGTCAATATGGAATATCATATGATGTATCCAAAAGTCAGCGTCAATATTGGGTCAGCAAGTGTAAAGATGCAAAATATGGATCATCTAACTTGGGTGAAGTGATGTGCAACAAGGTTCAGAGGTCCCCTTAATGCCGGATGAACAGCCTAGATAGATTGATAAATCCTCTGGATGCAGGTGCTGCTGTGGATCTGAGATCCTCGTTAAGAGGATTAAGACAAAGAGGGAGTGCCCATAGTGTAGTAGGTATGCTTTATTCCAGAAAAGAATTTGTATAGTGGGTACAAGTACAGCTGTATATCAAATAGATGGATAGTGTACTGACCCTGGAGTAAAATGGCCGCCGGACCTCCTTGTGGTCACGGCGGTGTATGACTTCTCACGTGCTGTCGGCTCCTCCCAGGACATCACTTCACCCAAGTTAGATGATCCATATTCTAGAGGAGGTCCTGTTATCCATCCGGTGTCATCTACCTTTATTGAGGATTATTCACATGCGCATTCTTTATGCGCGGTCGATGAGTGCGCATTTCTGCTATCTTTACCAACTATATGTATCACAAGCAGAGGAAGTTTTTTCTGGTGCCGCACATTAGAACATTCTTTGAACTTTTGCAACTTTACACTTGTTGACCCAATATTGACGCTGACTTTTGGATACATCATATGATATTCCATATTGACCAATTGTACTATTGATAGCGCTGCACTGTTATTTTATTTATTATGATACGAGGTTTTTGTGATTCCTTGAGTGTTCTAGCTGCTGCCTTTATGAGCGCTCGCTACATTTTTGCATTTTATGTATGTATGGGTTTATGCACCAGTGTAAACCCTGTCTAAATTTTCCTTTGTGAGTTTCTTTTCACTCAGTGGATTAAAGTGGTTAAAGTCAAAATAAGTTTTACCTTAATGCATTCTCTGCATTAAAGTGGCCGGAAACTTCAGACATGAAATGTGAAGAAAGCATATCCCTCTATAGTGTATTTGTCTCAAGTAAGAGACCTAAGTGTCATTTCTGTCTGCTGCTTCGTTCCTCTGCTATCAGCATGAGTCACTTCTGACAAGTTTTTTGACCCCAATAGAAAAATGGTGACAGGGGGAGGGACCTCCAGCAGATTAACAGCCTCCGCTCTATTCCTGTGTGCTGTGTTTAGAGGGTGTGTCCTTTCCCTCCAATCAGCTCTCAGAGCTCTCCTCACTGAGCTCTACAGAATGTGTAACTTCAGCTCTCTGCCCCCTTTTTTTCTGAACTCTCGCACAAGCTTTATGATTTCGGCACTTTGAACTGATGTAGAGAAGAGAAGACTGCTGATAGACAGGTACAACTTAGGTAGGAGGCTTTGTTTCATCCTTGAGTGTCACCAGAGACCAGTCACTTCACTTGGTATGTTAACCCCTTCCCGCCGACGCCTCCCGGCCCTTTAAGAGATTCTGACGTCGGGAGGCGGGGCGGTGGGGGCGTGGTTTAGGAATCATGTGACTGCCGTGATGACGCGTCACGGCGGTCACATGATCGGGAAAGGTCCCGTTCGAAAGAGCGGAGCGGGACCTTTCCGTGAGTACTACACATGTGTGCGGGGAGCGCGCAGGGCGCGCGCTCTCAGCACATATGTATTTAGTTCCATGGACGCAAATGTGCGGCCGCTCGGCGTCTAGGCCCAGACGCCGGGAGGCCGCACATCTGCGTGCGGCCGGCGCAAAGGGGTTAAAGTTTTACTAAACCCAGGACCCTGCATTCACTATATCTGGTCTCCCACAGTACACAGAACATGGAAATGCAATTATTTTTGTAAATCTAAACAGCTAAATACCTTTTCTGATCAGCAGTTAGAGCAGTTGTGTGACTTCTATCAGTGTCCAGCAGAGCACATGTTAAAGCATGCCTGGACAGTGCTGATTGGCTATGTGCTGATCACATGCAGTCTCAAAAGAAAAACCTCTTTAGCAATATACACCAAACTGAGCATGTGCAAAGTGACTCCACATAATGTCTTAACAGGAGATAAGAGGGGGACATTGAAAGAAGGGGAGGATCAGAGAAGTCAGGATCAAACTGTCTTTTTACACAATGCAGAGGATTAACCCCTTAGGTTCCACAGTGAGTATAACAAGCATGCTTTACTGCATATACAGACTGATTTTACTGTTGTGGGTTTAGTAACACTTTTTAAAGGTTTAGAACCACTTTGCTCTGCTCTACCTGCCCTACCCACCCCCATCCCTGACTCCTGTCACCGCTCCTACATTGTCCTGGCTGCAGCACTGCTCCTTTCACTTCCTGTTATCACAGGAGACATGAGCGCAGCGGGAGCCATAGTATCATTTTAAACACTTTATTTCTAAATATACTGGTGCCTTTAGATCTTCCCAAATCAGTCATCTCTATTCTCAATGCCTCCATATAGAACACATATGCCAGCTGAAGTTTGTAGGTTCTGAAATGTGTTTTTTATGGTGAAGACCTCAGTCTAAATCTGTCTGAACATTTAGGCAAACCTAGGCTTGAACATTTTGATATACATGATTTTCTATAGCATGATATAGTGTTCTATCAATTTGATGGACAGACCTAACATGATTAAATACATGTGATATTTTATTTGAACAAATGCTATAGCAGACTCGTATATGCATTTGTGTAGATATAAACGCATATAAACTCATAATATACACCAATCAGCCATAAAATTATGACCACTGTCAGGTAAAGAGAGTAACATTGATTTTCTCATGACAGTGGCACCTGAATGTGGGTGGGATATATTAGGCAGCAAGTGAACATGTTGTCCCTGAAGCTGATGAAGCAGAAAACATGGGCAAGTGTAAGCATTTGAGCGCCTTTGACAGGGGCCAAATTGTAATGGCTAGATAACTGGGTCAGAGCATCTCCAAAATTGCAGCTCTTGTGGGATGTTCCCTGTCTGTAGTGGTCAAGACCTACCAAAAGGGGCCCAGGGAAGGAAAACTGGTGAACTGACTGTAGCGTCGTGGGCGGCCAAAGTTCATTGATTCACATGGGGAGCGAAGACTGGCCTGTCTAGTTCAATCCAATAGAAGAACTGCTGTAGCTCAGGTTGCTGGAAAGGTTAATACTCGTTGCAATAGAAAGGTGTCAGAACACAGTGCTTTGCAGATTGTTGTGTATGGGGCTGCACAGCCACAGACAGGTCAGGGTGTCCACAGCCAAACGTGCCTACAACAGGCAGAGTTTTAGAACTTGTCCATGGAGCAATGGAAGAAGGTGTGTTTGAGGTGTAGACTTGGCCTCCAAATTCTTTATATCTAAATCCAATCGTGCAGTTGTAGGACGTACTGGAAAAACAAGTCTGATGCATGGAGGCGCCCCGCTTCACTATTTCCAGGACTTAAAGGATCTGCTACTGAAGGCTTGGTGTCAGATACCACAAAATACCTTCAGAGGTCTAGTGGAGTCCATGCCTCGACAAATCAGGACTGTTTTGATGGCTAAATGGGGAACTACTCGTTAGTGGGTGGGTGGTCGTAATGTTATTGCTCATTGGTATATGAGTGTTTACATATTCATTGCATCTGGCAAGTCCACTTGTATGAACTTTTCAATAATGTCCATATTGTACTTGAATGCTAATAAAAATCAATTAACCCATTACCATGTGCAATAAATCATTATTTTTACTTGGCTATTTATTCTCTCACATTCAGCATAGTGTCATGTGAGTCTATCATGCT
This sequence comes from Staurois parvus, assembly GCF_062004578.1. Taxonomy (NCBI): domain Eukaryota; kingdom Metazoa; phylum Chordata; class Amphibia; order Anura; family Ranidae; genus Staurois; species Staurois parvus. The sequence goes on from NW_028318087.1 coordinate 6,101,393, forward strand.
TTTAGGGAACCTGTGAAAAAAAAAAAGAAATCTATGAGCTGCTATTGCTGACTAGTTTTCACAGGTGCAGTCTCTGGAACAAGTATGCAGATGGCTGTTCAGAATTTTTCAGACTTCACTGGCTGCGTGTATTTTCCATGTAAATGATTTACTAGGTAATATCAACAGAGCAGTCCTTGGGTTTATAGGTGTAACATCAAACCAGCATTGATAGCTCTATATATTTGTCCTCAGAGCCTCACTATAATGCATTAGTTGATTTCTTGATGGTCAGGGCCTCCACACTGCGGGCTGGATGTGGCCCTTTGCTTGCCTTTATCTGACCCTTGGGGTACTCTTCCTTCCATTGATATGAGGCACTATTCTTCCCACTGGCACCAACAATGGGACACTATTTCTTCTACTGATACCAATGATGGGGTACTATTCCTCCTACTAATACCAGTGATGGGGCACTACTCCACCTTCTACTGACCACCAACCCTGAGGCCATGTTTATTCTCACTGATGCTGGGCCTGAAACATTTTCTACCCTCACTGGCAGCAATCCAGTCCCCTTAAAGTCTGACTGTAAACTGGCCCTTTGTCTGAAAAGTTTGGAGACCCCTGCTTTAGTTTATTGCTGCCCGTTTAAAGCCCAATTGAAGTCTTTGCTTTTCTATTTGCTATGCAGCCAGGATTCATGAGATGTAAAGATATGTGTGATCAGAACGAACTGCCGTGTCCTGGCAGCACCTTTTGAAAACAGGACTGCTTCTCTTGAACAGATCACAGCATTATGGGTCTTCAGAGGTCTGGGATGGCTTTTTTTATTTTACACACAAGTAACATTCATATTTATTTATATCAGGTACTTATATAGCGCTCTCAATTTACGCAGCGCTTTACACACACACACACATATATATATATATTGAACATTCACATCAGTCCCTAACCCTCAAGGGGCATACAATCTAAGGTCCCTAACTCACATTCATACATTCACATATTAGGGCCAATTTAGACAGGATCCAATTAACCCACCAGCATGTCTTTGGAGTGTGGGAGGAAACCGGAGCACCCGGAGGAAACCCATGCAAGCACAGGGAGAACATGCAAACTCCATGCAGGATTTGCCATGGTCAGGAATCGAGCCCATGACCTATTTTACTGCAAGGCAGACGTGCTAACCACTAAGCCACTGTGATGCCCAAATATGGGCTGATTTTCTAAATGAGTTAAGAATCTTCACTCAAAAAATGGTGTAAATATTCAGCTCAATTATCCATTAATGTGAGAAGGATCTTCACATGATTGGGTATTCAAAATAAACGGGGATTTGCGTTTTACTTGATCATATAATTAAAGTGAATATTCACACAATGTTTTGAGCTATCCTAAAGAGGAACTTCACCTTGGTTTGAAAAAATAAAAGTTAGCAGCTATAAGCTATAAATACTATAGCTGTTGACTTTTTTTAGAATCAAACACCTACTTGCCCATGAATTCCAGAACTGTCTTTCCTGCAATATATTCTTCCCTGTTCTACTTTCTGGCATTGCCATCTTGGATTTGGGAGCTGGCTGTGACTTCCTGATGTCTTGCAGCTCTCCACTGCGATGTGTGAGGGACGGCAGTGCTGTGGGACTGGTCATGCAGCCTCCTGGGATATGAGACCTGTCCCAGGAGGCTGCAGATAAGAGACCTTATTGTAGCCTAGGTGCCTAGGTGAGAATCGGGGAAGTGGGAGCTGGTACCTGCTTTCCCCCCTCCCCCCACCCCAAAAAAAAAGAAAGTAACTGCAAATATTAGAGATGGGAAAGGAGGAGGATGATTGTTGGTACTTTCACTTTTGCGTGAAGGTCTAATTTAACTCTGTCTTTTTGACCTGCAGTTCTGGTGCAGATTGGTGGCTGTAGACAACAAAGAGTTCTTATTTAGCACACTGCGAAATGAGGCTGAATGTGTTTTTCTTATGTTGTAAACATCTTGTTAGCGTGAATCTGTACAAGATCATAGACTGTCAACACATTATGCATTTATATATATATATATATATATATATATATATATATATAATCTATCTACTTGTCATTTTCTCATTACTGTGTATATATATATATATATATTGCATGTATACTTTATTGAAGCAATGCAAAATCTTAACAAAGCAATAACAACCTTGAAGCAGGCTGAAACTACAAATGTTAGAGCTGTAGATTTCTCTATACAAAGATAGTAGAATAATTCCCAATTGCTTCTCTTAATTAACCCATTTAATTGCTTCTATTTATTTTGCAGTCTATTTTAATTTGCCGCGGTGCCCTTGGAGGTAGCGGGCCTCAATTTAAATTAGGTTGAAATAGAAGAAAGTGTTAGTGGTAGATTTCTAAATATACCTTCCGGCTGGGTCCTTAGAATTTTCCAACACACATAATGAAGGATACTGGGACAAATTGTTACTGAAATTTAGCCTTGGGTATTAAAGTTAGAATATCTGTCCAAAATGCCTGAGACTGTTCTCTTTCCTGTTTCCTTCCTCCTCTTTCTTAGAATTTTAAGAGATTTTTCATATTTCTCAGGACCATGGTAGGCAGGTGACTCCCTTTCCCTGATCCCTGTATCTTTTTTTTTTTTTTTTTTCTTTTCTTCCATTTTCTATATATCTGTCTTTATTTTTTACTATGGATACTGTCGTTTAAGAACTTGGCCAACCGACACAGTAAGCATATTGCATGTACTCAAGCATTTAATCATTTACTACACACTATGGTTACACACTAGTGATTTTATATAGGGTATCTTTTTCTTTTTTTTGTTTTTCATGACATTCCATCTGCTCATTTCCTAGAATTTTTTTGTCTGTTTTGATGAGATTATTAAATTGTAGCACCTGCAACATTTTTTCAACCCTTATTTATAACCAAATGTATACAGTTAAAAACGGTTGGTTTTACAATGGCAAAATTTCTCCAACTGGGTAAAGGTTAGTGCGGTTCCCAAAGTGGCTCTTTGACAGGCAGATTGACTCGATTATCCTGCATAGTAAGTATTGTACACCTCTGTTTTTATTTCACTTTGGGTTACCCACTGACTCTGATTGTAATAGGTGCAGAAGGATGGTGTAGATTGAATACACTTCCTGTGGAGTTGCCTAAAATTGCACCATTATTGAAACAATGTGGTCTGTGCACTAGAATATTTGGTCATTTTATAGAGTACAATGCCTTTACTGGTATACTTAGTTATTTTGGCATGTTTGGATTAGAGCAGTATACTGTAGATACTGTAGGAAGGCTCCAATATTGCATAAAAATTAATAGCTAGAAAATGGCTTCCTATGCGCTACCTACTTCCTTTTGAAAAGCTGACTCAAACTGATAGCTTCTGTTAAAATCCCAGTCTCTATGGCTTAAAAGTGTTGATAACTTCTTGGGAACCAGTCATTCTCCTGCAGTGATTTTACTTTTGGTTAGTTCATGTGTAAAAAAACACCTCGTAACATGGGCTAGCCCTGAGCAGCAATGTAATCTGTGGCAAATGGAGACTCAGCAGACCATATATTGTGAACTAGTGTTTTTGTTAATATACAAGAAATGATTATAAAAAAAAGCAGAGCCTTGATATGAATGCCTTTTGTAGCATTTACAGGTCAATATGTTTATTTATTTCCTGTATCACACATTACACTAGATGTGTTGATGTTTATTCCTTCCATGATGATTAATCTGCCCACTGTTCCCCACATCATTACTATTTTGCTTGGGGCACCCAAAGGTGTCCCAGGTCTTTTACAATCCTATAGTGTATACTAAAAACATTTTTTTACATGCACTGCAAAAGTGTTTGGTTTTGGCTTGAAGAAAAGGTGGCAACCCAAGCTGCCACACCAGAAGAAACCAGCAGTGCTTTGAGGTGATTTCAAGCCTCACCCCTGCGGCGGATTAGGAGGGGCGCCACCACTACAAAGGAAGAGAGCCCAGAAGCGGGTCTTTAAATAATTAACTTCTTCTTTCGTGGCAGCGCCTCTCCTAATCTGTACCAGAGGTGAGGCTTGAAATTGCTTCATTCAATCCTCACCAGATTAGAAGAGGCACCACCACAGCAAATCAAAAAAAAAAGCAGGATGGGCCTTTAATAAGCCAGCCATGACTGTAACATTTCAAGCTTTACCTCTGCGGCAGATTAGGAGGGGTGGCACTGGGAAAGAAAAAGAGCACACAGAAGCAGGCCTTATTAAAGACCCGCTTCTTGGCTGACTTCTGCTTTTCCGGGGGTGCATTTCTGAATCTGCCATGGAAATAAGACTTGAAATTGAGTAGGCCTTCAAGCTACATGTACAGCAAGTCACTGTTACCACAAATTTGAAATAACTATTAAATTTGTCTTATTGTTCTCTTCCTTTGGCTTATTTATTACACTCTTGGGGCAGGGGGTGTATAGATGAGTAGCTTTGCCACCGAATGCTGCATTGACTGAATGCTGGACTTTGGCCACATGGTGGTTCAGGCTGAGTATTTTGTTTGGGTTTTTTAAGCCCTTGTGTTTTTTTGTTTTTTTTGAGGGGGGGGGGGGGTCTGTTGGCAGTTCCAGTTGCTATACTCTTGCCCACTGTTTAGCTTTTTGCTCAGGTACTTCCCATGGTCTATGAATACCAGTCCTGTGACCTGTATTGTTCAGTTAAGAGCATAGTAATTTTGATCAGTCATTGTTTGATAAATAATACTGCACAAATTAAGTGGGGTTGTATGGGTACCATTGCACAGAGCAGGTAAGTATACATTTTTTTTACTCCTTTGTGACTGAGAGCAAAACCAATGTTAGTGGCTGAACACAATTTTGTAACCTTGATATGCGTTAGTAAAGCTGTAGATATAATCACAACTACTTTGTGATTTATATCCTGTTTCTTTCATGGCTATTTGGTCTTTTTTTGGTGGTAAATGGTAATGGATATCTCCTGATTTTCCTGTTCCTGCGATCAAAGCGATATCACGTTTGTTATTTGTTGTTTGTACCAGTAGTAGGGCACAGAAAAAATTGTGTGCATGTTGCAAACACACTGACACTAATTTAAAAAAAATGCTTTAATAAACAAAAAATCCTACCCAAAGTATACTGATACTGACCGTTGACCCTGATCTTGACCTTTGCCCTTACCTTGACCCTAACAGTGACCTAGATTAAATCTTGATCTAGCTATTTTTCTTTTTTTTTTTTTTTTTCTTTTTTTTTCTGCACACTTTTTTTTTGTTGTTTACATCTTTCTCCCCTGCAAGGAGAGAGAGACACAATGGGCTTGATTTCCCCAGCTGGAGAGTGCAAAATCTGGTGCAGCTCTGCATAGAAACCAGTCAACTTCCATTTTTTTTTGTCCAAGCTGAATTGAACAAGCTAAACTTAGAAGCTGATTGGTTACTGTGCACAGCTGCACCAGATTTTGCACTCTCCAGTTTTAGTAAATCCAACCCATAGTATCTTTCTCTGCATTCAGTAGAGGAAGAAAACACATGAGTGGGCTGCACAGTGACTGATCACTGTGATGGCTAATAAGAGGCTATCACAGCAATCAGGTGACCAGGAGTCCCGAGTCCCAAGTCCCGATTGTTAGTACAAGACCCAGGGGTGTCGGTGAGAGTCCGGTCCCTATGCTGTGTGGCGTGCTCCAAGCACAAAGACAGATATCATATGTGTGCAGACAGTGTCAAGGGGTTAAATATGTGATTTCACAACCAATTTAAGGTTATACACTGAGCCAATCTTGTTATTGCATTCATCATGTGATCAGTCGAAAATGGTTTATGGAATAGGAGATATTAGGCAGCTTACAAGAAGAGACAATAATGTGGAAAACTCTGTAGTCTGATGATGTATATTCATAGTCTATTGAGCTGGCAGGTGACCCAAACATCTGCAGTTGTGAATTGCTGCTTCACCACTGCATTGTTGCAGCATTGTGAGAATCACAATCTGAACAAAATGACATATTTTGTCAGGTAAAACATATGTATTTCAAACGTGTTTTAAGCAGTCTGCCTGGAGATCTGCTTTAAAAGTAAGGTTCACTTGTAAAGTAAAATCTGTCCAGTCCCCCCAGCCCCCTAACCTATTCCAAGATAAATCACCCTCTCTTCCCCACCCAGGTGTACTCTACTCATTTGTGATGGCGGTGGCCAGGTATGGCTAGGGAGGGGGGCAAGGTAGTTTCTATTTTAATGTGAATCTATCATTTAATGTATTCCATTCTGTTAAAATCCTGCGCAGTTATTTTAGTGTTCATTTTGATGCCGTCTCATTTTTCATTTGGCAGGCTGTATTCTACTGTATTAGGCACATATAAATTTACAAGCTAACAGCTTCTACCACAAAAAAAGCTTGCTGTATTTGAATGTCCCCTGTTGGCAGACCTTAGAACTAAAAAGTATTCAATCCTGTGTTAATTGCTTTTACCTAGTTTTTACACTTGAATCTCAGCCTTTTGGGTCTTTTATGCCTATTCTGATGGTGTCACACATTAGCAAAAATAATAGCTGACAAATTGTCCCTGTTGCACTGTTTGCATTATGATTCCAGTTGTTCCCAATATGTTTTATTTACCACCTCAATACTGGGCACTTTTACCCCCCTTCCTGCCCAGACTAATGTTCACCTTCAGTGCTCTCACACTTTGAATGACAATTACTCAGTCATGCTAAATTTTTTTCACACAAATAGAGGTTTTTTTTAGTGGTGTGTATTCACCCCTGGGTTTTTTATTTTTTTGCGATTATAAGTGAAAATTTTTAAAAAAACCCAACATTTTCTACTTTCTGTTATTACAAAAATATCCAATAAAATCAAATTTAGTCATAAAGTTAGGTCAGAATATATTCTGCTTATATGTCTTTGATTAAAACAAAATCCCAAAAAGTGTATATTGGTTTGTGCTGAAGTTATAGTGTCTACAAGCTATGCTACGTATCATTATAAATTGATCAATCCTGATGTACTAACTGAATACCTAATTTCTTGAGGCCCTAAAATGTTACAACAGTACAAATACCCACCAAATGACTCCTTTTTGAAACATAGACCGTCCTAGGTATTTAGTAAGAGGCATGGTGAGTTTTTTGAAGATGTAATTTTTTTCCCCACAATTGGTTGGAAAATGAAGAAATTAACTTTTTTTTTTTTTTTTTTACAAAATTGTCATACCAACAAGTTATTTCTCACACACGGCATAGGCATACTTGCAATTACACTCCAAAATACTTTCTTCTACTCCTCCTGAGTATGGGGCCCAACATCTTTAGGCATTCTAGGGGCATAAATTACACATCTAATTTCCTGACTACCTATCACATGTTTGAAGGCCCTGAAGCACCAAGACAATGGAATCACCCACAAAATGACCCCATTTTGGAAAGCAAACACCCCAATGTATATTCTATGAGGTATAATGAGTCTTTTGAACATGTCATTTTTTTCCACAAGTTTTTGAAAAATGGACGCAAAGTTGTCAAGTTATAAGATATTTTTAACACATAGCATGTACATACCAAGAATTACACCCTATAATACATTCAGCTGAGCAAAGGTCAAACAAAAGATTACCTGTGGTTTTAGTAGTGCATTTGTCCACAGAGAACATTGATCCAGGCAGCAGGTAGGGTTGCGGTCAACGACATTGAAAGGAATCGCCCAGGCAGCAGGCAGGAATACTGTCCATAGTCAGTATGAGCAGCAGGCAGAGATGTGGTCAGCAACAGCCAAAGGAATTGTCTAAGCGGCAGACAGAGACATGGTCATTACGGCCAAAGTTTTGGTTCTGGCAGTAGGCAGGAACATGGTCCATAAGCAGGCAGTACATGCAGCAGGCAGAGGTGTGGTCAGTTCAGGTGGCAGGCAGAGGTGTGGTCAGTTCAGGTGGCAGGCAGAGGTGTGGTCAGTTCAGGTGGCAGGCAGAGGCATGATTGATAGCAGGCCAGGGTCAAATGGCAGCATGCAGAAACATCAAGCTTAGGTACTCGGTCAGGTAAGACCTGGACACAGGGGTAGAGGCTTCTTCTCACATAAATCTCTTCGAAGCAGACCCTAATCCGGAAATTGCAAAGCCCGGAGAAAGCCAAAAATTTTGTTTTATTCACTTGGAAAAACTATTCTGGAGCCCCTCACATACTTGAGACTCAGTTTTGTCTTGAATCCCACTAATACAGTGGCAGGGGCAAAAGATCAGTTCAGGCAACAGGCAATAAGCATGGCCAAGTAACAAGCCGAGGTCAATTCACGTGGAAGGCAGAAACGTGGTTGATAGTTCAAGTGGCAGGGAGAGGCATCATCAATAAACTGTCCAGGTGCAGTTCAGGCAGCAGGCTGAGGCATTGTCGATAAACAGTCCAGGTTATACAGGGAAATAGCAGGTAGCGGACTGGAAAAATATCTTCACAGGATTAGAGTGCTTAGGTTTAGATCCGAAGTCTACTGATCCTTTTAAATCTAAGCCTTTTTGATGAGTCATTTACAAGTATTAGGATATTTTATGGTTGATAAAAAAAACAACTAAATTACTGGCTACCTCCAGTAGGTGTCTGCATTCTTAAGTAATTCCCAATTTCTGATGGAATAGATTCTTTTTTTTTTTTTTTTTTTGTAGAACTTGCCTTTTTGGAAAAAGACAGTAGTAATGAAGCTTGTCAGAGGTACCACACAGAGAAAGTTGCAGAAACCTCAAAAACATAACCATCAACCCCTAGGTAGAAGACAGGTGTAGCATTAGGTAATTGGTTTTTTGGAGCAGTAAGAAATGCAGTTCTCGATTCCCAGCAGGCCTGTACTGCTTTCTACAGTCACAATCATTAGAAAAGTTAGGAATCAATGGATAGTTTTAATCCCTAAACCTGAAGTCAATGTAGGATTGCTGAGACATTTGTATGACCCATTCATCATCCTTGTGTGTAGGGATATATTCAAGGACACCTCTGTATTATCAAAAAAGGAATGAGGTCTGTTCATTGTTTCACATAGCAGAGCTTGGTGAATAAGTTAAAGTGGTTATTTTATTGCTTGTTGTGTCTTCTCTGGGGACATTCACCCCTCTATTTGTCCTGGTGATCCAAAATTTAGCCAAGTTATCACTACAGCAAGAAGTAAGGTAAATTCTCCAGTTGGGAGCCACTAAGATGGGAGTTACGATCACTCTGATGAGATTTTATAGTTGCATCTCCAGGACAGATTGTAAAGGGAAATCTCCCTAGTGGGATGCAGGCAGCAAAAAAGTCTGATAGGAGTTTCACCTTTCCCTACTCCATCAAATGGTGTAAAATTAAATGTTTTATCTTAACATACACATTAGCATATCCAATAATCCCAGTTATTGCAGGATAATACTCACATGGCAGTGGTGAGGTTTCAAACTAGAAAATGACCCAGATGGACTTTTCCTAGTCAGTGTTAATCAGATTGTAAGCTCTCTTTATACATTCATCAATGTGGCTGTAGAGACAGTTTACCTTATATGCTTAGCAATGTTAGAGGCTCATGTGATCATTTCTGAGCTGAAATACACCAAATTCCTACAAGTCGCAGAGATGAATTCCTAAAAAGAGAGCACATGTGGCCAGAGGAGTACTACAGCAACAACAGAGCTACCTTGGATTATAGACAAAAGGAGTGAACTGTGATTGTGTTGTGTCCATATCAGATCCCTTTCCACAAATATGTATAAACAGCGATTGGTTATACTTAATGTCACACGGGCAAAACTTTGGCATGAGCTACAGGATGTTACCCTAAACTCTTCATAGATATTTAAGTGAAACTTCAGGAGTTTTCACTCTACTTATTTTTATTAAAAAAATACATACCTTTCCTTTTCCTGCGTCTGTTTGCCAGCCAGATGACATAATCTGTACTTCCTCTTGTGTCACTCAGTCCTGGAGTAGTGTGAGCTCAGTCTGCATGATGATGCATCCTCTAGGGGGTGTGGTAAATGACAGACTGGGCTCACAGGAAATGGACAGAATTACACTTAGTACCGTTCTGCAAGAAGAAGAAGATTGCCAGCGCTGGACCAAGGAGGAAATTGGGGACAGCGCAGGAGTGTGATAAGGGTAGGTAGAAATTGTTCTTTTTTTTCTTATACAAGAAAGAGGGAGGGGGTTGAGGAAAAAACACATTGAGTTGCATGTGAAAAAAAGCCATTCAACCAACCATGTTTTATTACATCTATCTTTGCATATATATTTTCATACAGTTTGCTTATATTGCTTACACTTGGAGGGGCAGCGCTGTTGCTTTGCACAGTGCTTGTAAATTCAACACAGAAGATATTTACAGGAGAGAGCAGAAGGATGACCTCATTAGTGTTCTGCTGCTCATTTATTTTTACCTCTCCTTCTCTAGCAGGTTAGAGCAGGAGAGATGAGTAAGGGAACAGAGCTCCAGTGGCCCTATTCACTTTCCTTTATTCGCTCCTCATCAAATTCAGTACAATGATTTTAGGGGAAGGGTGTTTACCCATACATATAGAGTATGTTTGTCGCTATAACTGTGAGGTAGGACATATACAGTGTGTGTATGGCGTAAAGATGAGATCTTGAAATTATAATTTTTGTCTGATAAGTATAATTCTACTTTACATGTGTATTTTATTAGGAGTCACAAAATGAAATTTGGACTATATTTTACAGTATATTTGATTGTCAGTTAAGAGTGTTTTTACAATAAGTTCTATTGTGGGCACTGTGATGACTGACTAGTGTCTTCTATACTGTGACATTTTGCTTATGTAAGTTGCTGTTTTGCATATAGTAATTTAGACATTGGTGCGGATCATTGGGTGACATTTCTAATGCATCTTAGAGGATGGCCATGTATCTGCTACATATACTGTACAGTGTGTTCTTGTGTGTCCTTTAAAATACCAAATTATATTAACAGTTGTACACTGCAAGCTATTTTAAGATGTTATCTTAACCCCTTAACCCCAACTTTTAACATATATGTGGCCTCACTGAAGTGGGTCTTTTTCCATGAGGCCACATATATGCGTACATGTATAGGTGCTGGGAGCTTGCTGCATGGTGCGATCCCAGCACAGAAACTGGGTTCTCAACTAATGTTCTGGGATTAATACTCATGACTAGGAACCTAACCTGGAGTCCTAGTTCCCAGTCCCTGGATTGCCTTGATAGCCTCTTAATGGCTATCACAATGTCCAGTCACTCTTCGGCCTGCCCTTATAGTTTTTTCTTTTCTGAATGAAGAGAAAAATACCATGCATCTTTCTGCTTGCCAGAGTAGAAAAATGTAAACAAACAAAAGTGTGTAAAAAGAAAAAATCGCTAAATCAGGGTTAGGGTCAAAGTCATAGTCGGAGGTCAGGTTGGTGTATTGTTGGTAGGATTAAAAAAAAAACATTTTTAAAATTGGTATCCATATCATTTAGTGTCAGTATGTTTAGGTTGGATAAAAAAAGCAAAATGCACTCTATTGTTTTCTGGGCCATACCAGGAGTACAAACCGCAAATAACGTACACATGTGGTATTGCGGTAATGATCAGGAGCAGGAGAAGCTATTTTGGGTTGTTCTTTGGTGGTAGGTTATGGTAATCGCAATAAATGTACAGCTAAATTAATTAAAAAGAAAAAAAAAATTTTTTTTTTTTTACTATTTAGAGCCAGCTTTTCTTTGATAATAAAAAAATCAGGAGATCTCCATTAGCACTTACCACCACATGAAAGCCCAATTTGTCCTGAAAAATACAAGATATTATCTACCTGGGTAAACGAAGACTTTGCAATGATGTGTACAGTTTTACTAATACATGTCAAAGTTGCAAAATTGTGTTAGGCATTAGAATTTGTTTAATCCCTTCATGAAGGAGGATAAAAGAACATTTTGTGAATTTGTGTTTACATTGGTAATATTGAAAAAGGATCTCATTAGATAGATTTAGAAATTGTCAAGTCCTTTGGGAGGGGTTGCTTGTTATTATCTAATTTGGTTATTTAAAGTACTTCTCTTTGTTTAGTGAAGCTCCCCTTCCTTTGCATTCCTTCATATTTTGTACTACCTTTTGTACACACTTAAAATTTTCCATTTTATTCATATCCTTACATGCCTCTGACCTTTTATTCGGTTGCATAATAACATTTCCATAAACTGATGGCTAAAATTATTCTGCATCTTTAAAATAGTTTAAAGGCTGGTTTACACCAGATGCTTTCCATTGCGTTTTTAAAAGGTATTCGGAATGCATTACTGTAATTGCTATGTATTCCAATGGCCCTAGTTCACACCAGTGCGATGAATTCCAGTGCTTTCAACAAAAATACAACCTTCTGTCATGTTTTTTCACCTGGAACACATCAAAACGTATCTAAACGCATGTAAATGCACTGCAACATACATAAGAAACCATTGTCCTAAGATTTTTTTAAGTATCTAAATACATGTGCATTTCAGTAAATTATAGTATCATCAAAAAGTTAATTTTCTAAGTGATTTCATTTTAAAAAGTGAAACATATATATATTATATAGATTCATTACACACACAGTTATATATTTGAAGAATTTCTATCTTTTAATTTTGATGATTATAACTTACAGCTAGTGAAAACCCAAAATGCAGTATCTCAGAAAATCAGAATATTACACAAGACCAATATAAAAATAGGATTTTTTTAATACAGTAAATGTTGGCTTACTTAAAGGTATGTCCATGTATAGTATAGTATACACTCAATACTTGGACGAGGCTATTTTTGTGTGAATTACTGCATCAGTGCAGCGTGGCATGGAGGCGATTAGCCTGTTATGGAAGCCCAATTTGCTTTGTTAGCGGTCTTCAGCTCGTCTGCATTGTTGGGTCTGGTGTCTCTTATCTTCCTTTTGACAATACCCCACAGATTCTCTATGGGGTTTAGGCCAGGCGAGTTTGCTGGCCAATGAAGCACAGTTGATACCATGATCATTAAACCAGGTATTGGTACTTTTGGCATTGTGGACAGATGCCAAGTCCTGCTGGAAAATGAAATTCGCATCTCTATAAAGCTGGTCAGCAGAGGGAAGCATGCAGTGCTCTAGAATTTCTTGGTAGAGGGCTGCGCTGACTTTGGACTTTGTGAAAACCGGCAGATGACATGGCTCCCCAAATCATCACTGACTGTGGAAACTTCAAACTGAATTTCATGCAGCGTTGATTCTGTGCCTCTTTACCCTTCCTCCACTCTGGGATTTTGACTTTATTTCATCCGAAAAGAGAACTTTGGATGACTGAGCAACAGTCCAGTCCTTTTTCTCCTTAGTCCAGGTAAGATGCTTCTGACGTTGTCTCTGGTGGCTTGACACAAGGAATGCGACAGTTGTAGCCCAATGTCTTGGATACGTCTGTGTGTGGTGGCTCTTGAAGCACTGACACCAGCTTTAGTCTACTCCTTGTTCCAAATTCTTGAATGTCCTTTGCTTCACAATCCTCTCAAGGCTGCAGGTATCCCTGTTGCTTGTGCACCTTTTTTCTACCACAATTTTTCCTTCCACTAAACTTTTTCCATAAATAAATCACTCTGTGATCAGCCAGCTTCTTTAGCAATGACCTTTTGTGACTTACCCTCCTTGTGGAGGGTGTCATTGATTGTCTTCTGGACAATTGTCAAATCAGCAGTCTTCCCCATGATTGTGTAACCTACTGAACCAGACTGGAAGACCATTTAAAGGCTTAGGAAACCTTTACAGATGTTTGAGTTAATTAACTGATTAGAGTGGGACACCATGAGTCTACAATATTGAAATTTTTCACAATATTCTAATTTCCTGAGATACTGAACTTTGGGTTTTCACTAGCTGTAAGCCATAATCGTCAAATTTAAAAGAAAGAAATGCTTGAAATATATCACTCTTGTGTAATGAATCTATATAATAGGAGTTTCACTTTTTGAATTGAATTACTGAAATAAATTAACTTTTTTTATGATAATACAATTTATTTAGATGCAGCTAAAAATGGGAAGAAAAAACAAACTGGAACATATTGAAATCATGTGAAACATGCATCAAAAGCACATCTAAACGTGCATGCAAAACTGCATTCGGGGTACTGCAAATGTGGTGTGAACCAGCTCTTCAACCCTGGTTATACCGGTGCGACTTGTCATGCGATTTGATAGTTTCAAATCGCATGACAAGTCACACCCTATTATCTGCAATTGAAGTGGCCATACCGATGCGAATCTCACCGATTTTGAAAGTAATGTATGCTACGGGTGCGACTTGCATAGACATCTGTGCATGAAGTCGCACAGAAGTCTTGCAAGTCGCACTTGAAGTCACACTGACATACGACTTTGAAACTGTATGACTTCAGGTGAAGTCGCATTATTATAAAGTCTCAAGTCACAGTTTCAAAGTTGGATCAGGTGTGACCGAGCACTTACTGTTCTACTCTATTATTATGAAATAATGCATAACGACATTACATTAATATTTTGATTTAACTTTTTGCAGTAACTCTGGACTCAGAGGTGTTGTGACTTAAAGTGGACCTATACTCACCTTGGTTCCAGCAATGTGGTGGGCTGGAGCTCCCTGCCGGCCGCTGACATCGTCTAGTGGCAGGCTTCTGGGCATCAAGTGCCAGCCGGTTTCATCAGTGGGCCGATATAACATCACTCCTGTGCATGCGTGGGAGTGCATCTTCTGCATTAAAAATCCTGCCTTTTCTCCCATTTTTGTTCATAAAGTTTAACTTTCACATTTGTTTTAAGAGCTTTATAGACTGTGCTTTTACATACCTGTGTTTTCCAGTTAGAGTGACGATGGTCCTGTATTGATTGACAAAGTGTTAACAAATGTTGCAAAGCATTAAATTCTATAAAATTAAAGTTTGAAGAGGGTCACTTAGTTGCTTACTGTGGCCTTTGCAGTTTACTTTGATGGTTGTTCATACAAGAAACTGAATACATTACATACACTATATTGCCAAAAGTATTGGGACACCCCTCTAAATCATTGGATTCAGGTGTTCCAATCACCTCCATGGCCACAGGTGCATAAAATCAAGCACTTAGGCATGCAGACTGCTTCTACAAACATTTGTGATAGAATGGGTCGCTCTCAGGAGCTCAGTGAATTCACGCATGGTACCGTGATAGGTTGCCAGCTGTGCAATAAGTCCATCCATGAAATTTCCTTGCTACTGTTAGTGGTAGTATAACAAAGTGGAAGGAACTGGGAACAACCGCAACTCAGCCACAAAGTGGTTGGCCATGTAAAACGACAGAATGGAGTTAGCGCATAGTGTGCAGAAGTCACCAACTATCTGCAGAGTCGTTAGCTTAAGACCTCCAAACTTCATGTGGCCTTCAGATTAGCACAACGGTGCGTAGAGAGCTTCATGGAATGGGTTTCTATGGCCGAGCAGCTGCATCCAAGCCTTACATCACCAAGTGCAATGGAAAGCAGTGGTGTAAAGCATGCCACCACTGCACTCTAGAGCAGTGGGGACATGTTCTCTGGACTGACGAATCACGCTTCTCTGTCTGGCAATCCAATGGACGTGTCTGGATTTGGTAGTTGCCAGGAGAACTTTGGTTGCCTGACTGCATTGTTCCAAGTGTAAAGTTTATGGTGTGGGGTTGTTTTTCATGGATTGGGCTTGGCCCCTTGCTTTAAGAGTTCCCTTCATTGGAACTAAAGTATCAGCATACCAAGATATTTTGGACAATTTCATGCTCCCAACTTTAGGGAAGAGGCCCCTTCCTGTTCCAACATGACTGTGCACCACTGCACAAACCACGGTCCATAAAGATATGGATGAGCAAGTTTGGGGTGGAGGAACTTGACTGGCCTGCACAGACTCCTGTGACCTCAACCTTTGGGATGAATTGGAGCGGAGATTGCGAGCCAGGCCTTCTTGTCTGACATCAGTACCTGACCTCACAAATGCACTTCTGGAAGAATGGTCAAACATTCCCATAGACACACTCCTAAACCTTGTGGACAGCCTTCCCAGAAGAGTTGAAGATGTTATAGCTCAAAGGGTGGGCCAGCTCAATATTGAATCCTACAGACTAAGACTGGGATGTCATGTCATGAGTTCATGTGCATTTAAAGGCAGGCGTCCCAATACTTTTACCAAAAAGAACAGGAAAAAAACTCCTGCCCTCAAAGGACCAGATATGACATATGTGGAAGGATCTTTGTGGACGCACAAGTCTTGTGCATTACCTCCATAAAAACTTTAATCGTAAAATGTAGCAGATGCATACTCTCAAACAACAGACGTACACAGGCATATCATGATTGGCAATAGTCCATGGTCTGAAATGGTACACGAGTCCCACAAGCAAAAGGATGCTTGAGAATGGTTGACACATTTTGAGGAGTGATCCCTTCTTCATCAGAGCCTGTTCTTAATGCTGCGCAGTCACCTCTTATATATAACATCATTTAACGCTGGCCCCAGTTCTTGTGAATGGCATATATTGGCATTTATGGTTTTCCTGAAAGGCGTGCGTTCCACGGCATTCCACAGGGTAACAGCAGCCATTCCAACTGCTTCTTTTCATTGAATTCAACTGCAAAGAGGTTTTTTTTTTTTCTTTTTCTCTAATGGTAGCTGAAGTCTGGACACTAAAAGTTCCTAAGTGATACATACCCACATATATATGGTAGGTTACTGTGTCCTTTTGTTTCTCATTTTAGCATGCATATGTACGTGTATACACTATGAATAATAATCATTACTGGAAATATTTCAGTATGTTTTAAAAAGTCCTAGTAGCTTTGTCTTTTCTATATATGTGTTTTTACACTTGTCATGCTTTGATGTTGGGTATCATGTTGAGTATTTTAGTGCACACCCCCCAGATATCAGGCCCGCCTACCGGTAAATGGGAGGAGCACATAAACAAAAACTGTGGCTGGAGTCAAATGATGTTATATAAGATGTGACTGCACAGCATTAGGTATAGGCTCTGATGAAGAGGTGATCGCTCCTTGAAACGCATCAGCATTCTCGAGCATCCTTTTACTTGTGAGACCCGTGCACCATTTCAGACCATAGACTATTGCTGGTCATGATATGCCTGTGTACATTTGTTGTGTGTGATTATAAAGTTGTGTTCAAAATAATAGCAGTCAGACATCACTAACCTGATCAATCACTGTTTTTGGTAGAAATGATATTTCTACAAGGCAAATAATTTACTAGCAGGTGTAGTAGAGTAATAGAAATCCAACAGACCCAACAGTCATGACATGCATGCTGCTGATTCTAAGTAATTGAATCACTAATTGAAAGGGGCATGTTCAAAATAACAGCAGTGTGGAGTTCTATTAGTGAGGTCATTCATTATTTGAAAAACAGGTGGCAATTATTGCCCTTATTTAAGGAAGAAAGGCAGCAAATGTTGTACATGCTGGTTACAGTGCATTTCTCTCTGAAATTCTGAGGAAAATGGGTCGTTCCAGACATTGTTCAGAAGAACAGCATACCTTGAAAGAAAGTTGATCGGAGAGGGGAAAACATATAAAGAAGTGCAGAAAATAATAGGCTGCTCAGCTAAAATGATCAGAAATACTTTAAAATGGCAACCAAAACCTGAAAAACGTGGAAGAAAGCGAAAAAGTACCATTCGAATGGATAGAAGAATAGCCAAAATGGCAAGGACTCAGCCAGCAATCAGCTCCAGGAAGATCAAAGAAGGTCTAAAGTTACCTGTGAATTCTTTTACAATTAGAAGACGCCTATGTGAAGCCAAGCTATCAGCAAGAAGCCCCCGCAAAGTCCCACTGTTGAAAAAAGACACGTGCTGAAGAGGTTACAATTTGCCAAAGAGCACATTGACTGGCCTAAAGAGAAATGGTGCAACATTTTGTGGACTGGTGAAAGTAAGAGTGTTCTTTTTGGGTCTAGTGGCTGGAGACAGTTTGTCAGACGACCCCCAAACACTGAATTCAAGCCACAGTACACTGTGAAGACAGTGAAGCATGGTTGCGCAAGCATCATGATATGGGGATGTTTCTCATACTACGGTGTTGGGCCTATTTATCGCATACCAGGGATCATGGATCAGTTTGAATACATCAGAATACTTGAAGAGGTCATGCTGCCTTATGATGAAGAGGAAATGCCCTTGAAAGGGGTGTTCCAACAAGACAACGACCCCAAACACACCAGTAAACGTGCAACATCTTGGTTCCAGACCAACAAGATTGACGTTATGGAGTGGCCAGCCCAATCCCCGGATCTTAATCCAATAGAAAACTTGTGGGGTGACATCAAAAATGCAGTTTCTGAGGCAAAACCAAGAAGTAGAGAAGAACTGTGGAATGTAGTCCAATCATCCTGGGCTGGAATACCTGTTCACAGGTGCCAGAAGTTGGTTGACTCCATGCAACACCGATGTACAGCAGTTCTCAGAAACAGTAGTTATACAACTAACTATTAAGTGATTCAAAGGAAAGCAAAATCTTCAAACATTTTTCAGTTTATAAAGTGAATGTTTGAGTTTGAAGAAAAGCGATTAGACTGTTTAAAAAAAATTGTAAAGAAGAATACAAACACTGCTATTTTTTTGGAGGAACAACACAAATTTGATATACAGTTGCAAGAAAAAGTAAGTGAACCCCTTGGGATTATGTGGAGTTTTGCATGAATTGGGCATAAAATGTGCTCTGAACGTCATCTAAGTCACAACAATAGAAGAACACAGTCTGCTGAACATAATACTACACAAACATTAGATGTTGCCATTGTTTAATTGCACATAACATGTAAACATTCACAGTGCAGGGAGGAAAAAGTATGTAAGGCCCTAGCTTAATGATTTCTTCCAGAGCTAATTGGATCCAGGAGTGAGCCAACCTTGACTCCAATCAGTGTGATGATATTGGATGTGTTGCTGACCGCTGTCCTGCCCTTAAAAAACACACACCTGTTTTGGGTTTACTGGTTTCAAGAAGCACTGTCTGATGTGAACCATGCCTCGCAGAAAAGAGCTCTCAGAAGACCTACGATCAAGAATTGTTCACTTGCATGAAGCTGGAAAGGGTTACAAAAGTATCTCCAAAAGGCTTGATGTTCATGTGTCCACGATAAGACAGACTGTCTACAAATGGAGAAAGTTTAGCACTGATGCTACTCTTCCTAGGCGTGGTCGTCCTGTAAAAATGACTGCAAGAGCACAGCGCAGAATGCTGCATGAGGTAAAGAAGAATCCCAGAGTGTCAGCTAAACACCTACAGAAATCTCTGGCACATGCTAACATTTTTGTTGACACATCTACAATAAGGAAAACATTAAATAAGAATAGAGTACATGGGAGGACACCACGGAGGAAGCCATTGCTGTCCAAAAAGAATATTGCAGCACATTAGAAGTTTGCAAAAGAGCACCTGGATGTTCCACAGCACAACTGGAAAAATATACTGTGGACAGATGAAACCAAGATTGAGTTGTTTGGGAAGAACACACAACACTGTGTGGAGAAAAAAAGGCACAGCACACCAACATCAAAACCTCATCCCCACTGTAAAGCATGGCGGAGGGAGCATCATGGTTTGGGGCTGCTTTGCTGCCTCAGGGCCTGGACGGATTGTTGTCATTGATGGGAAAATGAATTCCAGAGTTTATCAAGACATTTTGCAGGAAAACGTACGACCATCTGTCCGCCAACTGAAGCTCCGCAGAGGATGGGTGATGTAACAGGACAATGACCCAAAGCATACAAGTAATTCAACAAAACAATGGCTGCAACAGCACAGAATACGCCTTCTGGATTGGCCCAGTCAGAGTCCTGACCTCAACCCGATTGAAATGCTGTGGCATGACCTTAAGAGAGCGATTCACACCAGACATCCCAAGAATATTGCTACACTGAATGAGTTTTGTGAAGAGGAGTGGTCCAAAATTACTCCAGATCGTTGTGCAGGTCTGATCTGCAACTACAGGAAACGTTTGGTTGAGGTTATTGCTGCCAAAGGAGGGTCAATCAGTTAAGTCCAAAGCTTCACATACTTTTTTCTCCCTGCACTGTGAATGTTTACATGTTATGTGCAATTAAACCATGGCAACATCTAATGTTTGTGTAGTATTATGTTCAGCAGACTGTGTTCTTCTATTGTGTATATATAGAGGGTGTGTAAGTGAGCGCAAAAAGATCAGGTGAGCAGCTAACATACAGGGTAATCCTCAATACCTTGGAATGTAAAAATATAAATGGGGTATGTAGCGCTAAAGAATGAATAACAAGCAAGGAGGGTGTCACCATATATAGTAAAAATTCAATAGTTCATATATTGTAGCAAAAAGGAAGATGGATATGATCCAATGGTGTTCCAAATCCCATTCAGTGGAATAAGAAAAACTTAGTGAGGTTGTGCGCTTACCACAAGTACACACAATGTGAGCATTGTATGCAAATAAACAGCAACCGAGCGTCACGGTCTGGTCAGCAGCCTGGGCAACATCTGGTCATATAAGGACATCTGGGTCACAGGTCCAACGCTGTCCAGGCCCCCTCTGGCTCTCAAATCCAAATCGCCACCTTGCAAAGCTCATTAAAAAACGAGCCGGGAGGCAAGAAAGTGATCGATAAAAGCATACATCCAGGCCCAATAGATAGGCTCCCTGGTGGCTAGTGGTTCAATCAGCATGCAAAACATACACCTCCAGGTCCAATAGATAAGTCCCTGGTGGCTAGTGGTATCATCATCTCGAAACATGTTAGGGGATCCACCCTACTGACGCCTTTGCTATTAGGGAACCACTAGCCACTAGGGAATACCTTCACCAGACCTGGATGAGTATCTTTGTCATCACAAAATTTAAACTCTGTCTTTATGCTGATGATACCACTAGCCACCAGGGACTTCTCTATTGGACCTGGAGGTGTATGTTTTGCATGCTGATTGAACCACTAGCCACCAGGGAGCCTATCTATTGGGCCTGGATGTATGCTTTTATCGATCACTTTCTTGCCTCCCGGCTCGTTTTTTAATGAGCTTTGCAAGGTGGCGATTTGGATTTGAGAGCCAGAGGGGGCCTGGACAGCGTTGGACCTGTGACCCAGATGTCCTTATATGACCAGCTGTTTCCCAGGCTGCTGACCTTACCGTGACGCTCGGTTGCTGTTTATTTGCATACAATGCTCACATTGTGTGTACTTGTGGTAAGCGCACAACCTCACTAATTTTTTCTTATTCCACTGAATGGGATTTGGAACACCATTGGATCATATCCATCTTCCTTTTTGCTACATTATATGAACTATTGAATTTTTACTATATAAGGTGACACCCAGCCCCCAGCCATCGCACCCTACGACCCCTCCACTAGCCGAACCACCGTACCCACTGAAGACATGCCACAGCACCCATGGTCGCCAGCTTACTGCACCCACAGACTGCTGCCAACCAGCTGCCGCCCTCCACCCTCACTCTACCCCTACAGAAGGACTCAAATGACTCTCCCACGGTAATACAGATTCCCCACACCACCTTGCCCTGACCTGTATCCCTTCACCTCCCCTGACCCAACTGTCACCCCACCCACCCCAACATGCCTCCTGCACTCCTCCTCCTCATTTTCCTCTCCACCATCCCAAAAATCACCTCCCTCTACCCGCCTACCCCCCCAAAACAGCTCTACATTGCCCCTTCACTTCTCCCCTCTCCCCACTACGGCACTCACCACCTCCTCCTGCTACTCCACTCCCCCGTCGACCCACGTGCCACCACTATCAGACCCACACGCTCCTACACTTCCCATCCCCATGCCAGCTTCCTCACCTTTCTCCTTCTGCTATCTGCTGGGGACATCTCCCCGAACCCTGGCCCCTCGCCACCTCACCCCTCCTCTAGGGACCCCCCTGCTCCCGCCAGCTGCCGTAACCCCCTCAACCTCATATCTGTGCCCCTTCTCCCCGCATCCATCCCCCCTCTCTCGGTTGCACTCCTGAACGCCCGCTCGGTCTGCAACAAACTTACTGCCATCCATGACCTCTTTATCTCCCGCTCCCTTAACCTCCTAGCCATCACCGAAACCTGGGTACAGGCCACTGACTCCACCTCCCCTGCGGCACTCTCCTATGGAGGTCTCGTCTGGTCCCATCCACCAAGACTGAGCGGTCACAAAGGTGGTGGGGTCGGTCTGCTCCTATCACTGCTGAGCACCTTCCAGGTCCTCCCTAATCCTCCCTCCCTAACCTTCTCCTCCTTCGAGGCTCACTGTATCCGGCTCTTCACCCCCACCCCCCTAAGGATCGCAGTGATCTACAGGCCGCCCGGATCCATACCCCGCTTCCTGGATGACTTCGCTGCCTGGCTTCCCTTCTTCCTCTCCTCTGAGCTACCAACCATCATCCTCGGGGACTTCAATATCCCCATCAATGACAACAGCCTGGCTACTTCCCAACTCCTCCACCTAACCTCCTCCTTCGCGCTCACACAGCACACTCAATCCTCCACCCACATCATTGGGAACACCCTGGACCTCGTCTTCTCCCACCTCTGTACCCTCAACCAGTTCTCTAACACCCCCTTCCCTCTCTCCGACCACCACCTCCTCACGTTCTCCATCTCCCCTTCCCCTAACTCCCCCCCCCCCCCCCAGAGCGCCAAACCATCACCAGCCGCAACCTCCGCAACCTGAACCCGGCCCCCCTCCACTCAGCTGCCGACCGCCTACACGACAGCATCCTTCCACTCTCTTGTCCTGACCTAGCCACTAACACGTACAACGACTCACTATCAGCTACCCTAGACTCTCTGGCACCCCTAACCACACGCTACATCAAACCCAGACCGCTCCAACCCTGGCAGAACGACCACACTAAATGCCTCAAACGTCGCAGTCGCGCGCTAGAGAGACTATGGCGCAAAACCAGGTCCCCCCGTTCATTCTCCCTCTACAAATCTGCCTTCCTCACTTACACCTCCTCCCTCCACGCCGCCAAGCAGGCTTACTTCGTAAACCTGATTAACACCCTCTCCTCCTGCCCTCGCCGACTCTTCTCCACCTTCAACTCCCTGCTCTCCCCCCCCCCCCCCCCTCCACTCAGTACCTCACTCACCGCCCATGAAATTGCCACTCATTTCCACAACAAAATTGATGCAATCCGTCAGGACATAGTCAACTCGCAATCTACCTCCCCACCTAGCCTCCCCCCCCCTATCTCCCCCTCATCTCTTCCCTCCTCTGACCTCGCAACCGCACTGCCCCCCTCCACACCCAAGACCCCGCTTACCGTAACCCCACCAGCTCTGCACTCCTTCAGCCCTACTACCACTGAGGAAGTCACCAGGGTCTTCTCAGAAGCCCGCCTCACTACCTGCCCCCTGGACCCTTTCCCCTCTCGACTCCTCCAGTCACCCCCCTCTTCCCTCATCTGCTCCCTCACCCACATCTTCAATCTCTCCCTCTCTACCGGCGTATTCCCCTCCCCCCTAAAGCATGCGCACATCACCCCCATACTCAAAAAGCCCTCCCTGGACCCCTCTGACCCAAACAACCTCAGACCCATCTCCCTGCTGCCACTCACTTCCAAACTCCTGGAGTGCTTAGTCTACAACCGCCTAAGCGCCCACCTAACTGACAACAACCTCCTTGATCCACTACAGTCCGGCTTCCGTCCCCTACACTCCACCGAAACCGCCCTCCTCAAAATCACCAACGACCTACTAACCGCCAAAGCCAAAGGCGACTACTCTGTCCTCCTCCTCCTGGACCTCTCCGCGGCCTTCGACACAGTTGACCACCCCCTCCTCCTTAATAAACTACTCTCCCTTGGCATCAGAGACACCGCTCTCTCCTGGTTCTCCTCGTACCTATCCCGACGCTCCTTCAGTGTCACCTACAATGGTGCCACCTCCCCCTCTCTGTTGGGGTCCCCCAGGGCTCTGTCCTTGGACCCCTTCTCTTCTCCATCTACACCTCCTCCCTTGGCAAACTCATACACTCCCACGGCTTCAACTACCATCTCTATGCTGATGACACTCAAATTTACCTCTCCACCCCTCACCTCACCTCCATTTTCTCCGCCCGCATCACTCACCTCCTAAACGACATCTCTGACTGGATGTCGCTCCATTTCCTCAAACTCAACCTCTCCAAACCCGAGCTTCTCGTCTTCCCTCCTGCCCGCGCCCCCCCCCCCCCATCCTATCCATCACTACTAACATCACCACCATCAATCCCGCCCCGCAAGCCAAAGTCCTTGGAGTCATTCTGGACTCTAACCTCTCCTTCCAACCTCATGTCAAATCACTTACAAACACATGCAGACTCCACCTCCGCAATATCGCCAAAATACGCTACTTCCTTACCCCAGACACCACTAAACTACTTGTACACTCCCTGATTATCTCACGCCTTGACTACTGCAACTCCCTCCTCACCGGCCTACCCCAGTGCAGGCTCTCCCCGCTTCAGACCATCCTCAACTCAGTGGCTAGACTCATCCACCTCACCACCCGCTCCACCTCTGCCACCCCCCTCTGCCTTTCCCTCCACTGGCTCCCTATCGCCCAACGCATCAAATTCAAACTACTCACTCTGACCTACAAAGCCATTCACAACACTGCCCCTAAATACCTCACCAACCTGATTCCCAAGTACCACCCTACCCGTACCCTTCGCTCTTCACAGGACCTCCTTCTATCTTGCTCCCTGGTCTCCTCCTCACACACACGTCTGCAAGACTTCTCCAGGTCCTCCCCCATCCTCTGGAACTCACTACCCCAATCCATCAGACTGTCACCTTCCCTCCTCACCTTCAGGCGCTCCCTGAAAACCCACCTCTTCAGGGAAGCCTACCCCACCCTCACCTAACTGCTGCTCTCCTTCATTCCTCCTACCACTCCATCCCCCACAGCCACTTCCTCCTGTACCACTACCCCCTCCCTCCTAGATTGTAAGCTCGAAAGAGTAGGGCCCTATAACCCCTCGTGTGCTGTTTGTAGTTGCTGTAATGTTTCATGTATTGTCCCCCCCCTCTATTGTACAGCGCTGAGCAAACCCTTTGGCGCTATATAAACTCAATGTAATGTAATGTAACACCCTCCTTGCTTGTTATTCATTCTTTAGCGCTACATACCCCATTTATACTTCTATTGTTGTGACTTAGATGACGTTCAGAGCACATTTTATGCCCAATTCATGCAAAACTCCACGTAATCCCAAGGGGTTCACATACTTTTTCTTGCAACTGTATTTTTCTTTATGTTTTGATTTGGAATAGAATGTGTAGTGTTCCCAATGCATTTGTGTGTATGGAAATAAAAGCTATTAGAAGGATTTTGAGCTTTATTCGCTTTTTTCAACACATTGCTATTGTAGGGAACTGTTATTTTATACACTAGTTGTGGTTTGTTTACATCCATATACAGCCACTACCATAGAGGTCCCATTACAGACAAGTCCCTAGGTGTGCTTCCTGCCCCTACAAGGAGGTCAAGAAACTCCAGGATGGTATATAGTTTGTTTTCCAGGAAGTATCAGGCAGAGGGTGCCAGCCTGCCATGTGCTGTGTATCTGGGGAGAACTGTATGGTGATTCTGTGAGTAATGGTCCAGATTAACAAGGCTGCTTTCTATTTAGTTGTTACTGAAGCAGATTAGGTCTGCCTCTGTTATATTTCAATTTTTGTATAGGAACCCTAATATCTCTGTAAGAGAGAGATTTGTGGTTCATTATCATTATTCTATTTACACACTGCAGAATCCTTATAGTTGTTTATAGAGAGAGAGAGAGAGAGAGAGAGAGAGAGATCAGTGTTTTCACCTGCATAAGACTGTCAGGTGAACTTTCTGTTAATTGCAGTGTATCTTTGCAGCCTCTTTGCTTTAAAGCCATAACACCCTTATTGGTCTGGATCTCCTTTTAGCTAGGATTAGCATAGGGAGCGTTGGATAGATTAGGCTAGAGGTAGGTTAGGCATCCGACGGCCACTTAGACAGATAGAGGCCCGGTTCCAGTGACAGCCCAGTTTAGGGATAGGGACTAAGAGTAAGGATAGATATGGCATTTTATCCTTTTAGGTGATGCATCGCTGATCTTCAGACAAGCAGTGCAATCATCCGCATGTTACTTGGACGCCATCACAGCATCTAAAGTGGAAGCGTGCATCTTATTGACTCTCACCTCTCCAGGGGCCCCTGCAACCGGACTGCGCTATAACCCATGGTTGGAGGTATTCTGTATACTACATGCACATATACCCGGGTATAATTGCAACCTCCCAATTTATGCTAAATTGTAATTCCTGAATGTTATTCTTATGCATCCTGTTTTATGTGGCTGCTTTATATAAACTTTGCATTAATCTCATACAGGTGTGGTGACATGTTTTCATGTTAGAAATATAAGCTGGGTGCATTAATACTGCTATGTATAGTTACTTTAAGTTGTCTACCTGTTACATTCCTAGAAAGGGGTGAGTCTCCTCAATTGCAGGATCCCTATTCTAGGTGGAGGCACTGCCATTTGTATTATCACAACCCCCTCTTCCATATAGCGAAGGCTCAGGATTGCCTACTCATATACAGGTTAGCGCCATAGCTTGTTTGGTGTGGGCCATTTCACATAACCCCCCCCCCCCCCCCAAAACAGGGCTACACTATTATTTTGAACACCACTGTACATCTGCTACATTTTATGATTAAAGTTTTTATTGAGGTAATGCGCAAGGCTTGTGCGCCCCTTTTCTTATTTTTAGTCCCAATACTGTTGGCATTATAGTGTGTGTGTACTGCAGTTGTTCAGTCAGAACAGCTGTCACATTTTGTGTTTTGTTTTGTTGTATGTTCAAAAGAATTTTGCAAATGTGAATTTCACTAGAAGTAAAATGTAAAAACTTTATCTTGATATAAGTAAACCCACAACTAAACCAAGAATAAGCTGGTGGTTTTTCCAGATGCTAACAGTAAATGTACATAGAACATTTTAAACTTTGCTGAATACTGTGTTGAAAATTCTGCTTATAAAAAAAAAAAAAATGTGTGGTATTTTATTAGAATCCATGAAACTATATTTCCCTCAAAAATTGAAAAGTGATCAATACAAAGCACCTATTTTCAAATTATATTTTACATGTGGCTAAAGCTGGCCATAGATGGATCGATTTTCGGCTGGTTCAGCAGGAACTGGGTAAGATTCGATCCATCTATGGGCAGGCTAGTTGTACCTAATGCGATGCATCGATCGACTTGAGTGCATCCAGTCTGTCAGATTTTCTACATGTGACTGTTGACGATAGCTATAGCCACGATCATTGTGTTCTGCAAGCTAGGAAGGCTCCCCACTAGCAGAACAGTGCTGCATGGGGCGGGGGATTCTCATGGCAAAAGGAAAGAAAATTGCATAATCTATGGCCTGCTATAGACTATGCCACTGCTCTAAAGTAAAATGCTATAATTGGCATTATCTGTAAGAACGAAAACTTTCAGATATATACTGATATTGGTTGTAATCAACTTGAAACAGTGCTGGAATGCTGCGCACTGATGTCCAGCAAACGGTTACTGGTCACCTCTGACAAAGAAGAGTGCTAACACTTTAAAGGTATTGTGAAAGTAAAGCATTTCTTCTCTGTTATTGCTAAGAACAGAATGAGCTCAGGTTCATTATTGTAAGTAAAAAGTGAAAATTAATCCATGATTTTCCTACCAAGAAAAAATCCATCTTGAAGAGTGATTCACAACTGGAGTCACAATTCCACATGTAATTAAAAATCAAGAAAAGCAATGTTTGAAAAAATCCAGCTGTCATTGTTGTGGAGTGTATTTGAAAATTAGAGCAAATATCTAGACCATTTCTCAGCCTTTTTAACATGGAGGAACCCTTGAAATATCTTTCTGGTCTCAGGGAACCTCTGCTGATTAATTTCTATTTCTACAGTTCAGGGTATATTAGTGCGATGGTCAAGAGGAATAATGCTCCTTACATTAAGGGGGTTAGTAGGAAGAATCAAATCCACCTTTATAGATCGCTAAAAAGAGCATTGGTATTGGTAGTTACTCATCTGAGGGGCAGAAGTTACTCATTGCTCAAGGAACCCATAGCAAGCTCTGGAGGAACCCTGATGACAAAGGCTGACTCTAGACTTTCCAGGCAATACATGTTTTTATTACACACTTCTACGTTTTATCTAGGAGGTTTAATAAATTCATCTTGAAATAAAGATGTAGGCTAAAGTAGGTGTGTAGTAAGTAACCGTGGCAAAAATATCCCTCCAAGAAGAACAATTTCTAAATAAGTACCCATCAAAACCTCACTTTAATATGGAGCTCATGTTAATATACTTTTACCCCCATGTCCAATGTATATGTATGGGCACAGTACAACCACAGCCAGGACAGTTGAGTCTGCCAGTGCTGGATATTAAACACTGCAGTTATTCTATGCTACTCTTGATACTATGATATGTTCGTGTAGTTGGAAAAATTAATACTTTTTTTTTGTTTGATGCATACAATCATTCCTCATGTGTAATGCAAGCAATAAAGTAAGAAGTGTGTTATAAACAAACTGGTTTGCAGTTTTTATGCAGATTGAGTTTTTGCATTCATAATTAATGTACATGTAATTGTATACTCCATTGTTAATATAGATAAGTGCCAGAGTTTTGAGTAGCATTTTGTTAAATAATCAGTTTGCACTTAAATGCAAGTATAGTTGATAAAGATTGTAAATTGTTCATGTGAAAGATTGTATATACATAGACAAGGATTTTAAAGATGTCAGACACCTAAAGGGTATTTTAAAAACTCTACATGCCAAACTAAAATACTTGATTGTCTAGAGCTAGGCTATGCAAGAATTAATGCTATAATAATTAGCTTTTCTTAGAAATCCATTCATGCTGTGGAAAAATAGTCGATTATTTCAAGGGCTCATGTGACAACAAATGCAGTGACTTCTTAGGCCATGACTTCATAAAACCATTTTAATAAAAAATATCTTTGACTAGTTTCACAGTAAGTTGACAAGTGTGACATCGCATAAAGCTTCAGCTTTGTGTGTAATCTCCAAAAGATTGCCCCTCATAAATGAAGTGTGTGTGTGTACACAACCATGGACCAAGAATGGCACGCATATAGCTGTTAGCTGTGGTCTGTTAGTTTTTTAAAAATAACTCTAATCGTGTGAATAAAAACTGGGCTTTTTAACATTCCTCATCAGAAAGAACATTTATTATGAACCAATAATTTCTCTTAGCTGCATAGGAAAAAATTATCCTTATAAGCAGTAAATAGAACATATGGATTTTTTAAAAGCTGAACTCCATCCCTTCCCTCGTTTTTGCACCATTGTAAAGGCTCCTCTCCTGTATTGAAATTAAAATTCTTAATATGTAATCCCAACATTTCTCATTCAGATATGAGCTTGATGTACGGCTATGGAAACATATCTTGTTTGTATTGCTTCCTTTGTGTGAAGTCCTTGGTGTTCCTGCCAGTCTCTCTGCTTTCCTAAAAAAACAAACAAAAAAAAAACAAAAAAAAACTGACATGCATGAGAATACAGCGTGGTTGGTTTTCTGGCTGTACTGGGAATCCAATCAAATGATCAGACTTGTGCTGATATTCTCCCTCTGCATAGCCATTCGTTGGGAAAAATCCATGTGCTACTGTTTTGCCTCCCTGAGCTCCCTATTCAGCGAAGAACAGAGGGTATATGATCACTTATTAAAAAAGGGATAAAAATGGTATTTTAAAGTTTTTTGTTTTTTTTTAATACATATACACAAATGTTTTCCTTTCTATTTTAAATTGAATTGGGAGCATAACTTCCTGTGTTTAGTGCCGAGGACCTCCTGCACACACTGCCCCACGTCATCACCATTTCACAACTCTCCTGCACCTACTGCCACCTTGTCATACCCTCCACAGTCCTCTCCTGTCTACAGTGCCTGTTGTCATACCCCTAACACTGCTCTCCTGCACCTACTGCCCCCTTGTCATACCCTCCACAGTCCTCTCCTGCCTACACTGCCTGTTATACCCCTAACACTGCTCTCCTGCACCTACTGCCACCTTGTCATACCCTCCACAGTCCTCTCCTGCCTACACTGCCGGTTATACCCCTAACACTGCTCTCCTGCACCTACTGCCACCTTGTCATACCCTCCACAGTCCTCTCCTGCCTACACTGCCTGTTGTCATACCCCTAACACTGCTCTCCTGCACCTACTCTCCCCTTGTCATACCCTCCACAGTCCTCCCCTGCCTACACTGCCTGTTGTCATACCCCTAACACTGCTCTCCTGCACCTACTGCCCCCTTGTCATACCCTCCCAGTCCTCTCCTGCCTACACTGCCTGTTGTCATACCCCTAACACTGCTCTCCTGCACATAATGCCACCTTGTCATACCCTCCACAGTCCTCTCCTGCCTACACTGCCTGTTGTCATACCCCTAACACTGCTCTCCTGCGCCTACTGCCCCCTTGTCATACCCTCCACATTCCTCTCCTGCCTACACTGCCTGTTGTCATACCCCTAACACTGCTCTCCTGCACATACTGCCCCCTTGTCATACCCTCCACAGTCCTCTCCTGCCTACACTGCCTGTTATACCCCTAACACTGCTCTCCTGCACCTACTGCCACCTTGTCATACCCTCCACAGTCCTCTCCTGCCTACACTGCCGGTTATACCCCTAACACTGCTCTCCTGCACCTACTGCCACCTTGTCATACCCTCCACAGTCCTCTCCTGCCTACACTGCCTGTTGTCATACCCCTAACACTGCTCTCCTGCACCTACTGTCCCCTTGTCATACCCTCCACAGTCCTCCCCTGCCTACACTGCCTGTTGTCATACCCCTAACACTGCTCTCCTGCACCTACTGCCCCCTTGTCATACCCTCCCAGTCCTCTCCTGCCTACACTGCCTGTTGTCATACCCCTAACACTGCTCTCCTGCACATAATGCCACCTTGTCATACCCTCCACAGTCCTCTCCTGCCTACACTGCCTGTTGTCATACCCCTAACACTGCTCTCCTGCGCCTACTGCCCCCTTGTCATACCCTCCACATTCCTCTCCTGCCTACACTGCCTGTTGTCATACCCCTAACACTGCTCTCCTGCACATACTGCCCACTCAATCGCTTCATCTACATTATTGACAAAGTCCCCAACTGCTTCTTCTAGAAAGAGAACACTTTTGCTAGTTGTAATATACAATTGATGATAAAGACAAACCAGTACAGCAGGTTTCTGTGAATACTGGAGATCCTGTATAATATAAGTACATTCATTTCTGATTAAGCTGCTTGTCCACAAGAATATATATTATTGTTGGATGATATGGTATTGCAGCAGTATGGGTTGTTTTATACAGAAGGCTCCATTGCTGCATGCAGTATTTTTCTTACGGCGTTTAAAATGGGTGCACTTCAATATCTGTTCCTATTTGCTTTTGTAAATGAAGAAATTATAGCTTTAGTGTCAAAGCATATGCTGCAAAATGTTTTCTTTTTCTGTTACTGTGAGAATTTGGCGTGTTTAATTACTGCTGAAGTATTATTTCTGGATTGCAGAGAAATTAGGTTCTGGCTAATTCATGAGGCTATTTTAACTTTCATGCAGAAATGATAGATGACAAAAGCCACTGGCCTGCGGGCTTACTTGACTATATAAATTGGCATTTTAGCTAAGTAAATGCTCTCAGCCAATTTAACTTTCCTCCATTTTCATTTTGTTTTTAACCGCAGTTGTTATGTAAATATGTTTAGGAAGGTCATTTGATAAAAAGGATGGCAATTGAAGCATAACTATATACCAGAGGGGACACTACAGGCCCTTTTAATTTTCATGTTAGAAGGTAGTACTTGTATTTTGTATACACATACATTTTGCATGCAAAATTATAAAAAAAAGTTATGTTTAAAATTCTACTTTATTTTTTATTGTGACATATGCAATGGTTGCTGTGATGAGTCTTATTGTTGCCTCTCCACTCAGTGATGTACAGTTGAAAGTTGTTGCTGTGCAACCTTATCTGTTGAAGAGTTATCATTGTACTCTGCTGGACCATGTAACAGATGGTTGCAATGTGAAGGCTCGACTTTTCAGTCCCTGCTCTGAGGGATAGGAAACTGGAGCAGGAATTTTTATTGTCTTTTTATTTAACCTGTTTACTGCAATTCACGATAAACTTAGTTTGTAAACCGTATCCTTTGCTGGCCTACCACCTCTACACAGATTGGCAAAGAAGTGCAGTGAAAAAGTGGGTGAGCAACCAAGTGTCTAAACTATCATATCACACATTAAGGCTCCGTTCACATGGGGCAGACTCTGTTTAGATCAGTGTCTCCAAACTTTCTAAACAAAGGGCCAGTTTACTGTCTTTCAAACTTTAGGGGAGCCGGACTGTGGCCACTAGGAGTAAAAAAAGTTGTTGCCGTCTTTGGGGAAAAAAAATAATGCCCCATCTCTGGTTTCATTGGGAGAAATTGTACTTCATCATTGGTGTCTGTGGGAGGAATCGTGCCCCATTGTTGATGTCACTAGGAGAGACTGTACTCCATCATTGGTGTCTGTGAGAGAAATAGTGCCCCATCGTTGGTGTCATTGGGAGAAATTTATACTCCATCATTGGTGTCATTGGGAGGAAATGGGCCCCATTGTTTGTGTCAGTGGGGGGAATTATGCCTCATTGTTGGTATTGTTGGATAAAATAGTGCCCCAAGGGCCGTAAAGCCAAAGGGCCGCAGTTTGGAGACCACTGGTTTAGATCAGTAGGGGATCTGTCTGATCCCCTGTTGATCAGAGCAGAGCGGGCTGATGACAAGTCCGTGTCCACTCTTTTTATGCACAGAGCCTGCTCTGCTCTATGGGTGCCCAAGTGTAAACAGACTCCGCTATCCGTTTGCACACAACTACGCTCCAATCTGATCTGCCTAAGCGGAAGAGGATGGATCCTGGTCTTTTTTTTTTTTTTTTAGTGGATTGGAGGTAGGTAGGTGTAAATGGGCACAAGTCTGTTTACACCCTCCGGTCCATAGGGATGAATGGAGGTTCCAATCAGGTTTGCCTGAAAGCTGACGTGTGATATGGGCTTAAATGCTGTATTTTTTCTTAGGCCCCTTTCACATGAGTAGACTCCACCAGCGGATCCACCTGCTCAGCTCAGCAGGGGATCTGTCCGCTGATCCCCGCTGAGCAGGCGGATGACAGGTCCATGTCCACTCTGCATAAGCAGCCCAGTTTCCTCTATGGGTGGAACACCGGTCCGTTTGCATCTGACTGCCATCTGATCCGATCTGCTAGACATGTTTTTAGCGGATTGGATGCAGGGGGGTGTAATCGGACACATGTCTGTTTACATCTACCACTCCATAGAGGGCAATGTATGGTCCGATCGGGTCTGCCTGAAAAACAGAGAGATGGACTTGATCAGTCCACCCATGTGAAAGGGGCCTTACTCGGGTGGTGATAGCTTGCAGTTGGATCATTACATTTTTATGTACACAAATATCAGGATTTCTAGTGTCTAAAATGTCACGGTCGCGGCGTCAGACCCCAGACCTTCTCGCCAAACTCGTGACCGAAGGACCGCCTGATCTAAAACCGCGATGTGACGTGCGTAACAACGCCACACTCAGCTGCGCCCTGCACAACGATTGTCCAGCTAATGGTCTACAATCTGTGCCTGCAGCCTGAATGCGCTTGTTACTGGGTCGGGTTAACTGCCACCACCCCTTTTTGTACAGGGAAAGGGGAAACTCTCCTTATCAATTAATACACTATAATGATTGAAATAATGGTCTGTGTAACACAGTCCGCATGCCAGTTGTACAGAGATTAAAACAAAGAGTAGCGTCTCTTCAAAGGCAGGAATTCGTGAATTGCAAGTAAGCACTTAGAAACAGTTTAACACTTTCAGAAAGAAAGATTTATTACTAAAAGAGTCAAACAGGTGCAATAAAATATTTACAAAGAAGATGTAACTAAGATATATATATATATATATATATATATATATATATATATATATATATATATATCTGCCTGAAGCGTGGAACTACAAGTCCTAGCCAGTTGTGGTGTGCCTTTCTTAGCAGGGCAACTCGCAGCTAGCTGACCTCTGAAGCTCCGTTGGGAATCCCTTTTCGGTGCTGCCGGAGGCGTGGAACTACAAGTCCCAGCCGGCTACCTAGTCCTGTGCAAGGCCAACGGTTGGGCACTTATCAAGGCACAATCTTTTGGGCCTGGGCGAGGAACTGGCCTATCCAGACCATCCCCTTGCTCAGCCCCCAGTGACTGTACCTCTGCCCCCGTCACAGCACTGTGGGTGACCCCCAACAGTGAAAATACATAATTTGTCTCATCATGAATATCATAATCATTGTTAGCACCATAAAAATGTTAAGATATCTTGCGAGCCAAAATCAGAGAGCCACCCTAATACACAAAACTGGACAAAATATGTCCTTAATATAACTACCACTGTGTATACACCTAACACATAACTACCACTGTGTATAATTAATATAATCCTATTGTGTTGCGCTCCTTAAAGATTACATATGATCACTTATCCATGCCCAGAACATATGACCATATGAAGACAAGTGAAAAAAGCATACATTAAATCCTTTAACCAAAATTCATATATAATAATCACTTAATTTTCTTCAAAAAACAAATTAATTCTTACTATTAATATATATCCGTGATTAAAAAATGACTAAATCAATAATACATCATTTTTAGTGAGAAGAAAAAAAAATATGAATCTCAAATAAAATTATTTTAAATAAATATACATATATACTTAATTAATATTGTGTGAAAACAGTGTCCCATATAACATAAAAAATATAGTGACTTTGTGCTTTAATTAATCTTCAATCCGTGATTGCATGTGAATCCGTGACTGTTTGTGAATCCTCCCATTAGTGCAGATGTAAGCTCACCTCCTTATCTGCCTATAATTAGGCTATATGCGCTTTTGGTTCTCCTCCTATGGAACCTGCTTGGTTAAGACTCTTTCCTTTTTAAATAGTGGATATCCTTTATCACTGATTTTTCCCCTCTGGGATTGATCCCTTCTCACGAGGACCCAAGTCCTCTATACTCTCCTCTCCATACGTCTCTCCACATATAGGAAAAAAATTCTAAACATAGTGTTTTATCCTTTTTAAAAGTATGGCTTTATTATCTCCAAGTAATGCACTCACTTTGTTTAACACTTTCAGAAAGAAAGATTTATTACTAAAAGAGTCAAACAGGTGCAATAAAATATTTACAAAGAAGATGTAACTAAGAGATACACACACACACACACACACACACACACACACACACACACTTACTTGCAAGAAAAAGTATGTGAACCCTTTGGGATTACGTGGAGTTTTTGCATGAATTGGGCATAAAATGTGCTCTGAACGTCATCTAAGTCACAACAATAGAAGAACACAGTCTGCTGAACATGATACTACACAAACATTAGATGTTGCCATGGTTTAATTGCACATAACATGTAAACATTCACAGTGCAGGGAGGAAAAAGTATGTGAACCTTTGGACTTCAACCAAACGTTTCCTGTAGTTGCAGATCAGACCTGCACAACGATCTGGAATAATTTTAGACCACTCCTCTTCACAAAACTGTTTCAGTGTAGCAATATTCTTGGGATGTCTGGTGTGAATCGCTCTCTTAAGGTCATGCCACAGCATTTCAATTGGGTTGAGGTCAGAACACTGACTGGGCCACTCGAGAAGGTGTATTCTGTGCTGTTGCAGCCATTGTTTTGTTGAATTACTTGTATGCTTTGGGTCATTGTCCTGTTACATCACCCATCCTCTGCGGAGCTTCAGTTGGCGGACAGATGGTCGTACGTTTTCCTGCAAAATGTCTTGATAAACTCTGGAATTCATTTTCCCATCAATGACAACAATCCGTCCAGGCCCTGAGGCAGCAAAGCAGCTCCAAACCATGATGCTTCCTCCGCCATGTTTTGCAGTGGGGATGAGGTTTTGATGTTGGTGTGCTGTGCCTTTTTTTCTCCACACACAGTGTTGTGTGTTCTTCCCAAACAACCCAATCTTGGTTTCATCTGTCCACAGTATATTTTGCCATTAGTGCTGTGGAACATCCAGGTGCTCTTTTGCAAACTTCAAACGTGCTGCAATATTCTTTTTGGACAGCAGTAGCTTCCTCCATGGTGTCCTCCCATGTACTCATTCTTGTTTAATGTTTTCCTTGTTGTAGACGTGTCAACAAAAATGTTAGCATGCGCCAGAGATTTCTGTAGATCTTTAGCTGACACTCTGGGATTCTTCTTTACCTCATGCAGCATTCTGCGCTGTGCTCTTGCAGTCATTTTTACAGGACGACCACGCCTAGGGAGAGTAGCAACAGTGCTAAACTTTCTCCATTTGTAGACAGTCTGTCTTACCGTGGACACAGGAACATCAAGGCTTTTGGAGACACTTTTGTAACCCTTTCCAGCTTCATGCAAGTGAACAATTCTTGATCGTAGGTCTTCTGAGAGCTCTTTTCTGAGAGGCATGGTTCACATCAGACAGTGCTTCTTGAAACCAGTAAACCCAAAACAGGTGTGTGTTTTTTAAGGGCAGGACAGCTGTCAGCAACACATCCAATATCATCACACTGATTGGAGTCAAGGTTGGCTCACTCCTGGCTCCAATTAGCTCTGGGAGAAGTCATTAAGCTAGGGCCTCACATACTTTTTCCTCCCTGCACTGTGAATGTTTACATGTTATGTGCAATTAAACCATGGCAACATCTAATGTTTGTGTAGTATTATGTTCAGCAGACTGTGTTCTTCTATTGTTGTGACTTAGATGACGTTCAGAGCACATTTTATGCCCAATTCATGCAAAACTCCACGTAATCCCAAGGAGTTCACATACTTTTTCTTGCAACTGTATATAGGAAACAGCACAGCAAAGAGATAACAGGGAGAAGTTAAAAGGTTAAGTTACTTGCCATGTTAAGTCTTGAGGTAGCAGATCCAAGTTACAGAGCGAAAGGGTCTTTGATCTCCCGGGTGGTATATTGATGTTAAAATTGGGAGATGTGTTTAGCTTACTTTTTAGGCTTGCCAGCCTGTCTTTTCAAATCCCCCAGCAGGGGAAGTGGCTCCGAGTAACTGGCCAATACCCTGTGTTGGGAGGGGTCGTCGGATGGACTCTGCATTAAAACTGACAGCTTCATAATCCATGATATGAAACATAGGTGACAGCTGACCTGAGGAATGTTCATTTAAATTCTGTCACCTGGCTGGTGGGCTTTATGATGTTCCAATTTCTTTCAAGTCCTGGGAACAGCTGCCTCAACGTGGTTAGGAGGTGCGAGTTTACACGGGCCTTGGTCGGAGAGGCTCTACCTCCATGGGGGGGGGGGGGCTTTGTAGTTCTGGGCCCCCTGCGGCTCTACCGGCCAGTGACTTTTAACACACACACATCTGTCACTGTGCCTCTCAGGAAGGGAGGGGGAAGGGAATAAAGGATTGAGGAATACTTTTAATAAAAAAGGGGAACTCCGCGTCCATCTCTGATGAGCAAGTTTGCTACATAAAACACTGCTAAAAATTCCAGATTTAAAAAACAAGTTTTTGTAAAGTACAAACTGTATGGCAGTATCATATGAAACCATTAAAATGTTTTTCCTGTAAAAGGCACGTCATATTTTTTTAAGCTTGCAGCAGGAAAAGGGAAAAACGTATAAGATTTCCCAAAAACACTGGTAGGCCAGATCTTTAGTTATTTTCACACATGGTTTGAAATTAAGTTTGACACCAGACTAAAGCTTCCACTTTGCGTCTGCATATAATAACTGCTCATCATAAATAAGAATGTGCTGAAGAATTGGCTCTTCTTAAAACATGTCTAACAGTTCTCTGCAGAAGGTATATGCTTTAACCATAGTGTTCCTACAAATCATTTAGCACATTGGCAACTCTATTATAATTATATGTTATTTATGGCATGACATTAGTTTAAGTAATTTCAAAATCCTGATATGTACAATCAGTAATTTAAAAGAGAGCATGCTTTCATCACTAAAGTGGATGCTCTAGTGTTTAAAGAGTTCTTTGCCTGTGGCCCATGTACCCCAGGGAGTACTTATGCTGCCGAAAGAAAATTTACCATATCTGTGCAAAACATGCTGTATATTTAGAATAAACCTGCTGAAGTATTTTTATTGTTCAAAAAGCCAATTTTGTGAAAAAGAATTTATACCCAGATAGAAAGTACTGTTTATTATTGTCCGCATATCAAAAGGTAAACTACACTAGGGGTTACTTTCCAAATACTGATTTCTACAAA
Source organism: Staurois parvus (assembly GCF_062004578.1). NCBI lineage: Eukaryota > Metazoa > Chordata > Amphibia > Anura > Ranidae > Staurois > Staurois parvus. Next base: position 6,139,664 of record NW_028318087.1, read on the forward strand.
GGGGTACATTGTTGTTGGAATATTGGATTAAAGCATATAGAAATAGAGATCTTTAATACTGTAGAACTGTTGTATAATGAGTAGAAACCATTTTAACAAAACCAACTTGTTATTAGTATGCACTAGCAGTATAAATTAGTGGTGCTTTATAACTAAAAAGCATCTCAAAGGACTGCAAGCAGTTGGTTCATTTAATTTCAAATGCTTCCTCAAAACATAAAAGGGATGTTTAGATTATTTTCTAGAGGTCCATAGAAGTTTTGGTGACTACAATCCTAAACCCAAAGTTTTGGGCTGACTGTGTTATGTGATGCAGTTAGTTTTTAATGAGAAAAGAAGGAAATGTATTCATAGCAGAGATTAAACAGAGGGTATTGTGGATGGGTGAGGCACAGATATGGTATATAATAAAAATGTGTTCAGAAAATCAGGTGCTCAAAATGATTTGTATTAATTACAGAATGCTTTTCATACCAGTAAGCAGGCAGCCGCTGAAGAGAGCATGTGGAGAACCCATACCCTGACCCAAGTCTCAGTAGTATCATTAGACTTGTAACAATCAAAAGTAATAGTGTTACCCAGGGTGACAAAACAGGCTAAACCTAGGTGTCATAATTTGAAGAAAAATTGCAACAGTGTGATGCACAGGTACACGAAAGAGTGAATAAATGCAGTAAAAGTAATATTGATTTCTACTCTGCATAGATAACTCTCACTGTGGTATGTTATGGTCAAATAAAAGATGTTTATATTGTGTTTAATTAGACCATTGGTCCTCCCTTTTGTTTTGTTTTTTGTTTTTATTGCACAATTAAGACAGAATACATGAAAAAGCAGCAACCGGTGCAGCACTCACAGGGGCGGGCACCATGAAAATACATATGAAAGGGCCATTGGTCCTTCTCTAAATCAATCTAAAGGCACTCAGTTACTTCTTCACAATCCAAGACATCAATAATAATTTGTTGTCCATGCCCATGCTTCTATCTAATTTGGGGAGTTACCATAGACACTATGGAAACTGTGAATCAGAATGACCACATACTACATTTTTTTAATTGCATGGTTATTTACTAGGTCTGTTTTTGTAAAAGGAAATTCTCCCCTCTCATAATTTATTCCCTCTCTCCTAGGAGGTACAGAAAGTGGCAAATGTGGTCAGCACTACAGCAACTGATGGGGACTTCAAACCAACTGATGAGAAGGATGAAACTGCAGTTGCTGAGGTGGGCTGGATGACATCTGTAAAAGATTGGGCTGGTGTGATGATCTCAGCTCAGACCTTAACAGGTCGGGTGCTGGTAAGTATCCTTTTGATTTCTTTTAATCATTCAATATGTTGACTTCAAAAAATACTAATACAGCAGCGCCAAAATGCTAAAACGTGTTATTTGAAACTGTTTAAGTGGCCTATACACAGAACAGCTACAAGGACTCCTTAATGGCAAACCCTTATAACAACCGTCACACTTGTACAGTCTCACCGGTGGGAGCAGATGGTGTTGCCTCCGGACCTGAAACTGCATTATTGGGTAGACAGCTTGATAAAGTGTGAACTAGGCTTAGAAATTGCATTTCTTATCTTAATGTCAAAGAGATGTAATTGAGCCTTAATGTGGAAGTATAGTCAAATAATATACAATTATATGTAATGCAGTCACACAACAGTGTTGAAATAGTTTGCTTTTCGATACCCGTTAACCTGCAAAAATTACTTATAGATCCTCTCTCACTTTGTTCATTAGAGTGAAAAGGCTGTAAGACCACAATTTAATCATAGCATTTGGGACTGCATTGCCACCCTTGTTTTTACTGTGCCTGCTTGGCCTACAGGGGGATGTGGTTGTGTCATAACAGGTGCAGCTTTGAACCCATCAGGGAACTCTCTTTCGATGATCTCTCTTGCAAAGTGGCCATGAGTTCTTTCAGATGTGTCTCTGTAGGAGGGGCTCTCGTTTGTAAGGAGCTATTCCTAATCCTTTACAAAGACAAATACCTGCCTTTCTACCTAAGATGGTATCTACCTTAACCACTTCGCGCCTCACCTTCCGGCCCTTTAAGGGGTTTATGATGCCGGGTGGCCAGGCAAGATTTATGATTGTGACCACCGAGATTGACTATCACAATGGTCACATGATCACTTTCCAGTAGGTGGCACTCTTGAAACATGTTTGTTTACATCTGGAACACAAATATGTGGCCTCTTGGCATCAGAACCACCCATTGAGAGGCTGCATATTTGCATACCGCTGGAGCCAGGAGGTTAAGCCAGCTATACATGGATTGAAAGTTGGCTAGTTCAGCATGAACAAGCAAAATTTCAGTCCATGTATGGGCAGGGAGTTTGTACAGAAGTCAATCTACTAGTTATAGCCTGCAACATTGATCAGTGTATCCTGACTCTGGATTAAGTCTCCCCACTCTCCGAAAACAATGTCACAGCAGGGAGGATTCCCGCATCTACCTCGATTTGTGTGGATCGAGGAATCAAGTCAATTTTCTTGTTCAACCTGTTGGTTGAACTAAAACAAAACAACAAACATCTATATGCTGCCTTAATCAAGATATTGTACTTCCCTCTTTGTACCCTGCTTCCAAGCATCCCAAAGACACTGCTCTTCATTGTCTAGAAATTGTCAGCTATCAATTTATCAAAAAGCATTCATCAGAAAGATAGACTCTTTGTTGTTTCATCAGGGCCTCACAATTGACATTCTGCTTTCTGTTGCCAGTTGGATAAGTCAACTCATCTCAAGAGCTTTCATGATAAAGGTCAAAACGCCTCCAGACCTGCTGCTCTCTTCAGCAGATCAGTGAGTGTTTCCTGGGCATTACAGCATTAAGCCTCTGTTGCCAAGCTTTGCAAGGCCACCGCCTGGTCTTCAGTTTACACTGTGTCCATTCATCCTTGTTATTCTTGGGCCTGTTGGAACAGTTCAGTATGACTTGCTGTCCACTCTTCTTGTTCATTGCTTGAGGACATCCCAGAGTTTATCAATGTCCAGCCTGTGTCTTTTACAATTAAGCTAAAGGGAATTTTGACTTGCTTCCATATCTTAGAGTACAGAAAAGGACATAGGCCACCCTCCCCTTCTTTCCTTTGTTATTCTGCATCGCTTTCTATATAAACTCAAAGAATGGGGTATAGTTATAGGGGTACACCCAGGGTGCATGTCCAGCAAAGCTTTGCCAGTGTCCAGTCACCTGAAGGTGCCAGCCTGTAACCCAGGGTCCATGATTATCTAGCCTGTGTCCTTTACTGTACTTCAAGATCAGGGGAAAGTGAGCGGATATCTCCCCCACATGGCACAAATATAAAAACAATGGGATGGGGGTTTCAGGATTCCTTACTCTATCTAAAATGAAAAACAAAGAAACCATTTGACTTTACTTTAACCACTTGTCCTCCAGAGGATTTACCCCCTTCCTGACCAGGCCATTTTTTTGCATTACGGCACTGCGTTATTTTAACTGACAATTGCGCGGTCATGCAACGCTGCACCCAAATGAAATTTATGTCCTTTTTTTACCCACAAATAGAGCTTTCTTTCGGTGTTATTTGATCACTTGTGTGTTTTTTATTTTTTGCGCTATAAACAAAAAACATGACAATTTTGAAAAAAAACCCACTATTTTTGACTTTTTGCTATAAAACATATCCAGTAAAAAAATTGCAAAAAATCAAATTTCGTCATAAATTTAGGCCAAAATGTATTCTGCTACATGGCCACTACTCTATACTCTTACTACTTACCTCTCCACGGCTTTTGATACTGTTGACCATCCCCTCCTCCTCAAAAAACTCCACTTTCTTGGCCTCCGAGACTCTGCTCTCTCTTGGTTTTCCTCCTACCTATCGCAGCGCTCCTTCAGCGATACCTATAACTCTGGCTCCTCCTCTCTACTCCCTCTTTCTGTAGGGGTCCCTCAAGGTTCTGTCCTTAGACCCCTACTCTTCTCCATCTAAACCACCTCCCTTGGTCACTTGATAAAGTCCCATGGCTTTAAGTACCATGTCTATGCTGATGACACACAAATCTATCTTTCTGCTCCTCACCTCACCCCTTCAGTCTCCTCTCGCATTACTAACCTACTAAGTTACATATTGGCATGGATGTCACTCCACTTCCTCAAACTCAATCTTTCCAAAACTGAGCTCTTTGTATTCGATCCAGCCCATGCCCCCTCCCCTGACTTCTCCATCAAGATCAATAACACAACCATCAGTTCCTCCCCTCATGCGAGGGTGCTAGGTGTAATCCAAAGCTCCCATCTGTCCTTTCAGCCCCAAATCCAATCGCTGTCCAAATCTTGTAGACTTCACCTCCACAACATCTCCAAGATATGCCCGTTCTTGACCTCGGAAACTACTAAGCAACTTATTCACTCCCTTGTTATCTCTCGCCTTGACTATTGCAACTCCCTCCTCATTGACCTACCTCATCGCAGGCTATCCCCTCTTCAGTCTATCACAAATGCTGCTGCCAGACTCATCCACCTTACTAACCGTTCTGTATCTGCCACCCCTCTCTTCCACTGGCTTCCCATTGCCCAACGGATAAAAATCAAAAACATTAACAATAATATATAAAACCATTTATAACTCTGCCCCAAATTACATCACCAATCTTGTCTCCAAATATCACCCAAACCGTACTCTCCGCTCCTCGCACGACCTCCTGCTCACTAGCTCCCTTGTCTCCTTCTCCCATGCTTGTCTCCAGGACTTCTCCAGAGCTTCCCCCATCCTCTGGAAATCTCTAACCCAATTTATCAGACTATTGCCTACTCTGCTCACTTTTAGGCGATCTCTGAAAACCTATTTTCAGGGAAGCCTATCCTGCCCTCAGCTAATAATGAAACCTTCTACTCCTCCTACCAGTCCATCCCCCACAGTTACTATCTTTTGTACCACTAGCCCCTCCCTCTTAGATTGTAAGCTCGAAGGAGCAGGGCCCTCCTAACCCTCTTGTATTGAACTGTATTGTTGCTGTATTGTCTCTCGTTATATTGTAAACTGCTAAGCAAACTGTTGGCGCTATATAAATCCTGTATAATAATAATAAAAATGTCTTTGCTAAAAACATCCCAATAAGTGTATATTAATTGGTTTACATGAAAGTTATAGCGTCTACAATTGGTGGTATATATACTGTTTTTTTTATTTACACTAGTAATGGCGACGATCAGTGACTTATTGCAGGACTGCAGCGGGCATTCTGACACTGGGGGGGAACCAACTAACTGCCACTGACATCCCCAGTCACACTAATACAATGATCAGTGCTAATAAAAAGCACTGACACTGTACTAATGACACTGGGCAGGAAAGGGTTAACATCTGGTGTGATCAAAGGGTTAACTGTGTGCTGTTTTACTCGGGAAACATGCTGCTTTGTATTGCTTTGCAAAGCAGCATGTTGGTGCTGATAGGGGAGAGATCTGTATTGTTTACATACAGACATCTCTCCTGTCACTGTTCCTCGGCGATCGCCGGGTGCTGGCGGGGAATCTCCGGACAGGACCTGGTGCTTGACAGCTGTTGACAGCAATGGTAGCACGGGTAGGGTGGCGGCGCTCACCCCCTACCTGAAAATGCAAAATAACGTATATATACGTGATTTTGTGCAGCCCTGCCACCCTGTAGAAGTAGTTCTGCTATAGGGTGGCTGTGAACCAGTTAAATCCCGTGCTGTGAAAAAATCAGTATCAACTAATGCTAACATTCCTCTGGAAATTCTAGTTTTTCACTGCCTTTGTTCAAGAATGTATTGAGTACTGTCCGTGATACTTTTTTTATTTGCACTAACATACAATTTTGAGGACAAGCTTTCAGGGTATGTCCCCTTCTTCAAAGTCCAAACAGTACTATTACAAATCACAACGTTTAAGCAGAATGTTAGAAGGGATTGAGGAAAAAAAAAAAGGCTACAGATAAGATACATCAAGAGCGAGGGGGGGAGAGGGGGGGATACTACACTCACACAGAGGGGGTCAAGCTTCAGCTAATAGTCATAAAGCTGTCGGATAATGGTTGAGGAGTCCCATGTCCAAGTTAAGGCCGTTATCTTTTGTGTCAAAGAGAATTATCATTCTTAGTTCATATGTTTTTCTTTCCTGGATAGATTTGAATTTTCCTTTCAGAACCAAAACATTGAGGTCTTCCATATTGTGGCCTGGTTGTGTGAAATGGTGTCCCACAGGTGTGCAAAGGTCACCTTCTTTATGTTCCTTGATGGTATGTCTGTGCAGATTCATCCTTGTTTGCAACTTCTGTCCTGTTTCACCAACATAAGATCCTTTGCTGCATTTTCTGCACTGGATAAGGTACACAACATTACTGGAGGTGCAGCTGTATGATCCAGAAATATTGAAGATCCCTTATGAGTGTCTGACACTTTTTGATGGATTGATTTGGTTACACAGCTTGCAGCGTTTCTTATTGCAGGGTTTGCTTCCATTATTTGTGACATCATAATCAGAAGGAAGTTTCCTACTGATTAGTTTATTTCTGAGGTTGGGGGGTTGTCTGAAAGCCAGTATTGGGGGTTGCTGGAATATTTCTTTCAGAGTTCCATCCTCTGTTATGATGGGTTGTAAATCTTTGATTATTTTTCTTATCCCTTCTAGTGCTGGGTTGTATGTTGTTACTAGAGGTACACGGTTGTTTGTTTTTTTTCTTTGTACTGAAGTAGATTTTCCCTTCGGGTTCTCAAGGCTGTGTTTATGCTGTTGTTGATAGTTTTGTCCTTGTAACCTTTCTTATGGAAGGCGTCTGCTAGTGTCCCGAGATGTTTATCTCTGTCTCTTGGGTCAGAACATACTTGGTGGTATCTAATGGCCTGACTGTGTATGATGGCACGTTTCATGTGTTGGGGGTGGAAGCTGGAACTGTGGAGGTAGTTGCATCTGTCAGTGGGTTTCCTGTATATTGAAGTGTGAAGCGTATCATCCCTGATGTATACTGTGGTGTCTAGGAAGTTGACCTGTGTGTTTCAGTATTCCATTTTTAGTTTGATTGATGGATGAAAAGTGTTCATCAATGAGTAAAATTGTTTTAGGTTTTCTTCACCTTCTGTCCATATGATGAAAATATCATCAATATAGCAAAAGTATCTGTATGGTTTTTGTTCCATGCTGTTCAGGAATTGTTCCTCTAGGTCAGCCATAAATAAATTTGCATATCGGGGTGCCATTTTACTTCCCATCACAGTGCCCATACATTGAAGATAGATGTCTTTATTGAAAGCAAAGTAGTTGTGTGTAAGTATGAATTCAATGAGCTGTGTAACATCCTCAGCAGTGTATTTGTTGTTTGGTGAGGATGATAAAGATCTGTGACATGCAGCTAATCCATCCTTGTGAGGGATATTACTATACAGGGATACTACATCCATAGTCACTAGAAGTGTATTAGATGGTAATTGCTGTATGTTGTTGATCTTGTTCAGAAAGTCAGTTGTGTCTTGCAGGAAACTAGCAGTATTCATGACTAACGGTTTTAAATTTTTTTCTACAAAGCCTGAGATTTGTTCAGTGAGTGTATTCATACCTGTTATGATGGATAACTGCCTGGATTTCCTGGCTTGTGGACTTTGGGCAGCATGTAGAAGTCCCCGATTTCTGGATGATCCAGAATTGCATTTATAAGTTCTGAATGTAGGTGGGCTGGAAGTGTTTTAATGAGACCTTTTAATTGCTTTGTAAAGTCCTGGGTCGGATCATAATCCAGTTTTTTTATAGTAAATGGCATTTTCCAGCTGCCTCTGGCCTTCTTGTATGTATTTGTTTGTATCCATCACAACAACTGCTCCCCCTTTGTCCGCTGGTTTGATGGTGATGGCCTGATTGTTGCGCAAATCGTGTATCGTCTCATTAAAACATCATTCTACGTACCATCATACACAGTCAGGCCATTAGATACCACCGAGTATGTTCTCACCCAAGAGACAGAGATAAACATCTCGGGACACTAGCAGACGCCTTTCGTAAGAAGGGTTACAAGGACAAAACTATCAACACTAGCATAAACACAGCCTTGAGAACCTGAAGAGAAAATCTACTTCAGTACAAAGAGAAAAAAACAAACAACCGTGTACCTCTAGTAAACACATACAACCCAGCACTAGAAGGAATAAGAAAAATAATCAAAGATTTACAACCCATCATAACAGAGGATGGAACTCTGAAAGAAATATTCCTGCAACCACCAATAGTGGCTTTTAGACAACCCCCCAACCTCAGAAATAAACTAATCAGTAGGAAACTTCCTTCTGATTATGATGTCACAAATAATGGAAGCAAACCCTGCAATAAGAAACGCTGCAAGCTGTGCAACCAAATCAATCCATCAAAAAGTATCAGACACTCAAAAGGGATCTTCAATATTTCCGGATCATACAGCTGCACCTCCAGTAATGTTGTGTACCTTATCCAGTGCAGAAAATGCAGCAAAGGATCTTATGTTGGTGAAACAGGACAGAAGTTGCAAACAAGGATGAATCTGCACAGACATACCATCAAGGAACATAAAGAAGGTGACCTTTACACACCTGTTGGACACCGTTTCACACAACCAGGCCACAATATGGAAGATCTCAATGTTTTGGTTCTGAAGGGAAAATTCAAATCTATCCAGGAAAGAAAAACATTTGAACTAAGAATGATAATTCTCTTTGACACAAAAGATAACGGCCTTAACTTGGACATGGGACTCCTCAACCATTATCCGACAGCTTTATGACTATCTATTAGCTGAAGCTTGACCCCCTCTGTGTGAGTGTAGTATCCCCCCCTCCCCCCCTCGCTCTTGATGTATCTTATCTATAGCCTTTTTTTTTTCTTCTCAATCTCTTCTAACATTCTGCTTAAACGTTGTGATTTGTAGTAGTACTGTTTGGACTTTGAAGAAGGGGACATACCCCGAAAGCTTGTCCTCAAAAATGTATGTTAGTGCAAATAAAAAAAGTATCACGGACAGTACTCAATTGTTTCTGTCGCAAATGCACTAATATGGCTACAGTCACCTCATTCAAGAATGTATGAAAGCCTTTAGATTATTTTGACAGCCAAGAAATATGCTGACTGACCATAAAGAGAGGGATGTCGCTAATAACTTAATGGAAAGTTGGAATAGATTAGAACTTCAGTGACATTCTGCCAGGCTAAGATTTGAGGTAATAGTCGTAATACCTTCTTATTGGTTCTTCAACGTGACTGGCAGCCTCTATAGTATGCAGGTCCAAATAAAGCTTCACAGTAACAGTAGAGGCTTACATATATTGTCAGCTGCCTATATCTGCATGTAGTATTTATTGGTAACCTGGGTTTATGTATTTTTTTTATGACCTTGTCGGATTGAATTGCCCGTCATGCATGGTTGCATTAGATCAATAAATGAGAGAGAACTTAAAATGGAACTCCATACAAGTATACAATTTACCAAATTACATACATAATGTAATTAATACACATAAGGCCTCTTTCACATGGGCGGTTGTTCTGCCGCTTGTAAATGCAGATTTTTTTATTTTGAAATTCCAACACTCCTGGCACATAGATCACTTGCGTTTGTAAATTGCGTTTATCTGCGTTTATGTGCGGCTGCGTTTAGCTGTGGTAGTAAATTCTTGTCTTTTCTAATGCAACTGTTTACTTATTTTTTTCTTTGTACTGCTATTAACTGCGTTTATGTACCGATAGCTGCGGTACATCGCTCCTGGGCGCAGTCAACTTTATTTTTTCTAAATGCATAAAACCGTATGTTGTCAAAACGTTGCTAAACGCAGTGTGTGAATGGAGCCATTGGAATGCATTGTCTGCATTTAGCTGCAGTGAGTAAGTTGCTCTAACCGGAGCTAAAAACTGAAATCTAACTGCCCATGTGAAAGGGGCCTAAAAGTTGTAAGAGACTTGTCTATTGTAACAGAATACAAATTAAGAAAATAGTCACATTTACAGTATTCTGATGTATTATACTGTGTCTGTAGCCTAGACATTCCCCTGTTCTGATGTAACAAGCTGTCCTGCCCTAGAAAAAGACACATACTCATCACAGAGAGGTATTAGAATTGTGTCCAGTTAGGTTGGTACAAACTCCCTGGAAGGCACTGGTGTGGCAGCTAGGAGCCCAGTGCCCATGTGAGGTGGAAATGAGAGAATAAATTAGTAAGTGTGCATAAATAATGCCAATTTGCAATGAAAATTGAATGTGTTTTGTGCTGAGAATGCAGACTTGCGTATAAATGGGGTTTTAGTTTTTGTGGGTCTGCTTTAAAGAAATTATTTTGAAAATACATAGGGATTGATTAAGGCTGAATTGTAAAATGTCTGTCACTGCAAGGACACACAGGAAACTGTTGTTTCCTCTGTGTCCTATTCACACTGCAACTCAACCTAGAGCTGCGCTAAACTGCAGACATTCTGCATTTTATTGCAGGGCACTGTGTTTGAATCGCATGGGATTGTACAGTATCGCAATTTGATACTGCTATGAATGAAGTGTACGTTTTGTATACTTCATATAAAGTTTTTGTACAAAACAAAAAAAGGGAGCCATGTGTGCTGAATCATGCACCACACTGTCCTCTACCGCAGCCTGGAATGGACAGCTACCGGAGCAGAAGAGCTGTCCATCAGCCATCCGTTGCTGTGCGAACTGAGCTTTACTAAAACTGAAGAGTGCAAAATCTGGTGCAGCTGTGCAGGGTAGCCAATCGGCTTTTAACTTCAGCTTGTTCAATTAAGCTGACAAAAAACACTGTAAGCTGGTTGGTTTCTATGCAGAGCTGCACCACAGTTTGCACACTCCAGTTTTAGTAAATCAACACCATAGTTAGAAAAGAAACCAAGTAGATGGCGATATAACCTCTCCTCGTGCAAAACCAGATCTAGACTACAATAGAGGAGAGCAACCATCTGACCAAAATAGACTTAGTCAAATACCACAACGAACCCATCAGTCACTATCAGCCAGTTGTCCCGCGTTTGTACCCAGAACAAATGCACCTGACACAGCAAGGGTTACAGACGTGTCGAAATACCTGATGCGCCGTGAGATGGTGAGCACTGGTCTCTTGAAGTTCGACGATCGTCCTGAAAACTACTGGGCCTGGAGGTCATCCTTCCTAAGCAGCACCCAAAACTTAGAGCTGACAGACAGAGAGAAGCTCGACCTACTCGCCAAATACCTAGGACCAGAGTCCTCAGAGCAGGCCAAAAGAATCAGGTCAGTGCATGTCCATGATGCAACAACAGGACTTGCGATGGTCTGGCAGAGAATGGAAGACTGCTATGGGTCACCTGAAGTAATAGAAGAAGCACTTTTAAAGAAAATTGAAACTTGCCCAAAAATGACAAACAAAGACAATCAGAAGCTGAGAGAGCTTGGAGACCTACTCCTAGAGATAGAAGCAGCAAAGACTAGTGGAACTCTGCCAGGTCTCTTATACTTAGACGCAGCACGTGGAGTAGAGCCCATAATCGAGAAGCTCCCTTTCAACCTGCAAGAAAGGTGGGTCTCTCAAGCATCCAGATACAAGAAAGACTATCGAGTTGCATTTCCACCGTTTGTCTTCCTCGCTGAATTCATTGTAGACCAAGCTAAGACACGCAATGACCCAAGCTTCGCCTTCCTGAACAAGAGAGTTGCAAGCTCCCCAAGGACAGAGAAGCAGCCACCAGTACACTACAAAGAACGCAGAGCAACAGTGTCTGTGCGGAAGACAGAAGTTCCGCCTGAGGCTGCAGCCAATCAGGAAGACAACACAAGCAAGGAAGTTGAGGATCCAGACAAACAGTGCCCAATACACAACAAGCCTCATCCACTAAGAAAATGTCGCAGTTTCAGAAGTAAGACATTAGAGGAGCGCAAGACTTACCTTAAAGACAATCACATTTGTTTCAGATGCTGCGCCTCAATGCAACATCTTGCAAAAGACTGTAAGAGAGAAATACGGTGCACAGAATGCAACAATGACCGACATCTGTCAGCACTGCACCCAGGACCACCACCATGGAGATCAGAAGTTCCAGCAACTCAAGAAGATCATGGTGGGGAGCAAAAAGAAAGTGCAACACCAGCGATAACTTCAAAGTGCACTGAGATCTGTACAGAACCAGGACTCTCTAGATCATGCTCCAAGATATGCTTAGTCAAAGTGTATCCCAACGGTCTCAGAGAAAAGGCAGTGAAGATGTATACAGTCCTAGACGAACAAAGCAACAGGTCTCTAGCAAAGACAGAATTCTTTGACCTCTTCGATGACAAAGGAAGTTCAACTCCATACACCTTGAAGACATGTTCTGGAGTTATAGAGACATCAGGGAGAAGAGCAAACAACTACACCATCGAGTCATTAGATGGAAAGACGCAGCTGACTCTTCCTACCCTCATAGAATGTGACATGATACCAGATGACAGGTCAGAGATTCCCACACCTGAAGTGGCACGTCACTACCCTCATCTCATTCGAATAGCAAACAAGATCCCAACACTCAACCCAGATGCTGCAATCGTCCTTCTACTAGGAAGAGACATACTGAGAGTGCACAAGGTCAGAGAACAATACAATGGGCCGCACAATGCACCATTTGCTAAACGTCTTGATCTTGGATGGGTTATCGTTGGAAATGTATGTCTGGACGGACTTCACAAACCCGCAAAGGTTAATGTCTACAGAACAAATCTGCTGCAGAATGGTCGCACATCATGTCTTTGCCCATGTAACAACAGCATGCAGATTAAAGAGAAACTATCTAACCCAACGCATCCCCAGAACATCCAGAGGTTCCTGGAAGATACAGCCTCAGCTGAAGATTCAGATCAGCTAGGCCACAAAGTGTTTGAGAGAACTCAAGATGATGACAAACTAGCACCATCTGTTGAAGATAACCTCTTCCTTGAGATCATGGACAGAGAAGTCTTCAAAGACAAAGCAGGCAGTTGGGTAGCCCCACTACCATTCCGTACACCACGGCATCGTCTTCCCAACAACAGAGTGCAAGCAGAGAAACGCCTTGCGCTATTGCAGCGCACTCTTGAAAGAAAGCCAGACATGAAAGAACACTTTCAAGAATTCATGCGGAAAATCTTTGACAAAGATCAAGCTGAAAAAGCACCAGCACTGCATGAAACACAAGAATGCTGGTACTTGCCAATATTCGGAGTGTACCATCCTCAAAAACCAGGTCAGATACGTGTAGTATTTGATTCCAGCGCAAAGCATGAAGGTATTTCCCTTAATGATGTACTTCTCAGCGGACCAGACCTGAACAACACACTTCTTGGAGTCCTTATCAGATTCCGAAGAGAACTTGTTGCAGTAACAGCAGATGTACAGCAGATGTTCTACTGTTTCCTTGTCCGTGAAGACCACAGAGACTACCTGAGGTTCCTATGGTATGAAGACAACGACCTCAACAAAGGTATCATAGAGTATAGGATGAAAGTACATGTGTTTGGGAACAGTCCCTCACCAGCTGTCGCTATCTACAACTTGAGACGAGCAGCGCAGCAAGGTGACAGACACAACCCTGAAGCCAAACAATTTGTTATGAAAAACTTTTATGTAGATGATGGACTTGCTTCCTTCTCCAGTAGTGGAGAAGCCATTGACATTTTGAAAAGCACTAGAGACTTGCTAGCAGACTCTAACATAAGACTGCACAAAGTGGCTTCCAACAACAGCAAAGTAATGGAAGCATTCCCAGCAGAAGACCGTGCAAAAGACCTCAAAGACCTAGATCTAGGTACAGATTCACCACCCCTTCAAAGAAGCTTAGGGCTTAGTTGGGACTTGAAAACTGACAGCTTCACCTTCCGAGTATCCAGGGAAGAGAAGCCTTTCACAAAGCGAGGTGTCTTGTCTACGGTCAACAGTCTTTACGATCCCTTGGGGTTCGTAGCACCCATCACCATGCAAGGCAAAGCTCTTTTGAGAGAGATTACAACTGAGCTAGAACAAAGTGATTGGGACACACCTCTACCTTAAAAGAAAGAAATGCAGTGGAAGTTGTGGAAAGACTCTTTGCTGGAGCTTGAGCGATTTAGCATCCAAAGACCATATGTCTGTTTCTTTGTCTGTTACAAAACAAAGAGAGATACACGTGTTTTCAGATGCATCCACCATGGCTATAGCAGCTGTAGCCTACCTTCGAGTCATAGACACTCAGGGACAAAGCCATGCAGGATTCATCTTGGGAAAGTCCAAACTGGCTCCAAGACCTGCTCACACGGTCCCACGCTTAGAACTTTGTGCTGCTGTCCTAGCTGTGGAGATAGCAGACTTACTCATTGCGGAACTGGACATCGAGATCCATGCAGTGAACTTCTACACAGACAGCAAGATTGTTTTAGGTTATATCCACAACGCTTCAAGAAGATTCTACACATACGTGTCAAACAGAGTAACACGTATCAGAAAGTGTACAAGTCCAGAACAGTGGCATCACATCAGTACAGACAAGAACCCTGCTGATCATGGGACTAGACTGGTACCAGCTGCTGTCCTCAAACAGACTAACTGGTTCACAGGTCCATCCTTCTTGACTGGACCAGAAACTGAAGAGACTGATCAGAAAGGAACTTTTCAGCATGTAGAACCAGACCAAGACAAAGAGGTAAGACCTCTAGTTGCAGTTTACAAGACTCTAACCACCAGAGAAGGTCTTGGCTCATGTAGGTTCGAAAGGTTTTCCAGCTGGAAGTCACTCATCCGTGCCATAGGGAAACTCATCTGCTTGGCCAGATCCTTCAGCAAAACAGCCAGTGTTGACCAGGGTAACAATGACTATCTTGAGCAAGCCAATGTCACCATTATCAGATGTGATATCTTCTGGAAGAGATGGAGGCAGGAGTACCTGACGACCCTCCAACCAGGCAACAAATGGCAAGCCGACAAGCCCAACTTACAAGTTGGAGATGTTGTTCTACTAAAAGACTCTCAGGCCCACAGGAACGAGTGGCCAATTGGACTCATTGTGGGGACTGATGCTAGTAGTGATAGCAGAGTCAGGAAAGTAGAGGTCAGAGTAGTAAAACAGGGCACCCCTAAGGTGTACCTTAGACCCATCACGGAAGTCGTTTTACTCCTTCCAGGAGTTTAATAGTGGCATATCATTATTATGCCAGGTGGGGAGTGTACTGCCTTGTATTACACAAGGCATTCTTTAGCATTCAGCAGTGTCTGTCCCTTTAAGGCTAGGGACGTCCTGTCTGCTAACTTGGGAGGAAGTGACCTCATCTCTTCAGACTGAAGAAATTCTACAATGCAAGTACATGTGGGATGCTGTTCCCTCTTCATATATGGGCTTGATTAGACCCCCAAAGTCTGTAAGTACCCCTCCTATATACTGAGGAATGTTATGTATATAGCTAGGTAGTTAGATATGTACTCATGTCTGTTTATTCTGTTTGTATTTCAGTTTTACCACATTCATCCGCGCATTCACATTTATTCATTCATTCTCATTATGATCACATGTTATCAGTAAAAGATCATCGGTTATCAATCATCGACTCTTTACTGTGTGGACATCAAAGGTTATACTGCCTGTAATCCTCTGTAACCCTTTCATAACTGCAGAGAAGGCAGGACAATGACATAAAATTGATAAAATAAGGTTATAAGGTTGTCAGAATGTGTACCAAAAATATGTATTTGATTTCTGCCAAATATAGTCTATTATAACCGTGTAAAAACCTAGTCATATTAGGAACAAAGGTGTTCCTGCAAATGAACAGTTATAACATATTGATATTACTTTAGACAGTGGAAGTAATGTCTATGTTTTACCTACAGGCTTGTGCTTACAGTTTCTCCTTTGTCTCTTAGTCTATGACTGGGCAGTCTCTGACTAACTTTAAAGGAACCCTGCACTTTGAGTATATGGAGGTTCCCATTGTCAACCACTTCTGCTTATTGAGGCCCTACGTAGATCAAGTCTATGAATTAGAAGTTCTGACTCTACGCAAAGTATTGAAGCTAAACACAGCCAGGTAGATAGTATCTTTACAAGAAACTCAGCAATTACAGCCTGGTTATTTCTCTTTGTGCACATTTCCTTTAACTGGTATACATTACTCGCGTGTTATAATAGGTTATAACATGTATAACATTGTAACACATTTTCAAATTCTAATGTGTCCAGATATGCAAAAACTGTTATTGCTCTTAAAATCTTTATAGAAATTATTGAAAGTAAAGTATTCTAATATATCCTGTTCTCTCTCATTTTTTCACCATTGTGAGAATGGAACTATTGCTATTCTTTGATTGCAATTATACATATGAGCTCCAGGGGCAAAGTAATCATAGTGCTGTAGGTTATCTGAGAATTCATTTTTTATTAGTTGTATCCAGTGTTCTTACTAGGTGAAGTATGTCAGCTGATGAAACGTGTTTGCAAATGAAACATTTCTGGATTAGTTCTGATGTTTAGCAAAAGAGTCTTTAAATATCTCTTAATGACTTTGTAGTTTGAAAAATCTGTGTCTTTTACGGAATTTTGTAAATATTTGATTTATTGCAAGTTGCTATGACCAGAAATGACATTGTAGGATAACCTTGTGTTCAGACCAGGACAGGTAAGGGAACCTTGAAAGATTGGTGGACCTCAACTAACATGTGGAGGATAACCATTCATCTGCCATAAAGAAAAGAGATGGATCAATAAGCTGTGGTGGTCAACAAAATAGAATGTATACTGGAGTAAGGCTGGCCACACATTATACATTTTTCTTGTACAATTTTCCTTTAGATTTACCAAAACCATATAATATGAGGTTGAACCCAGCTGTATATAACTATTGTTAGTATTGCTGGTCACACTTTTTTGTGTTCTCACAAAAAAACAAAAAATAAGTATAAGTGATTCAGTGCCGCACAGTGCCAAATCTTCCTAGTGGTAAATGCTCACTTGCTGTGTAATATCACATAATATCATATCATAAAGTTAATTAGGTGGACAAGCATATATCCAATGCATTTATGTCCAAACATAGAACGTATGTGTTTATGTTATCACAATATATCTAGAACAATCATTAAACTGAATCTTATAAGAAGGTATGTTCAGTCAACATGCATGTATCACATGCATATATGTCAAAACATAGAATCATATGTAAAATATATTCATTTAACTCATCACCATATATCTGAAACAATCCACACCCATAACTGCAAAACATAACAAAAACATAAAACTAGATCTTATAATAAATTATGTTCAGTGGACATGTGTGTATCAAATGTGTATATATCAAAACATAAAATATATGCGTTTAACATATCATCATATATATAAAATAATCCACACCCATAACTACAACACAAAATAATGGTAAATTCTAAGTGTCCATATATTTTCATAATGTCCAAAAATCCAACCGTGCAACTAATCAAATATGTACTACATGTTGTGCTCTTCGTTCTAAAATCTTCGTTTATATGATCACCATGTGTAGATACCCATCCACTGACCGTAATATGCTCTCACCTTTTGATAGATCTCACAGCGAGGTCTCATGCACCTGTCTCTTGTAGCGGGGACACCTATATCACACGAGTAATAGTTTCCTCCAGGTCAATTGGGCTCCTCAACCCATCTCCATCCTCAGCAATCCTTGGTGGACTGTTTTCAATAAACTCGGAACAAAGAAGGAAATATAGCGCTCTCCGCTTAAAACTCACCATTTTTTGAAAAAAAAAATATAATACACTCAGCTTTTTTGGTGCACAGATCCAGTGATACAAAAGATGAGAGCATATTACTGTCAGTGGATGGGTATCTACACGTGTGTAGTTATGGGTGTAGCAATCGTACCCACAGAGATGGACGCAGTTCAACCATTTTCCTCCAACCCTCCATCTTGTAGATCTTTCTCCCCCTCTTTGCTCATCCCACCCTCCCTCTCTGTTCAGTGACATGTGGTCGGTGTGAGTTTGCAGAGATCACAGGCACCAAACTCAGTGGGAGGGCGTCCTGGCTATAAAACCTCACTAGCTGGGTGCCTCTCTGTCTAAGAAACTGTGCAATCTGGGACATAGTAAAAGCATAAACCAAGCTCTTCACTGAGTTCAAAGACATTCCAGAGCAGTAATAAACTATACACCACATTCAAAATCCATTTTCCCCCTATGATTTTATATCTTGGAATATAAGGGACTTACACAAAACACAGGCATATCTTCAGATTGGTCACGTTGAGACAAATCGTTTGGTATATTACCTTCCCTAGCTGAGATCAACAGGAGAGCAGAAAATAAAATCTGCTTAATCATCCCAGCAGGTATGTTATATTTCATATGTAGATTTTCAGCAGACAATTCTGCATATTAATCTACCCGTGGGTGGAATGTTACATATACCTAGGAAAAGTTATAGGCCAAAATATCAGCTATGAGAGTTTCTGATCATAACTTAAGTCTCCACCTACACATCCCTCCCCAAAAGGAGACGATTGGTTTCACTGCTCCAGGGAGACACCCTGCTGAGATCCTAGAAAAGGGCTGTTATGCTTGTTATGTGTGAGAGAAAAGAGTCTCCCGTTTAACATCAAAACTGAGTGAGAGACAAGAAATCCTTTTTGAGCTC
The DNA here is from genome assembly GCF_062004578.1 of Staurois parvus. Classification (NCBI taxonomy): domain Eukaryota; kingdom Metazoa; phylum Chordata; class Amphibia; order Anura; family Ranidae; genus Staurois; species Staurois parvus. The sequence continues at coordinate 6,158,261 of NW_028318087.1, forward strand.
ATAAAACTTGAAACTGCTTAAACCAAGGATGATTGGCAAGTACTTTAACCCTTTAAACTCCTTTCTGTTTTCTCTTTGCTGTGCTATTGTTCTCTGTATTTTTATATATATATTGGCTACATCTTTTGCTGTAAATATTTTTTTATTGCACCCTTTTGACCTTTTAGTAATAAATCTTACTTTCTGAAAGTGTTGAACTGTTTCTAACGCCTTTAATGCAAATTACGAATTCCTGCCTCTAAAGAGTTCTACTGTGCGTGTTTAATCCTCTGTATAACCTGCCTGCGATGACAGTGGTATACAGACGATTATTTCAACCATCATAGCGTTATTGCCAAGTTTCCTCTTTCTCTGTACAAAAAGGAGGTGGTGGCAGTGTGAAGGGTTAATTGTGTAATTAACCTGACCCAGTAACAATCGTTCCAGGCTGCCGGTACACAGACTGTGGTCCATTAGCTGGAAAATCTGTGTGCAGGGCACAGCTTGGCATAGCATTGTTACGCACGTAACATCGCGGTTTTAGATTGGCTAGTCCTTCGGTCACGAGTTTGGTGTGAAGGGCTGAGATTTGACGTCGCAATTGTCACAATGGGTGTGGATTGTTTTATATACGTGATGATGCGTTAAACGCATTTACAGTTGTGTTCAAAATAATAGCAGTCAGACATTACTAACCTGATCAATCACTGTTTTTGGTAGAAATGATATTTCTACATGGCAAATAATTTACTAGCAGGTCTAGTAGAGTAATAGAAATCCAACAGACCCAACAGTCATGACATGCATGCTGCTGATTCTGTGTAATTGAATCACTAATTGAAAGGGGCATGTTCAAAATAATAGCAGTCTGGAGTTCTATTAGTGAGGTCATTCATTCTTTGAAAAACAGGTGGCAATTATTGCCCTTATTTAAGGAAGGAAGGCAGCAAATGTTGTACATGCTGGTTACAGTGCATTTCTCTCTGAAATTCTGAGGAAAATGGGTCGTTTCAACAAGATTGACGTTATGGAGTGGCCAGCCCAATCCCTGGATCTTAATCCAATAGAAAACTTGTGGGGTGACATCAAATATGCAGTTTCTGAGGCAAAACCAAGAAATAGAGAAGAAATGTGGAATGTAGTCCAATCATCCTGGGCTGGAATACCTGTTCACAGGTGCCAGAAGTTGGTTGACTCCATGCAACACAGATGTACAGCAGTTCTCAGAAACAGTGCTTATACAACTAAATATTAATTGATTCAAAGGAAAGCAAAATCTTCAAACATTTTTCAGTTTATAAAATGAATGTTTGAGTTTGTAAAGAAGAATACAAACACTGCTATTTTTTTGAACAATCTAATATTCACTTTTTTCTTCAATTTTTTTTTATTTGATATATTCTTCTTCATGTTTTGATTTGGAATAGAATGTGTAGTGTTCCCAATGCATTTGTGTGTATGGAAATTAAAAGCTATTAGAAGGATTTTGAGCTTTATTCCCTTTTTTTCAACACACTGCAATTATTTTGAACACAACTGTATTTTATGCATGATTTTATGTTTTGATATATACGTATAAGATACACGCATGTCCACTGAACATAATTACAAGATCTAGTTTTATGTTTTTTTTTTTAATGTTTTGCAGTTATGGGTGTGGATTGTTTCAGATGTATGGTGATAAGTTAAATGCATATATTTTACGCATATTTCTATGTTTTGACATATACACATATGATACATGCATGTCCACTGAACATATCTTTCTTATAAGAGTCAGTTTAGTGATTGTTCTAGATATATTGTGATGACATAAACGCATACATTCTATGCATGTACTATGTTTGGACATAAATGCATAGGATATACGCATGTCCACCTAATTTACTTTATTATATGATTTTATGTGATATTCCACAGCACGTGAGCATTTACCACTAGGAAGATTTGGCACTGCGTTGCGCTGAATCACTTCTACTTATTTGTAGGTGCAGAGTTTTAATTTTTAAAAATGTTAATGAAGTTACTCTTTAATGTTTTTTTTTTCTTTGTGTCCAAAGTATTACCCAGTATAACCCAAAGTATAATCCAGTATAACCCAGAAGTCTAAGAATTACTGCCTTCCTTTTGTCCCTCAATTGACGATAAAGAAATAATTTGCTAAAAAAATACCTAACAGTGCGAATCCTAAAAGTGTTTGTCTCAAGTGTATTAAAATAAAATTTTTACACTAGTAATGAAAGTTTTATGTATTTGTATGCATTTGTCTACAACTTTTGTTTTACACCAAAGCATGTTTTCTCGTTTCCATACATGACAGTTAACATATTGCAGTGCAAAAATTAAAACCGATGTAGTCCACATTAGCATTCTAAATATATATGCCTCTTAAATAAGCAGTTGCTTAATCATTAAAATGTACAAACGCAACTGCTGAATGAGGATGAAAATTGATATTACCACTAATATATTTTAATTTAAGTAATTATTTTGTAATTTATTGCATTTTATTCAAGTCTCATCTGACATTAGAAAACATTTTTGCCTTAGACCCTTCTGCAATAGCAGCCCACTTATATTTGGCACATGCTCTTTTCTTCTGTGTACCATTTTATTGTCTGCCCAGACTATGTTCCCCAAAGCAGAATTTTAACTGGGTGCTGTGGGTTACTACTCCCTATTTTATAGTCAACTAAACCTAAATGTGTTGAAAGCATCAATAGTATGTTCAGTTAAGCCCACATTTAAGTCAGCACAGTTGATATCTGTTGCTTAGGAGGTCAGCATGATTCTGTAGATTTTATAAATTGATAAAGGGATTTAAACATCTTGTTTTCCCTGTGGATTCTGTCTTTGTTTACTGTGAATTCTCAGCTCATATAGAAGAACCCAGATGTGCCAAGAGTGATCAGTTTCAATAAACTGTTCACAACACATTGAGTCTTATCCCTCTTGAGCCACTCACAGGCTGAATTAGTTTTAGGCTAGATTGGCACCTATGTGTTTTTCCTCTGACTAGTCTGATGTGATGAAATGCATAGGGAAGATCGGCGTGCTGATGTCATCGCGTATACCGAAAGTGACAGTAAAAGGCTGTGTATGCTGGTAAGTAGGTTTTCTCTTAGTCCGCAATTGCTTTTAAGCTTTGTAGGTGTTATTTTAGGCAGTAATAAGTGTTTGAAAAAGGGTTTTATGCTATGCAGTCTCTGTCATTTCCTTCTGAGTGTTGGTTGGAAGGTGATTTGAAGAGGACTCATGAGATATTAATTTTTGAAAGTTTTCCAACAACGCCAGCGGAAGTTTTGGAGTCTGGGTGACTAAGATATGAGCCAGTATTGACCACTATTTAGTTAAAGGGTCTATTGTTGCTTGTAAGCTTACATCTCTACCTTCAAGGCGGTGGTTGTTTTTTAATCAACACTGGTTTTTTTTTATTTTTTGCTGAATAAATGAATAAAAAACATTTTCTTTTTTTCTGTTATAAAATTTTGCAAATAATTGTTCTTCATAAATTTAGGCCAAAATGTATTCTGCTACATTTCTTTGGTGAAAATAACCCACATTTTTGTATATTATTTAATCTTTAAGAAAGTTGCTGTCCACAAACAATAGAGTTTAAGGATCATCAACAATAGGAGATGGAGAGCAAGATGGAATTTGGCCCACACCTGATGATGTTGGAGCTTAAGAATCATCAGCAATAGGAGATGGAGGGCAAGATGGAATTTGACCCACACCTGATGATGCTGGAGCTTAAGGATCATCAGCAAAATAGGAGCTGGAGTGCAAGATGGAGTTTGGCACACATCTGATGTTGATGGAGCTGAAGGATCATCAGCAATAAGTGCTGGAAGTCCAGATGGAATTTGGCCCACACCTGATGTTGTTGGAGCTTATGGATCATTAGCAATAGGAGATGGAGGGCAAGATGGAATTTCGCTCACACTTGATGTTGGTGACACAGGTCTTTTGATGGATTCAATTCTGTCTACCCTCTTTTTCATCATAGATGAATCTGTAGCACTGGATGGCATTCTGAACGGCTGATGCAACCTTTGTGTATCGTTCTATGCTGGGGTCCTGTGCCTCAAAAACTAACAGTGCCTCTTTAAGTAAAGATAATCACCTTGCGATTTCCTGTGTTGTGAATCTCCTTGGTTCTTCAGTTACATCTTCGTCTTTTCGCTGGGCCTCTAATTCCATCCGTTCCTCAGTAAGCTGCTTGTGTTGCACAGCAAGGTGTTCATTGAAGTCGTCCACTTTCAGATCTAGCTCCAGCTTCATGCTAAGGGTCACTAAGTTGTTGAAGACCTCTCTGGACTCTTTACCCATCTTCTCAAGTCCATGAACTTCATGAACAAACTACGGGCAAAGGTTTTTCCAAACGCAATTCATGGTGACAGCTGAAACCTCATGTCAAGTAAAATTGATGTTTTTTATTGCCTTGTAGATGTTATTGTCCTTCCAAAATTGTCACAAGGTTGTTTCTGTTTCATCAATTGCCTTCACTGCCTGACGAAAAGTGTGATGTAAATAATATTTCTTGAAAGTCACAACTCCTTGGTTCATAGGTTGGATGAGCGCTGTAGTATTTGGTGGCAGATGCACTATTTTGACGTTGGAATGAAAGTCATCCATGAATTGGGGGTGACCTGGTGCATTGTCGAGCAGCAAAAGAATGTTGAATGGGATATCTTTCTCCAAACAATATTTCTGTATCTCTGGGATAAAGTGGTGGAAAAACCAGTCCTGGAAAATAGCCTGTGTACCCCAGACTTTGGAGTTGCACTTCCACACACAAGGTAGAGAGCCCTCAGCTATGTTTTTGAGGGCTCTTGGGTTCTCTGAATGGTAAACTAAGAGAGACTTTAGTTTCAAATCGCCAGAAGCATTGCCACCAAACAAAGTAAGTCTGTCCTTTGCTGCTTTGAAGCCTGGCATCACCTTTTCCAATTTACTTATGTAACTTCTTTCTGGTATGCTGTTCCATTACAGTCCTGTTTCATCGACGTTAAAAACATGTTGGGGTAAATAAGCACCTTCATAAATTCTCTAAGTGTTGCTGGAAATTCTTGGGCAGCTATGGTATCTGCACTGGCAGCATCACACCCTACTTTTATGTTGTGAAGGTTGGCTCTAGCCTTGAATCTGTTAAACCATCCATGGCTGGCAGTAAAAGATGCCCACTGTTCACCCCGTTTTTTCTTCAAGTCTTCAAACAGGCTTTTAGCTTTTTCTTGAATAGGCATTATGCTGAGTGGGACTTCACACTGATGCTGATCCTGCATCCTTACACTTAGGAGTTTCTCCATCTCCTCTATCACTTTACCACTATTTTTGGATATTTTGTTGACTTCACTGGCACTGCATACTTCACATATTCTGTGATCTTGTCCTTGTGCTTTAGAATTGTGTAATAGTTGAACCGATTCATGTTATAAGAACGATCGACATCTACCATCTTTTTGCCTTGGTCCAATCTCTCAAATATTTAAACATTTTCTTTACATGGTTATTGCTTTGTGCTTCCTAGCAATCTCCTCCACATCACAACTGCATTTCCTCTTGCTTCCAGACATCCTGGGCTCTGATTAAGCACTGTACTACTGTACACTATCGCACTGTAAGCACACAGCAGCACAGCTGTGACAATGTGCAACTGTGACAATGTCCAGCTGACACGTGAGCTACTTCTGCGATGTATTTGCTTTTACCAATGTTCATAATACGAGGTCTGTTCGTATCTGTGAAAGTTTGCAACTCGAATGTTCATAAATTGGGGACTTACTGTATTTAGTAAGAGGCATGGTGTGTTTTTTGAAGTTGTAATTTGTTTGGAAAATGACATTTTTTTTTGCATACTGTTATCATGCAATAAAGCATCATCTTATAACTGGTGTGGTGGTGATCAGGGACACTGACTGGTGACAATGCGAAAAAAAAACATATACTCCAATTTTTTTTATTTTATTTTTTTAGAACAAAAAAAGAAATACAACTAGAGGACAATACTAGTCTCTGCCACCTCCCAATAACGGACTTTATAGGCATATCACAAGACATAAATAAAATCAAATAAAGTTTATTACAAATACAAATCCTAGTCTATAAAAAACATGACACTATACATCGAGAATTAAATCAATATTATCAGAATACCCTCTACTGGATTGGTATACCTGCTAGCCTAAATGTATCAGCGCACTAATATATAATGTTTCCTGTATAGGTGCAGGCATGCTCCTCTAAATCAGGTGTGTCAACGCGTTTCACAATTAATAGCTTCCTCAGGTCAGTGAGGGTATGTAGACACAATCTAAATATAAACATTAAGCAATTTCAGCATACAATGTATCCTACATAGTGAATAGAGTATGCTTGAATATGATACTGACCCAGAGTAAAATGTAGCACCAAGTAGTCTGGCAGATATAGAGACAGAGCAGAGGTGAAGGAATGGAAAGCAGAGGTCTCCTCGTCACTGGTGTATTATCAGCCAGGATAGTCAGTATGCACCCTTTAAACAGAAATATAGCCTTCACACACCAAAATCAGATCCCATACTCACCCACTAAATGGGTCACCATAAGAGAGGGATATCTCCATATTCAAAAATTCCTAGCATTAGAGATCACTTTACTGCTTCAGTTCTAGATTGGAATCTACATGATGACAACCAGCAATCCAAAGGATCTGGAAACATAAATATTTATCTTCTACATGATGTCACTACCTATCTATTGTATTACAAAGGAGACATGATGTGTAATTAAATGGGAACATTTTACGAGCATCTGACGGGCAGGGGCGGAGCCTAACTATGGCGGCAGCGGAGAGCTCGTGGTAGGAGCTCCCGGCCGGAGCCCCTCCGACTGATCACCTTTTGTGACCCACAAAATTCTCCTGAAGCATGGAGCCCTAGAAGCCTACCTCGGACAGGCGGGCTCCCTCGGCAGAGTGGCGGCCCGCGGGAGGAAGAGCTGGGGAACGGAGATCATCCGAGAGAGGTGGAGACGCTGAGTGCAGTTGCCGGGTAACAAGGAGGCGCGGCCGGGACATGTGACCGGCTGCAGTGCATCCCTGGGAGGAGAGGAAGCCGGCCGGCCGGCTGGAGGCTGACAGGGAAAGGAGAGATATCGTCCTGTGGGACGACCAGCCGCTTTTGGAGCACTGTGGGGGTGCACTGTGAAGAACTGCCTGCATAAAAAGAAAATAGAGGAAAGTCCTGGAGGGTCCCCCTGAGAGCAAGAGAGCCGACCTGCTGAAGAAATGGAGCCTGGAGGAGTCCCATGAGAGGAGCAGGAAGGGTTAGTGGCTTCGGCTGTGGCTTCAATTATAAAAACTGCGCAGATTTGGGAGAAACTGTATCGAGTTGAAGGAAGGCGGAGAGTGAGGAAAAAGGGGGGCCCCCAGAGAATATAAAGAAGAACGTAAGGTGTAGGCAACAACACACAGAAAAGTTAACAGAAGCGGCTGGGATCTCTATCTCTATACCATATTGATGTCTTTTTCTGTGTAAAATCCAAGTTTATGAAAAAAATAATAATAAAAGAAATGGAAGAAATAAAAAATAAAAGTGCAAAGGGAACCGGGCCTAAAGGGACCCAAACGGGTACAATTAAAAAGTACACATCCCAGGGAAACGTGACCCCGGAAAGGCACCAGAGCAGAAATGACAAAGGAGAATCAGACTTGAGCATGCAAAGTAGTCCTAAACAATTAATGGATTTGGAGATCGGTAGTCAACAAATATCAGAGACAGAAAAAGATCTACAAATCCCAAATAAAAAAGAGATGACAGAAATGTTTAAAGATCTGGAGAGAACAATAAAGCAAGAAATGGTAAATATTTGCAGCGATTTGGGGCAACTGTTGTTAAGAGTGGAGGAAACGGAGCAGAAAGTTAAAAACCAGACCCAGATTATTTCCGAATTAGAAAAGAAGATAAGTAATATGGAAAAAGTTCAGAAAAAATTGTTGTACAAGGCGGAAATTCAAGAGAATAGAGAAAGAAGGAGAAATATAAGAATAAGAGGGGTATCGGAAAGCCTAAAAGGAGAACAAATGGAAGAGGTAAAATACTGAACTTTATAACGGGAAACTCTGATATGGAAAGGACTAATATAGAAGGGATCTCTAGAAATGGGAAACTCCAGGGGAAACATGAAAAGGATAGGCGGAGAGACATACTTGTTAAATTTTATGAACTGCAGCAAAGGGAAAGAATCTGGAGGAAAACTAAGGGAAAACCAGTAATAAAATATGGAGAAATGGACATCCAAATATATGTGGACCTGTCACCGGAGACTCTCCGAAGGAGGAGAGTTCTGAGGCCCTTGCTGGAGCAGATGAGAAAACAGAAGGTGCAATATAGATGGGGGATACCGGAGTGCTTAATAGGATGGAAAAATGGAATAACAGCCCAATTGAGGTTCCCAGAGGACTTGAGAAATTTTTGCGATAGACTGGAAATGCAGAGAATTGAAATTAATGGATGGGAAGAAGAACTCGGGGGAAATGGATTAAGGAGAGGGGAGGGGTGGAGACTGGCAGAGGGGGGGAGATAGGGCGGAGGAGAGAGAGGAAATTTTCTTTTTTTTCTCTTCTCTCCCTCTTGCCTCCACTCCGGCGCCTGTTTACTCCCTCACCCCTCTAGCTTAACTCCTTTTCCTCTTCTTTTTGTTAAGAAGTATAAGTAGAAAAGGGGTCAATAGGGAGATCTGGATCGAGGGGAGGCTGTCCATGGGAGGAGTGTAGCCCTAAGGATTATATCAAAGGTGGATGCTAGATCCACAAATGATGGTTAGGCAAAGCGAAGGCCTAAAAAGAGGGGGGAGGGAGGGGGGGAGTGATGGCAACGATGCCAAGGGGGGGGGAGGGAGGGGGGGAGTGATGGCAACGATGCCGAGGGGGGGGGGGGGAGGGAGAGGGGGGAGGGATAAGGGGGGAGAAAGAGCTAGTGGGATAAAAACGCTCTATAGGAATAAGAAAGAGGAAAGTAAGGAGGGAAAAAGAGGCAGGAGGAAAAGAGTAAGATGGAAGAAATCCAATATATAACCTACAATGTAAAAGGGTTAAGCTGTCCAGGAAAAAGATTTAGGTTATTTAAAGAACTACAACATAGAAAATCTTCAGTGGTATTTCTGCAAGAAACACACCTAGAGATAGTCGAAGATTAGATTGCGGACCAGGTATTTTCCAACATGGTTTTATGCGGACTCACCAATTAAGAGGAAAAGGAGTTGCTATAGGCTTCGCTAAAAATATAAGGTTTGAGGTTGAGGAGAGATTAACGGATCTGGAGGGAAGGTTTCTATTTTTGAGAGGTAAACTACAGGGAATTGAGTGCACAATAGCAAATATATACAGTCCAAATAAGAAGCCAGAGACATTCATGAGAGAAGTGCTGAAGAGATTGATGGATTTTAAAAGAGGGTGTATGATTGTTGCGGGAGACTTTAACCTCTGTATGGATCAGCGGTTGGACACTAATTCTGCTATGCGGAGAGAGGAAAGCAAGTCCATGAGAAGGTTAAAGAAACAGATGCATGAGTGTCAATTGGTGGACATCTGGAGAATCAGGAATATGAAGGAGAGAGATTATACTTTTCGCATGTACATAAAACTTATTCTAGACTAGATTACATATTAGTAGAACATCAAATGATAGAGTGGGTGGGGGAAGTAAAAATAGGAGAAAGCACTCTGTCGGACCATGCCCCGGTTGCAATGAAGCTAAAATGGGGTAGAGAGGAGTGAGAGGGATATGTGTGGCGGATGAATGAGGCACTCCTCATGGATGAAGAGATCGGTCAAAGAATTGAGAGGGAAATTGAATGGTTTTTTGAAGAGAATGAGACAGGATGTGTTGGTTGCAACGGTGTGGGAAGCACATAAAGCCTACATCAGAGGTCTTCTCATTGCAATGGGGGCAAAAAAGAAAGGAGAGAAAAGATAAACAGATTATTTAATGAAATACATGATATTGAACAGGTGCACAAAAGGGAAAGATCTAAGGAGATAATGCAGCTGTTAATAAAGAAGAAAGAAGAATTAGAGAATGTAATGGAGGAAGAAAAAAGAAGAGTCTTCAATAAAATAACATGTGAAAGGTATAGATGGGGAGATAGGCCGGGAAAGTATTTAATGAGAACTTTAAGAAAGAAGAAAAATAGAAATTATATTGAGAAAATAAGAAATTCCAAGGGGGAATTTGTACGCTCCACCAAGGATTTTGCCAGAGTATTTAAAGAGTATTATAACAGGCTGTATAATATCATACCCCAGGACATATTCAAGAAAACGGAAACAGTAAATAGAGGGAAAAGAAAGATATACCTAGAGGACGCAGGCCTACCAAAATTAAGAGAAATACAACTGAACTCTTTAGAGGAAGAAATAACTTCAGAGGAAATAGAAATAACGTTAAAAAGCATGGCGGGAGGGAAAAGTCTGGGCCCGGATGGATATATGGTTAAATATTTTAAAAAATATAAAGAGCTATTAATACCCAAGATGAAGATCTATATGAACGCCTTGGGGAATGGGATGGAGATGAGGGGAGAATCTCTACAGGCCAATATAGTACTGATACAGAAGGAAGATAAAGACCCCTCGCAATGTGCAAGTTATCGTCCAATAGCGCTATTGAATGTAGACACTAAAATATTTGCAAAGGTGCTGGCAAATAGACTAAAAGAACTGATGCCGGAGTGGATACACAGAGATCAGGTGGGGTTTGTCCCGGGAAGAGAGGGTAGAGATAATGCTCTGAGATCACTGTTGATCATCCAGGAGGCTAAAAAAGGAAAAACCCCAATGATACTGATGTCGATAGATGCTGAGAAGGCATTCGACAGAGTAAGTTAGGGTTTTATGATGGATACCCTGGAAGCGCTAGGTCTGGGAGACAGAATGAGAGGGTGGATTGGAGAGTTATATAGAGGGTGTCAGGGATCCCCAGAAAGTCACGGCGATCTTAGATTGGCCAACACCCACCGATAGGAGGGGGGTACAGCGTTTCATTGGATTCGCATACTTTTATAGAAAGTTTGTCAGGAACTTCTCAGGGCTGGTCTCCCCAATCACGCAACTGACTAAACAAGGGACTCGTTTTAAATGGACCCCTGAAGCCCAGACCGCGTTCGACGCGCTCAAGAAATTGTTTACCCATTCTCTGCCATCCAGATTCTTCTCTTCCATATGTTTTGGAAGTGGACGCCTCCGAAAACGCGGTAGGAGCGATTCTTTCCCAAAGGAGTGGTACCAAGGAGTTACTGCATCCCGTGGCGTTTTTCTCCAGGAAGTTGACTCCGGCGGAGCGCAATTACGATATTGGAGATCGGGAACTCCTGGCCATCAAGTCCGCTCTAGAAGAATGGAGGTATCTCCTGGAAGGAGCCACACACCCGATCCTAATATTTACGGATCACAAGAACCTCGAGTATTTAAGGACGGCGAAACGACTGAGACCACGCCAGGCGAGATGGGTTCTTTTCTTCTCTCGGTTTTCCTTTCATATAACGTACCGACCTGGGTCTAAAAATACAAAACCAGACGCTCTGTCCCGCATGTTTGAGGACCCCGACGATACGGTGTTACCTGACACAATTTTGCCATCCGGAAGCTTCCTCGTCCTGCAAACGGAACTTCGCTCCAGACTGATTGACGCTTCCGTTGGACTGCCAGTCCCGCCTGGGTTGCCTCTCCAGAACCGCGATGGTCTGCTTTGGAAGGAAAATCGGATCGTGGTGCCAGAAGGAGTTCAAACTTTCGTCCTGGGGCACTGCCACGACCATCCAATGGCAGGGTACTTTGGGGTGGCGAAGACTCTGGAGCTACTACGGCGCTCATTCTGGTGGCCAAACATGGTCAAAGACTGCGAGCGCTACGTCCAGACCTGTCCCACCTGCCAAAGGAACAAGCCCTCCAGAAGCAAGGCCTGGGGATTGTTGCGTCCATTGCCGATACCCAAACGGGCCTGGCAAATGATTGCCATGGATTTTGTAGTCGAACTTCCACCGTCTCAAGGCTACACCGCTATAATGGTGATCGTGGATCGCTTTTCAAAGATGGCTCATTTCGTGCCCTTGGAAAGAACCCCGTCGGCACCGGAGACTGCACGGATATTCATCAAGGAAGTAGTAAGGCTACATGGGATACCCGAAGACATAGTATCGGATCGGGGAGTCCAGTTCACATCTAGATTCTGGAAAGCCTTATGTGAAGCATTAGGAATCAACCTGTCACTGTCATCTGCTTACCATCCACAGACCAACGGGCAAACAGAAAGGACCAATCAAACATTGGAACAGTACCTCAGATGCTACACCTCCTATCTCCAGGACGACTGGCTAACACTGTTGCCTTCTGCAGAGTTCGCCTATAATAACTCGAGCCACTCAGCGACGGGACAATCACCGTTTTTTACCAATTTCGGATATCATCCTACGTTTCTCCCCGACCTAACGCCCGAAAGTCCGGTACCCGCATCTCAAGATGTCTTGCATTTCTTTTCTGTTAATAACAAAACGATTCAGGAGGCCATCACTAAAGCCCAAGAAGATAGTAAAAAGGCGTTCGACAGGAAGAGAAGAGAAGAGGAGAGCTGTTGCTCCAGCCGGGGGATCAGGTTTGGTTGGCTACGACCAACTTGAAAATGCTGTGTCCTTCCAGGAAGTTAGGACCGAAGTACCTTGGACCGTTTCCAATTAAACGGGTGATCAATGAAGTGGCCTATGAACTTGAGCTCCCGGAGTCTTTCAAAATACACCCGGTGTTCCATGTCTCTCTCCTGAAACCATCCAGACCAGATTCCTTCCCGGATCGCCAATCCAGACCTCCTGAGGCAGTCGCCATAGGTGACCAGGAGGAATATGAGGTAGAAACTATTCTCAGTTGCCGAAAGAGGGGGGGCCAGACGCAGTTCCTGATAAAATGGAAGGGTTATGGCCCTGAGGAGAATTCTTGGGTACCCATCCAGAATGTTCACGCCCCCAGACTCATCCGGGAATTTTTTCGTGGCCACCCGCGGTGGAGAGATCAGTGGGGCTCCCGGAGGGTGCCCATAGGGGGGGGGCAATGTCAGGGATCGCGGCGTCCTGTCGGCCGGCGCATGCGCGCTGGCGACGGCTCACGCCGGGACACAGGCACTAGGTCCCGGCGAGCCGTGGATGACAGGATGCCGTGCATGCGCAGTGGGACCCGCGGGCGTGCCTCGGGCGGCCAATGACAGCCCGGGGGCGCGTCCCGAGCGGCCAATGACAGTGCAGGGCGCAATATTTAAAGATGCCCTGCACTGTCAGTAATCGTTGCAAGGTCTATCTGAGTTCCTGAGTCCTGTACCTGTGTTTTTGACCCTGATTGACCCTGACTACGCTGCCTACTCCTGTGTTGACCCGGATTGTCCTGACTACTCTGCCTTCTCCCATCCTGACCCTCGGCTTGTTTTGACCTCTCTACGGACTGACTTATCCTGCTGACCCTGCGTGTGACCTGACTACTCTCCGCCTGCCGACTCTGTACCTTGCCTACCCCACGGGACCCCCGCTCGTGATCCATCCTGCTAGGTCCTGCCGTCCTCCTCACATCTGGCTCTCCCGGTACCAATACATCCCCGGAGGTTGCCCCTGCCACTGGTGGGCCTACTCGGAGGTCGTGACCTGGTCCCGGTCTGTTTCAAGTCCATCCCCACCATCAGGGGCCCTGGTGAAAGCACAGACCGGGACTTAGACTCCACGCTTTGGGTAGGTCTGTCAAGTGGGCAGCCAGGGGCACCACCTGGCGGGTTCTAACAGAGGGCCTACCGCCACCATAATGGTAAATGGAGGAAGATCAGAGCATTTTAAGATGTCAAACGGTACAAGACAGGGATGTCCCTTGTCTCCATTGTTATATGTGCTATCACTGGAGCCCTTATTGTCTAGGATTAGAAAGAATATAGATCTAAACGGAATAATGATAGGAGTTAGAGAACACAAGGTAGTGGCGTATGCGGATGATCTGATGTTTTATGTTGGAAACCCCAGAACATCACTTCCAAATTAATGAAAGCATTGAGGGAGTACGGAGAACTGTCAAACCTGAAAATTAACCCGACAAAGACTGAAATCTTAAATATAAACCTTAAAAATAGTGAAAAAGAAAAACTACAAGAGGAATTTCCTTTCCTTTGGAGAGATAAAGAATTAAAATATTTAGGAATAAAACTATCAGCCTCAACTAAGAACCTATATAAAGCCAATTATATAGCATTATTAAATGAGATCAAGGAGGAGCTGAGGAGGGTGGGAAATGGGAATCCATCGTGGATAGGGCGTAAAACCTGATAAAGATGGTAATTGTCCCCAAAGTATTATATAAATTTCAAATGATCCCAATCAAACTCCCAGAGGCTTATTTCAAAGAACTTAGGAAAATGATAATAAAATATATATGGAGAAATAAAAAATCTAGAATAGGCTATGAGACGTTGACTAGAAGTAAAGAGAGAGGAGGATTGGGAGTACCAGATTTTAGGAGATGCTATAGAGCAGGGATTATTGCGAGAATCTTTGACTGGATCCATAATCCGGAGAAAAGTTGGGTTAAAATTGAGAAAGCACTGAGTGGAATAAGTTTAAGTAAAAATATTTGGGTACCCGCACAATATATGGAATTAGAGGAGAGCACTAGCATGTACACGCTTAACGTTTTAAAAGAATGGGATTTACTACATAGACAAAAGGGGTGGGTTTTTAATTCACAATTAATACCACTTAGGAACACAAAATATTTCATCCCAGGCATGGACAGTATAGCAGGGAAATGGATTATAAAACAGGAGGCACAATTGAGAGACATAATGGTAGGAGAGGAATTTGGATCATATAAGGATATGGAGGAAAGAACGGGAGAAGTCTTTAATAAGATGGATAGACTAAGATACTACCAACTGAAGTACTTTTTTGAGAGCCTCCCAAAGCCTATAAGAACTAGAAAAGACTGGAATCCATTTGAGAGAATATTTGAGTCACGGGGAAATGGTAGACACGGAATGGCAAAAATACAGAAGATATTAATGGAACTTGACACTGACACAAAATTAACGCACATAGAGAAATGGGAAAGAGATATGAGAAGAAAAATAGAGGAGGAGGAGCAGAGGAAAATGTTCACATTAATTCACGAAAATATTAGTATGAGGGAAGTAGAAATAAACTATAAGTGTTTAAATAGATGGCACATTACTCCTAACGTGGAGCACAAGATGAACACGGAAATGTCACAGATGTGTTGGAGAGGTTGTCGAGAGGTGGGCACGTGGTATTGTGGTGGGAGTGTCCAGAAATACAGGTGTTTTGGCGGAGGATAGTTTATTTGATAGGGAAAATTACTAAAATCAATATAGGATTGGATCCAGAACTATGTCTCCTCCATATCTCAGAACTCTCAACGAAAATATATAAGAGTTCGGGGATATGGCACTACTTAACCGCAGCAAAGAGTCTGATCCCCAGGTACTGGAAGAAAAGAGAGGTGCCAACTGAGGAGGATAGGATGGACAGAGTTAATCAGATATCCGGGACAGAAAGATTATACTATACGTATGAGGACAAGTTGGAGATATATAATAAAAAATGGAAAGGATGGGAAGAATACAAAGCAAAGGTGAAATATATGAAGAGATAACACTCCTGGAAGTGGGTTTAGAATGGGGTTTAGGAACAACAGAAATATATGGAGTTAACGTGACAAGAGAAAAGGTGGAGCGTGGGAGGGAGTGGGGAGGAGGGGAGGGGATAGGGAGATTGGGTGGGGGTGTATGGGAGGGGGGATGGAAAAGGAAGTTATGTATATAAATAAATAAATTACATAGGAGAAAATACTGTTTAGATAACTATTTTAATAGAAATGTTGAAATGTTTTGTATATGAGTTGAAAAAATAAATAAATATTTATAATAAAAAAATTTCCTATGAATTTCCTATGAATTTCCTATGAACAGGCCCACAGTTTGGTTTTTCCACTTAAACCCAGAAATGTCAAAGGGTCCACTTACTCCAGCTAGAGCAGCCAAAGATACCTTACTTACACATAGATCTCTTGTGAGCATTCTACTCGCAAAGCAGGAACACAAATCTTCCTTCCACATAATAATGCCTAGTTACTTTCAATAAATATTTAAAAGTTAGGCCCTGAGCAAACAATCATTAACCCACATCCCCATTCTCCTAGATATATAGCCCCATGAGAGCTTGCATATTAACATCCTTGAACCCCATGACATCACTTGCTTAACAACATCCATAATGATTATATGAATGGACAAACAGTGGAACTCCTAACCTCAGCTGAAGCGCTGGCAGCGGGGCAGAGTACAGCCAGTCTGTGCCCAACACAGTTCCAATAGAAGAGCTGGCAACAGGACAGAGGGTCAAAGACCTCTTCCCCACACCCACAGCAGTTCCAGGGTTTCAGGGAGAGGAGGTGATCATCCTTCCTCCCCACGGCAGTTCCACAGTCCGGGAGAGGTGGTGGTCATCCTCCGTCCCCAGCGGCAGTGTAGTGTCTCGGGAGTGCAGGGAGTTGTCCTTGCTCCACAGCAGGAGTCCAGGAGATGGAGCAGCCGGCTCATCTCCCCAGTGGCAGTTCCACAGTCCAGGAGAGGAGGTGGTCATTCTCCCTCCTCAACAGTCAGCCAGCGCTGAAAACAGAGCAGAGCTCCCCTGGCCTCTGTCCATCACCTACTGTGTCTTCACGGTTCCAGGGAGTTGGGGCAGTCGGCCTCTCTCCCCAGCAGCAGGTCAATCCCCAGAATGGTAAAAACCTCCCAGCTGAAGCGCTGGTAACAGGGCAGAGTGCCACTGGCCTCTCTAGCACCTCATGTGTCTTCATAACTCCAGGGAGTTTGGGCAGTTGGCCTTTCTCCCCAGCAGCTGACTGAATACCGGAACAGTAAAGATCTCCCAGCTGAAGGGCTGGCGCTGGACAGAGGGTTCACCACCTCTGCTGCTCACCTATCAATGGCAACTTTTCCCTGCAGAATGGAGATTGTGTGGACCAACTATGTGGGTTCACTCTGCCCGACTAACACATGTCCAGACCAGGTGGAGGTCTGGGACCTGGCTAGTCGACTTTTGAGGGGGGAAAAATGTGACAGACCCAACCAGTACAGGGGCTTTTGGAGAGGACTAGGGGTTAGCCTTCTACCCACTGATTTATGGCCCATGGAGAGAGCAGATCATTCTCTAATGATTGCCAACAAGATGATGAATGCTGAGAGTGAGGCTTGGGTTAATTCTCTGCATAAAGACAGAATATCTTCCATTCTGGAGTGGATGGAAAGATGTAATATTAATCTTGTACAGGTTAAGGGTCAGAGAAAAGATGGTGGCCCTCATGCGGACTGGGTTGGAGCAGCTGCTTCATTTGGGACAGAAATATTTATCAAAAATCATCTCTAAAGAAATCTAGGAAGATAAAATAATTCCACTTTTTCAAATTTGGAATATTGTATGAGTTTTGTCTTATGATGGACAGATTATACACGTGAAAGCAAACACCTGAAAGACAGCATGTGTAATGAACGTTGTATATTCAGGGAGTGGCCTATTGCCAGTTTGTCTGGGGTGGGCTCTCTGATTAATCAAAGCATTGTCTAGATGCCTGGCTGTTGATTAGCTTAATGTCTCATTTAGTCATGAGTACAATGCCCGGCTATAATGCCTTGGTCTTGTGTCCCAGTGGTGAGGAAGCTGTTCTTTGACAGAATCTCCTAGTCAGGGTGACAGGCGTTCCGTCACAGACATCAGAAATGGAGAATACATAGACAGACTCCATAAGCTGAAAATGGCCTCTGAAAGTCTCCAAGCTTCCACCAACCAAAATGCCATAGTAGTTACATTTGTAACAGTAGTTACATTTGCCACATTTCCAGGTGCCATTAGTATAGGAGGCCTCAACATCTTGGACAGCATCACAGCCACATGTCCACCAGGTTTAAATGATGCTCTAAGTTATAAGCCTTTTCTGTGATTCTGTCCACCGCAGTTTGTTGTGCCTTTAACGCCCCACGGATACAGAATGTATACTTTTGGACATGAGCAATGGGCTTACTTCGGTTTTATGTCCTATGTATTATTAGAAGTGTTAT
The DNA here is from genome assembly GCF_062004578.1 of Staurois parvus. NCBI lineage: Eukaryota > Metazoa > Chordata > Amphibia > Anura > Ranidae > Staurois > Staurois parvus. The sequence goes on from NW_028318087.1 coordinate 6,176,373, forward strand.
TGTATATAACGGTGTTAAAGCCCATTTGGGTGATTGTTATATGATGTTGATGCATTGTTCACTGGCCCATAGGTGGCACCATGTGTTTTGGCGGGTATATGCGTCCTGCATCCCATCCTACACCCACCTTTAGTGGGAGCTATGAATATGTATGGCTGCCCTTGTTGATAGAATGCGCTGCTTTGCCTCCTGTGTCTCCATATGGGGGCGAGGTGGTGCTCCGTAAGGCGGTTTTGGTGGCTGGCTGTCAGGAATGGACTCCGCACTGGTGGTGGGACTCGCCTGCCGTGTGGCCTGCAGTACCAGGGTTGACCAGCGGGTGCTCTCAGCAGCCAGAAGCTCACTTCTGCAGTCAGCCAACACCTGGGGCTGATTACAGCAGGTGTATTTAAGGAATGACCAGGCCTGTGATCTGTGCCTTGGTGTAAATGTTTCCCATGAGCCCTTGTATCCTGTTCCTGTGTTGCTGTATACTCCGTTGCCGACCTCTGCTTGTTACTGATCCTGCTCTTCTCCTGTTTTAACCCCTGGCTTGCCTGACTACTCTTCCGTCTGATCCCTGGTACTGTATTTGCTCGCACCCTGCTGAACCTGGCTTGTGACCTGACCATTCTTAGCTCGCTCCTCTTGTACCTCGCTGCCCGCATAATACCAACCCGGCCTGTCTGACCACGCATACTGTACCCGACCTTCCATACATCCATCCATCCGGCTCGGATCAGACCAGTGTATCTGTCTGCCTCTTCCAAATTAGATTCCGTTCCTGCACTCCCCTGTCAGTACTCTCTACCACCGCAGGTCGCACTCGGGGGTCGCGACCTAATTCCAGTCTGCACCAAGTCCATCCCCACCATCAGGGGCCCTGGTGAACAGCAGGCTGGGACTTAGACCCCGCACATGAGGGCGTCCATGCGGTGGGCTGCTAGAGACTCTGCCAGGCGGCTTAACAGTACCAAACGGCCTGCCTGCCTGCCTGACCATTCCACCTCTCCAGCCCTGCCTACGCCTGTGTTCTTGAAGCCTGCTACTTCCCTGTGTCAGTCCACACACCTCTGGTCATACCTGGATCCCTAACAGAACACCAAGGTCAGTCCTGACCAGAAGTGGCTGCACAGGGAAGCCATCTTGGCTTATTGTTGTGAAGGATGCATCCTGAGGATGTTGTATATTTGTGTCTGCTAGTCTTTGATGACAGAGATTATGCCTATGAGACTCTGCAGGAGTATACCAGGGATCAGCTGCTAGAATGCATAAGGATCGCTCATTTTCTAGTGGATCAGGGCACAGAGTTCTCTGAGGTGCAGCCATTAATTCAAGTTTGTGCAGAGTTGGCTTCGTCTGGTGCCCCTGAGGGAAGGGATGACTTTTTGCCGCTATTTAGTGCAGACCAGGTAGAGTCCCTGGTATGGTTATTAGAGGATGATCCGGAGTGCTTCTTGGAGCATTATTCTGCATGTTCACAACAGGTGCTTAGGGATTGTATAAACGCAGTGCAGTCTTTGACCAGACAGGCTTTGTGTAAGCTGAGCTTTGTTCAGCCAGTACTGCAGACATGGTCAGACTTGTTACATCCAGCCTCAGTCAGCTTGCAACAACCCAGTCCTGCTTATAACCATTACTCTGCTCAAAGCTCTCTTCCTGCAGTTCCCACAGCACCCCCGGTGACAGCCCAGTATACTCTGCTAGCTACCACATGTCAGTCCCCTGTTCTCACTCGCTGCACCTATCCTGCCTTTTACCCTGTAAAGAAGCCCTCTGTAGCAACTGCTTCCTCCTTTGTTCCATCCTCTGGCTCTTCCCTGTCTTCAGCTGCTCCATCCTTTTACAAATCTGCACTTACAGTACTCCGGTAACTAAAACCAGGAAAAGGCGAAAATTCTTTCCAACCAATACCATCCTGCCAGTATCCAAACCGGTCAGCCTGCCATCTGAGAACCCGCCTTCTGTGGTGCAGCCTGGTGCCTCGGCGCCCACAATTCAACCTGATGCCTCTACCCAGCCTGATGCCCTTACCCAGCCTGATGAACTGATCCAGCCTGATGAACTGATCCAGCCTGATGATCCTATTATACCAGACGACTCGATGCCCGCTGTTCCGCCAGTTGATTCGGTGCCCGCGTTCTTGCCAGGCGACTCGGTGCCTGCAGTCTTGCCAGTTGACTAGGTGCCCGCGGTCTTGCCAGTTGACTCGGTGCCCGCGGTCTTGCCAGACGACTCGGTGCCCGCGGTCTTGCCAGGCGACTCGGTGCCCGCGGTCTTGCCAGGCGACTCGGTGCCCGCGGTCTTGCCAGGCGACTCGGTGCCCGCGGTCTTGCCAGGCGACTCGGTGCCCGCGGTCTTGCCAGGCGACTCGGTGCCCGCGGTCTTGCCAGGCGACTCGGTGCCCGCGGTCTTGCCAGACGACTCGGAGCCCGCGGTCTTGCCAGACGACTCGGAGCCCGCGGTCTTGCCAGACGACTCGGAGCCCGCGGTCTTGCCAGACGACTCGGAGCCCGCGGTCTTGCCAGACGACTCGGAGCCCGCGGTCTTGCCAGACGACTCGGAGCCCGCGGTCTTGCCAGACGACTCGGAGCCCGCGGTCTTGCCAGACGACTCGGAGCCCGCGGTCTTGCCAGACGACTCGGAGCCCGCGGTCTTGCCAGACGATCCAATGCCTGATGACCCAGTGCCCGCTGTCGTGCTAGTTGACTCAGAGCCAGCTGTCACGCCTGGTGATTTGGTGCCCACTGTCTTGCCAGGTGGCCCGGTGCCTGCTGCTCCGCCTGGGGGCCCGGTGCACACCGCCCTGCCTGGTGGCCCGGTGCCTGATGCTCCGCCTGGTGGCCCGGTGCCTGCCGCTCCGCCTGGTGGCCCGGTGCCTGCCGCTCCGCCTGGTGGCCCGGTGCCTGCCGCTCCGCCTGGTGGCCCGGTGCCTGCCGCTCCGCCTGGTGGCCCGGTGCCTGCCGCTCCGCCTGGTGGCCCGGTGCCCGCCGCTCCGCCTGGTGGCCCGGTGCCCGCCGCTCCGCCTGGTGGCCCGGTGCCCGCCGCTCCGCCTGGTGGCCCGGTGCCCGCCGCTCCGCCTGGTGGCCCGGTGCCCGCCGCTCCGCCTGGTGGCCCGGTGCCCGCCGCCCTGCCTGGTGGCCCGGTGCCTGCTGCTCCGCCCGCTGCCCGGCCTGGCGTGCCTCTGTCCGCTGCGCAGCCTGTTGTTCCAGCCCCTGATGTCCAGCTAAACTGGCCAATAACTGATTCCCAGCCTGCTCCTGGAAATCCTGTGTCCAGCGACCTGCCTTCCTGGGTTCCCCTACATAAAGAGAAGTCTGCCAGCAGGAAACCCAGCCAGCCGGTTGACTCCGGCAGTAAGATAGCCAGCCAGTTACCTGACCCGGGCGGTGGAACATTTTGCCTACTAGGGACTGTTTGAGGGGGGTTACTGTCAGGAATGGACTCAGCACTGGTGGTGGGACTCACCTGCCGTGTGGGCTGCAGTACCAGGGCTGACCAGCGGGTGCTCTCAGCAGCCAGAAGCTCACTTCTGCAGTCAGCCAACACCTGGGGCTGATTACAGCAGGTGTATTTAAGGAATGACCAGGCCTGTGATCTGTGCCTTGGTGTAAATGTTTCCCATGAGCCCTTGTATCCTGTTCCTGTGTTGCTGTATACTCCGTTGCCGACCTCTCGTTGCCGACCTCTGCTTGTTACTGATCCTGCTCTTCTCCTGTTTAACCCTTGGCTTGCCTGACTACTCTTCCGTCTGATCCCTGGTACTGTATTTGCTCGCACCCTGCTGAACCTGGCTTGTGACCTGACCATTTTTAGCTCGCTCCTCTTGTACCTCGCTGCCCGCATAATACCGACCCGGCTTGTCTGACCACGCATACTGTACCCGACCTTCCATCCATCCATCCGGCTGGGATCAGACCAGGCCTTATACGCCATATTTGCCGGCGTATAAGACGACTTTTTGACCCTTGAAAATCTTATCAAAAGTCGGGGGTCGTCTTATACGCCGGTACACATGTTAGGGGGGCTGAGGCATTAAGTACAGGGGTTTGCAGGGGCTGATGTCTCTTACCTGGATCCAGTCCCACGACGATCCGGTCCAGGAAGCGCGGCATCTCCTTCAGTTCGGCCACTGGATGTTCGTGCGGCTGCTCTGCTCCGCCTCCTCACCGGTGATTGGCCGCCAGAACCTGTAGCTCAGGAAAGGCACACAGGCGGCCAATCACCGGCGAGGGGGCGGAGCCGAGCGGCCCCGCGAAAATTGAGTGCCGGAGCAGCAGGTAAGTGTTCTGTGTAGAGGTGCTGCTGCAACCACATATGCTGGCTGCAGCAGCACCATACGAGAACAGGGTCAGCAAGTCTCAGTGGGAGGAATAGTGCCCCATCATTGGTGTCACTGATACCAATGATGGGGCACTATTCCTCCCACTGATACCAACGATGGGGCACTATTCCTCCCCCCCACTGATACCAATGATGGGGCACTATTCCCCCCCCCCCACTGACACCAACGATGGGGCACTATTCCACCCCCCACTGACACCAATGATGGGGCACTATTCCACCCCTCACTGACACCAATGATGGGACACCATTCCTCCCACTGACACCAATGATGGGGCACTATTCCTGCCACTGATACCAATGATGGGGCACCATTCCTGCCACTGATACCAATGATGGGGCACCTATTCCCCCCACTGATACCAATGATGGGGCACTATTCCTCCCACTGACATCAATGATGGGGCACTATTCCTCCCACTGGTGTGCATTGGAAGAGGGGTAGTCTTATACGGCGAGTATAGCCCAAACACTACATTTTAGCAGGAAAAGTAGGGGGGTCGTCTTATACGCCCAGTCATCTTATACGCCGGCAAATACGGTATGTATGTGTGTGTGTATATATACAGGTGAAACTCGAAAAATTTGAATATCGTGCAAAAGTTCATTTATTTCAGCTAATTAAGCCATAACACCTGCAAAGGGTTCCTGAGCCTTTAAATTGTCTCTCAGTCTGGTTCAGTAGGAATCACAATCATGGGAAAGACTGCTGACCTGACAGTTGTGCAGAAAAAAGGAGATCTTTCCCGTGCAGCTTCCTGCTTTAGAGCATTGTAGAGAGAAGCGGTTGACAGATTTTTCAGACTTTCAGGGGGAGGATTGGGATGATATATGGTAGTACCAATTTACTTACCCTGTTTCTGCAAGGGTCACCTTTGATTCAATTTCTCCATAGAATTTACTTTACACCTGCCAGTCTTGCCAGTATTTATAGATGCTCTTCTGCGGAGTCGTAGCACTGTAACTTTTCCCCTGCCAATTTTAGTCACATCTTTTTTAAGTTCTATTCTTGTATTTTGTTACTATAGTGTTGGATTGAGTTGAGACCGCCTCAATGACAATTGTTTGGTTTTATTTTTATTTCTGTACTTTTTTTTGTACATTTATACTTTTTTTTTTTCTTCTGTATAACTGCAAAACTTTAGTAAAACGTTTTCAGATAAATAGAATCCGGTAATGTGGACACTTCTACTGTATTATGTTCATGCTGAGGTGGTCATTACCTACTATATACAGAATAATTATTGCTTATTGATTGAAGTTGCTTAGCATGACAGATCAATATCTGTGACCTTTGAATTTTAATTTCAGCATCAATATCAGTTATTGTTTTCTTTTTATGAGACTTTGCACAGAGAAGACACTGGAGATGCAAAGAAATCTAAAAGTGTCATAAATACCCTTCTGTACCCCCTGGATTGCCCACTCTGTCTGCAACAAACTTACCTCTGTTCATGATCTCTTTGTCACTAACTCCTTTAATCTACTTGCTGTCACTAAACCCTGGCTTCATGAATCTGACACTGCCTCACCTGCTTCCCTCTCCCATGGTGGTCTTCTCTGGACCAGTTGACGCAAGGGAGGTGGAGTGGGGAATCCTCCTATCCCCACAGAGTATGTTTCAGGTTCTTCGCTCTCCTCCCTCTCTTTTCCTCTCATTGTTTGAAGCTCACTGTATACGTCAATTTTCTCCAATTTCTTTAAGAAGTGCTGTGATCTACCGCCCCCGTGGACTAGTATCAGCTTTCCTTGATGGCTTCTCTGCCTGGCTACCCTACTTTCTCTCTTCTGAATTTCCCACAATCATTCTCTGCAACTTCAACATCCCTGTTAATACTAACACTCCTGCTACTTCTAAACTTCTTAGTCTAACCTCCTCATTTGACCTGAAGCAATGGGAACATGCTTCTACTCACTCTGATGGCAACACCCTTGACCTTGTATTCTCTTACCTATGCACTCCATCCAACCTCTCCAGCAATCCTTTTCCTCTCTCTGATCTCCACCTTATTAGTTTTGCTCTCTACCTCTCTCTCTCTTCCACTACATCTCCCTCTAACTACCTAACAATTACCCGCCTATCAATAGACCTTCATCACTTTAACCCTTCTCTTTTCCACTATGCTCCTGACCATCTCTATGACAAAATCTCACCCCTGTCCTGCCCCAACCTATCCACTTCTGTCTACAATAAATTCCTGTCCTCTGCCGTGGATGAGCTTGCCCCTCTCACTACACGCAGAATCGGCCCCTGACCCTCACAGCTGTGGTAAACAGATGATACCAGAAGTCTCAAAAAACGCAGCCACACTTTTGAGCATCTGTGGTGTAAGACTTAGTCTCCCAAAGACTTCAACCAATATAAACTGCCCTCCCAAAATACAGTTCTTGCCTCCACACTGCCAAACAGACCTATTTTTATCACTCTCATTTATACCTTCTCATCTAGTCCTCGTGAACTCTTCTCTACCTTTACCTCTCTACTTTGTCCTCCACCCACTAACTCACTCGCTGCCCAGGAGATCACCAGCACTTAGAAAAATAAGATTGATACAATTCGTGATGAAATCTCCACTCTACAGATAACTCCCCCACTTAACACCCCATGTCCACAGGTACACGCAACACCTCCCTTATTCAACCCTGCTACTATAGACAAGGTTGCTAAACACCCACCTAACCACCTTTCCCCTGGACCCTATTCCCTCCTTAAATATTACGGTCACCCTCTGGCTCTATCCTACACTCTCTAACTTGCGTTTTCAATCTCTCCCTCTCTTCTGGCAGCTTCCCCAACACTCTAAAACATACGCTAAACACCCCCATACTTAAAAAGCCTTCCTTGGACACCACCAATCTTAACAACCTAAGCCCAGTTTCCTTGCTCCCCTTTTTCTTCCAAACTCCTTGAACGCCTGGTCTACAACCGAGAGACCACCTCAGTAAGAATAACCTTCTTGATCCCCTTCAGTCTGGATTTTGCCCTCAACACGCCACAGAAACTGCTCTCCTAAAACTCACAAACGATTTACTAACAGCTAAAACCAACGGACACTGTTCTGTGCTCCTACTTTTGGACCTTTCGGCTTTCTTTTGAAACAGTTGACTACCCCCTCCGCCTCAAGAAACTTTACTCCCTTGGTCTCTGAGACTGTGCTTTCCATTGGTTCTCATTCTTCTTATCCCACCGTACCTTCAGTGTCTATTACAATTCTACTTCCTCCTCTCCTCTTCCTTTCTCTGTCGCGATCCCCCAATGGTCTTTTCTTGGACCTCTCCTATTCTCAATCTACACCTTCTCCTTGGTTCAGCTGATAGCCTCCCATGGTGTTCAATAGCATTTCTACGCTGGCGACACCCAAATCTATCTCGCTAGCTCACATCAGTCTCCTCATGGATCATTAACCTCCCTAGCGGTCTGATTATGTCCATATTTCTGTGCTCAAAGCGGTACATTTTTTTTGCATGGTTTTTTTTATTGTAGTCCTGTAATTTTTAGGAATAACTCACTGAAATCTGTCCGAACAAGAGTCTAGTAAACATCCCGGGTAATATTAAATTATAATTTATGATTTTGTGTTTCAAATTTTAACAAGTAATCATAAAAAATAAAAATATAAATTTAATTAAATAATGTAATCAAACCTAAAACACTGAAATATGAAATATAGCGCCAAGTTCGCACATCACTGAGCAAAGTTGCAAAATCGTTTTCAGTATCTGATGATGAATTTCCCCATGAATCATTATCACTCAATTCTGCAAGTGGTTCTAATTTACTATCGCTGTTCTCTAGCTGGTCTAAAACCGCTTTTGATCTAAAGGGACGCTTTTTGGACCCCCAGCTACATCACTAACCTAGTCTCAGAATACCAACCAAATCGCTCTCTTCGTTCCTTCCAAGACTTCTCTACTCTCTACTTCCCTTGTCACCTCTTCCCTTGCTTGCCTCCAGGACTGAGCCTCTCCCATCCTATGGAATTCCTTACCCCAATCTGTCTATCTCCTACCCTGTTCACTTTTAGGCGATCCCTGAAAACATTTCTCTTCAGAGAAACATATCCTGCCTCCACCTAACAGCTGTACATGTATTTTCTCCATCAACTCATCCACCACAGTTATTACCTATTCTCTCACTTGACCCTTCCCTTTTAGATTGTAAGCTCAAATGAACAGGGCCCTTTGACTCCTCCTGTATTGAGTTGTATTGTAACTGTACTGTTTGCCCTCACGTTGTAAAGAGCTGCGCAAACTGTTGGCGCTATATACATCCTGTATAACAATAAATATAATGCACAATATTGCCACTCTGGTTTAATCTATTCTGAAATTATGTTAACAAACATTAACTGTAAACGTTTAAAAATATGTGAGAGGTTATATAGATCTGTTTCAGTGCAATAAAAGCACTTTGTTTAAATTGGTTCTGAAGGGGGCGAAGCCTGAACAATTAGTCTGACACAGGAGGAGGGGGCTCATGATTTGAAAGGGGTTCTCTTACTTCAAAAGAGGTTTGGGGGCACCTGCTGCTCTCTGCACAACAGCCTGCTTTTCAATAGATTCCGGATGCCTGCTGCTGCCTGGCACTCTGCTTTGCCACCCCATGCCTGCTTTTATTCACAAGGCTTGCAACACATAGAATGGAGCCCTTTGCTTCTAAATGTCAACACAGCTTTAAACATAATAAGCACACCAATTACAACCAAGCACAACACAGCAAGAGGGAATAACCTAACTACTCTAGGGCTGCCTAGAGCTGCAGAATATTTCAGACATTTCTAGGGGAGAATAGTTAGCTAATAGAGAGATCAGTTCATTATTAAAACCGTAGATTATGTCTTTATGGTGCCGCACATGTGTCATTCATTAACAGAACTGCTGCTTTAAATCGCTGCAGACACGCTGCATGATAAAACATATTTATTAAATTATTGATCATAAATTCTGAAAACCTTTCCACCAGCTTTGCATTTTCTGTTGACCGTATTCTTCTTCCAAAGATATTCATTCAGGATTAATGATTTGAGTTTCTGGTTAATAGAATAAACTGATATCTGCATTGCACAATGTTTCAAAATTAAAGGTGTGAGAAATGTATAGGTATTTGCCCTTATCTCATAAGTGCATAGAAACTACACATCTAGAAATCTTCTCTAAAACTACTGGTTTATGGAAAAAATACACACATTTAGCGACTGCAACTTTAAACATTGCACAGGTCCTTTCATTGCAAGTCCGTGTTTGGGACAGATTTTTTTATTAAATAATGTTACCCCAACATTATATATTTCTAATCTGCTTTCTGATGTACCATGTACTTGTATGAAAAATCATCCTGTTCTCTTTGTATTGCTTTCTTTGTGTGAAATCCTTGGTGTTCCTGCCAGTCTCTCTGCGGTTCTATCGAAAACTGACCATACTAGACATGAGAGCACAGTGTGGTCAGTTTTCTAGCTCTGCTGCTCTTCTCCAGTGATTAGACTCCCCCCCCCATATGTACACACAACTGTTTTGCCTTTCATTTCTTTTTTAATTAGAATAGGCTGTCTTACAAGGTAAGGGTTCACATATAATTTAAAGCATATTAGGTCTTTAATGTGTTTCGAAATCCTAAAGCAACTTTGCAAATGTAAACCCTTACCATTGCCTTTTCTTTCCCTGTGCTTTGAGAACTATTGCCACAAGCCAAGGCCAATGTAAACATTGCATTACTTACATTCTGTTTGTTTCCTTCTGCACTGTAAATTCAAACAGAGCAGATAAACTATCTACCCCATTTACCTTATTATGATACAGGGCTGCTTTGTGTGTTAATGTGTGTGATGTCATGTGTTAACATGCGTTATTTCAGGGCAGCATACTGAAATTAATGGGCTTCTGACACCCCAAAATGGTCCAGAAATTGGACATGTCTCAAAAATTCCTTGTAAAGCCTCATGGTGTGTTGCAACTCATGTGTTGCCTTACTGTATTGGAGTGGTATTTAAAATGGATGGCACCACAACAAGTCAACACATGTAATGTGCATTGAGATAGCATGCAAATTGTCGCAATGCATAGAAGTAAATAGTCTGTTCTTGTCTTCCATTTAAATGTTTATTTCAGTGCTGAGGTACACTCATGTAATCCCTGGAGATCTTATGCCACTAGAGAAACAAGCATTCCCTGTGTACATTTTATGTACGGTATAAAGACCACAGGCCTGACAATAACAGGAAGGCATAGGGATCCTTCTAGATGCACATGCTGCTTTACACAATTGGCTATCTGAATTCACATTGAGGGCAGCCTTACCTTATGCAAGAAAAGAACACTTTAGTTTGTGTTATCCAATAATTACATAAGTGCTTATGCAGCATCATCCTTGTGTTTGCTGATAGGACAGACATTGGGGCTAGTTTACTAAAGAAATGTAGACTAACTTGTGAATGCTTTGTTTATGTTCATTGAGCTTAGTAAATGTGTTAAAAGATAAGTTCACCTTTAGTAACATGTTACATGTTATACCCATATTCAGGGTGTAACCTGTAACTAAAGCACCTACTGGCACCCCAACCCGAACCCCCATTGTGACAGTATGTGTGGGGGATCTTCTCCCAGCAACCGCTGTCACAATTCAAATAGAGCTCGGCTATGTGGGCTCAGCCACACAGCAGTGTCATTCATTCACAGAGTTCTGTAAATGAATGGACTACATGTGCCATCTGCCAGTTCAACTGACGTCATGTAGTTCTTAATGGACTGCGAGGTTACTGGTGAGTGCTCTTGTAGTTCATTGATCTTTTTGGACCTCAGTATTTGCCTGTCTGTACGGGAGGTATGGGCAGACAGTGTACAGAGAGTCTTCAGGAGCCTGACATTGCACCTGCAATCTGCTGACCCTTGGGTGAAATGCTTTACAGGCTCTTAAGAAAAAAATATGAGAAAAAAATAATAAATGCGCATCATTTTACCTGCAAAAAAACCTAGTATGTATTATGCACTAAGATGAACTTCGTATTTTAAAGCTATTCCTACCACATTCAGCCAATCAAAATTCATTTTTAATTTCCCATAGTTAAATCTTCAAAGTAAACCCAGGTTCACCTTATTTACTGTCATACACTATTCAATATAAACATTTTATTTTTGTAAAGCATTGTTCACTTTCCTAAGAAACATCCTTTACCCCAGGGATAGATAACCTTGTTCATATCTCCTTCCTACTCTCTTCTCTCCAGCTTCGGCTCACCACTCCAGCAGCTATCTGACAAGAAGTAGTGACATTGCTGTCACTACTCCTGTCAGCAGGGTGGTACAGGCAGCAAAACCAGTCATGATCTACCTGTCACCTGGCTGGGTAGATCTCAATTGCCCTGTTGTTGGTCCCCTTTACACTTTTTACTCCTTTATTAAATCCACCTTGTTGAATCAAAAGGGTATATGGAGAAGATAATCTCCCTGCCCTCAGTGTCTGCAGTGCAGACACACACAATATCTGTAACAAGGCTTGATTGCCTTTTTTTCTGTATATATTTATAGAGCTAATGTATTTTAAATTGCAGTTATCCTTGAATACTGTATGTGCAATGAATATACATGGAACTGCATTTCCCATGAAATATGTATTGCCCTGGGTCTGGGCAGCACAGTGGCTAAGTGGTTAGCACTTCCATCTAGCAGCACTGGGGTCGTCAATTTAAAGTCCAACCACAATACTAACAGCTTGGAGTTTGCATGTTCTTCCTGTGCCTGCGTGGATTTCTTCTGGGTGCTTCGGTTTCCTCCCACACTCCAAGGCACACTGGTAGGTTAATTGGCTCCTGTATAAATTGGCCATAGTATGTGTATGAATGTGATTTAGGGATCTTAGATTGTAATCTCCTTGAGGGCAGGGACTGATGTGAATGTGCAATATATATGTAAAGCGCTGCATAGATTGGATAGTCCTATATAAGTACCTGTAATAAATAAATAGCTATGTTGGTATACTGATGTACTCTTAGCAGGTAACCAACTGGATCAGCTAGTTTAACAACTCTAAAGTTATTATAACTTTTATCTAAATGTTAAGGGAAATCAGTATATCTGTAGGGTTTGTGCTGCTAAATAATCCTTAGCGTGTTTCTTTTCTGCAGTCCTTTTCTGCATATTTGACATATGCCCTTTCGGTGTAAATATAAAAATTTAGATGCCCATCATAGAGATTATCTGACTACACTAGAGCACCTTGTAGAGAATGTTGGCTAACATGCCAAATTACGCATTAAAATAGAACAATAGGATCGGGATATATTGCTGGAGGCTGCTAGAAACTTCCCGCAATTGGTCTACGATAACATTAAGATTTGCCTGTATCCTGGTTGTTCTCCAGAGGTACAACAACGCTGGTGCTCCTTCAGCAAAATCTGCAAGTGCTTTCGAGAGCACAGGCTGAAGTGCAGCCCACTGTACCCAAGTAGGCTTTGGATCCTAGATGGAGGCGCAGCTCGCTGCTTTGATACATCATGGATACCTGACTGGCTATTTGTTAAAGTATTGTATCCAAGATGGTCCTGTAAGTGGAAGCTGGAGAATTGTTCATACTTCCTTGGTCAGTCTGTCTGCTCACATTTAGCTATGTGCACCAGCAACATGGCTCTTGTTCTCAGGTGTTCCCCATGTGGACTTTTGTATGAACCCCTGGAGTTTGCAACCTGGGTACAGTTTTTGGGTAAAGACCCTGCACCAGTTGTTTATTGCTTTTATTTTTTTCGGTGGGGTTGAGAGTTGATTTTTTGAGGGGGGGGGGGGGGGATTTCTCTATGAAAGAAATGTTTTCCTTGTTTTGTGGGTTTAAGATATTATCACTGCAATGGCTTGAGCATATTCTGCTGCCTCTTGGGAGCTCTCCATTGATCATGTTGTTTGTTGCAATCTCCATGATAAAGTACTATGGCCTCTAATTCTAATGCATGCCTCTCCATTCTCTCCTGCAATGTCAGGGGACTAAATTCCAAATACAAGCGCTCCTTATTGTTTCAGTGTCTAAAAGTGCACAACCCTCATATAGTTCTATTACAGGAAACCTACTTAATGGGCAGCAAAATTCTGACTCTAAAATGACCATGGGTACAATAAGCATTTCACACTATGTTCTCCACGTATTCCCGTGGGGTATCTATTTTGATTAGTAAGAAAGTTTCCTGTATAATTGAAGTTATTACTGACCCTAATGGTAAATATATTGTTATTTGTACTTTTGGAATCAGAAATATGTTATTTTAAATGTCTTCTCTACCACCACCCAGCCAAGTAGCTCCTTTTATATTTGTTACTGGAGAAGGTGATTCTGTATTGCCCTGCTAAAGTTTAATTTATGGGAGACTTTAATGCCATCTTGTCTCAGTCCCTGGACAGGCCTGTTCCCTCTGCCAATTTTAACTCCATTCAGGTCGCGTGGGCACAAGCTTCCACTGTTACTGAGATATGACTCTGGCTTCACCCCCACACTAGGGCCTATTTCTTTTTCCATGACCTTTAAAACCTCCTCTCGAATATGTTTGGCATTTGTGAATCCTGTACTCCTCAGTGATGTCCAGGAGCCCTGTTATCTCCCTGCAGGCTTGTCTGATCATAACCCCCTTAAATTGACACTGCGTACACCGCAGCCCGGCAAGGGCTGGAGATGGCAGAGATTGCAGCCATGCTGGATTCACCATACCAACTCCCAGGAATGCATCCCGTTCAGTTTGCAAGACTATTGGACTGTCAACGCTGGGTCAGCTTCTCCTACGGTGGTTTGGGATGCTTTTAAGGCAAATAGTCAAAGCAGGCTCTGCTTACCTCTAGTTTACAGTCTAAAGTAGCTGATGCCTCCAGCTAATATTAGTCTTCCCCCACTACTGATAATTTTGAGTCCCTTTCCTAGGCATGCTGGGAACTGCATCTCCATATGGCTGAAGTCACTTGGCTGGATACACAGAAATGTAAGCAGGGGTATTTTGAGTATGGGGACAAAAACAGTAGACTCTTGGCGATGTTCGCTCAACATGAAAGACCCCTCACTATTATCCCCGAAATCTATGCTGTGGAAGGTATGGCGGTTACTTCTCAGGAAGCAAATTTGGAGGAGTTTACACGCTAATATACTGACCTATGTAATGTCTCTTTGCCACTAGACTTTAGTCCTTCCTCCCTGGCCGCACTGTTGGATTCCCTAGCCTTAGGCTGTTTGCTTGACACTGAACGGACTCTATTGATGTCGGACATCACCTCCAAAGAAATGACCTTAGCTATAGGCTTCTTCCCTAATGGTAAGACTCCCGGCCTGATGGCCTACCAATTGAATTTTATAAGACCCATGTAAAGCTTTTGGCTCTAGTATTAGTTGCTTCATATACAGAGTGGTTGAACTTCGGCTCTTTACCCTCCTCTATGCTGGAGGCTTACGTAATTCTCTTGCCCAAACCTGCCAAAGATCCCAAACTTTGCGCCACCTATAGGCCCATAGCCCTTCTCAACTTTGACTTGAAAATACTTACAGAACTCCCGACCACCAGACTAGTGTCTGAGTAAAGTCATAACATCTCTTAGATTCTGACCAAGCGGGCTTCATGCCATGCAGATCTGTGGACATTAATATCGCCCGTTCATTCGCCATTATTCAAGCTCCCCATTTGAACCAGGGCTCAAGAACCATAGCCACTTTACACATAGAAAAAGGCATTTGATATGATGGAATAGGTGTATCTTTGGGAGGTGTTACAGAGTATGGGATTTCTGGTGCTTTTTATAGCATGGCTACAAACGTTGTACTCTAACCCTCTGGCTAGTATATGTTTAGGTGGTCTTCTTTCCACTCCCACCTACAAAGGGGCACTAGGTAGGGCTGCCCTCTCTACCTGGCTCTCTTAGCCCTGGCAGTGGAACCCATAACAGAAGCCCTCTGGGTCTCGCCTGAGATCCGCGGCCTAGAGGTGGAGTGGCTGGAGGAGACTGTAACTCTCTATGCTGACGACCTGTTGCTATTCCTTAACGATACTGGGCCTTCCCTACAGGGAGCTCTTCAAATTCTAAACGCCTATTGAATTTACAGGTCTGAAGGTTAACTGGCATACAGTATGTCGCAGCTGCTCCCAATTGATGATAGAGCACAGGCCACCTCCTCTGGAACCCTCCTTTTGCAATGGGTAGGCAAATTTATTTATTTATTTATTTATCGAGTTTATATAGCGCCAAAGGGTTTGCTCAGCGCTGTACAATAGGGGGGGACAATACATGAAACAGTACAGTAACATCAAACAGCACACAAGGGGTAAGAGGGCCCTACTCTTTTGAGCTTACAATCTAGGAGGGAGGGGGTAGAGGTACAGGAGGAAATGGCTGTGGGGGATGGAGTGGTAGGAGGAGGGAAGGGCAGCGGCTGTTAGGTGAGGGTGGGGTAGGCTTCCCTGAAGAGGTGGGTTTTCAGGGAGCGCCTGAAGGTGAGGAGGGAAGGTGACAGTCTGATGGATTGGGGTAGTGAGTTCCAGAGGATGGGGGAGGACCTGGAGAAGTCTTGCAGTCGTGCGTGGGAGGAGGAGACCAGGGAGCAAGATAGAAGGAGGTCCTGTGAAGAGCGAAGGGTACGGGTAGGGTGGTACTTGGGAATCAGGTCGGTGAGGTAGTTAGGGGCAGTGTTGTGAATGGCTTTATAGGTCAGAGTGAGCAGTTTGAATTTAATGCGTTGGGCAATGGGGAGCCAGTGGAGGGAGAGGCAGAGGGGGGTGGCAGAGGTGGAGCGGCTGGTGAGGTGGATGAGTCTGGCAGCTGAGTTCAGGATGGTCTGAAGCGGGGAGAGTTTGCACTGGGGTAGGCCGATGAGGAGGGAGTTGCAGTAGTCCAGGCGTGAGATAATCAGGGAGTGTACTAGTAGTTTAGTGGTGTCTGGGGTAAGGAAGGAGCGTATTTTGGCGATATTGCGGAGGTGGAGCCTGCATGTGTTTGTGAGTGATTTGACATGGGGTTGGAAGGAAAGGTTTGAGTCCAGAATGACGCCAAGGACCTTGGCTTGCTGGGCGGGATTGATGGTGGTGTTGTTGGTAGTGATGGAAAGGATGGGGGGGGGGCACGGGAAGGGGGAAAGACGAGAAGCTCGGTTTTGGAGAGGTTGAGTTTGAGGAAATGGAGCGACATCCAGTCAGAGATGTCGTTTAGGAGGTGAGTGATGCGGGCGGAGAATGTGGGGGTGAGGTGAGGGGTGGATAGGTAGATTTGAGTATCATCAGCATAGAGGTGGTAGTTGAAGCCGTGGGAGTGTATGAGTTTGCCAAGGGAGGAGGTGTAGATGGAGAAGAGAAGGGGTCCAAGGACAGAGCCCTGGGGGACCCCAACAGAGAGGGGGAGGGAAGAGGAGGTGGCGCCGTTGTAGGAAACGCTGAAGGAGCGTTGGGATAGATAGGACGAGAACCAAGAGAGAGCGGAGTCTCTGATGCCAAGGGAGAGTAGTTTATTAAGGAGGAGGGGGTGGTCGACTGTGTCAAAAGCCGCAGAGAGGTCTAGGAGGAGGAGGACAGAGTAGTCGCCTTTGGCTTTGGCGGTTAGTAGATCGTTGGTGATTTTGAGGAGGGCAGTTTCGGTGGAGTGTAGGGGACGGAAGCCGGACTGTAGTGGGTCGAGGAGGTTGTTGTCAGTTAGGTGGGCGCTTAGGCGATCGTAGACCAAGCGCTCAAGGAGCTTGGACATGAGTGGCAGCAGGGAAATTGGTCTGAGGTTGTTGAGGTCAGTGGGGTCCAGGGAGGGCTTTTTGAGTATGGGGGTGATGTGCGCATGTTTTAGGGGGGAGGGGAAGACGCCAGTAGCGAGGGAGAGATTGAAGATGTGGGTAAGGGAGCGGATGAGGGAAGAGGGGGGTGACCGGAGGAGTTGAGAGGGGATAGGGTCCAGGGGGCAGGTAGTGAGGCGGGCTTCTGAGAAGACTCTGGTGACTTCCTCAGTGGTAGTAGGGCTGAAGGAGTGCAGTGATGGGGGGGTTACGGTAGGCAGGGCCTTGGGTGTGGTGGGGGGCAGTGCCGTTGCAAGGTCAGAGGAGGGGAGAGATGAGAGGGTGATGGAAGGGGGGAGGCTAGATGGGGAGGTAGACTGCAAGTTGACTATGTCCTTGCGGATTGCGTCAATCTTGCTATGGAGATGAGTGGCAATCTCGTGGGCGGTAAGTGAGGTACTGAGTGGAGGAGGGGGGGGGAGAGAGCAGGGAGTTGAAGGTGGAGAAGAGTCGGCGAGGGCAGTTTGAGAGGGTGTTGATCAGGTCAACGAAGTAGGCCTGCTTGGCGGCGTGGAGGGAGGAGGTGTAGGTGAGAAAGGCAGATTTGTAGAGGGAGAATGCATGAGGGGACCTGGTTTTGCGCCATAGTCTCTCCAGCGCACGACTGCGACGTTTGAGGCATTTAGTGTGGTCGTTCTGCCATGGTTGGAGCGGTCTGGGTTTGATGTTGCGTGTGGTTAGGGGTGCCAGAGAGTCTAGGGTGGCTGATAGTGAGTCGTTGTACGCGGTGGTGGCTAGGTCAGGACATGACAGTGGAAGGATGCTGTCGTGCAAGCGGTCGGCAGCCGAGTGGAGGGGGGCCGGGTGCAGGTTGCGGAGGTTGCGGCTGGTGATGGTTTGGCGCACTGGGGGGGGGGAGTTAGGGGAAGGGGAGATGGAGAACGTGAGGAGGTGGTGGTCGGAGAGAGGGAAGGGGGTGTTAGTGAAGTGGTTAAGGGTACAGAGGTGGGAGAAGACGAGGTCCAGGGTGTTCCCATTGATGTGGGTGGAGGATTGAGTGTGTTGTGTGAGCGCGAAGGAGGTGGTTAGGTGGAGGAGTTGAGAGGTAGCTGGGGTGTGGTCGTTGATGGGGATGTTGAAGTCCCCGAGGATGATGGTCGGTAGCTCAGAGGAGAGGAAGAAGGGAAGCCAGGCGGCGAAGTCATCCAGGAAGCGGGCTATGGATCCGGGGGGCCTGTAGATCACTGCGATCCTTAAGGGGGTGGGTGAGAAGAGCCGGATTCAGTGAGTCTCGAAGGAGGAGAAGGTTAGGGAGGGGGGGTTAGGGAGGACCTGGAAGGTGCTCAGCGGTGATAGGAGCAGGCCGACACCACCACCTTTGTGACCGCCCAGTCTTGGTGAATGGGACCAGATGAGACCTCCATGAGAGAGTGCCGCAGGGGAGGTAGAGTCGGTGGCCTGTACCCAGGTTTCGGTGATGGCTAGGAGGTTGAGGGAGCGGGAGATAAAGAGGTCATGGATGGCAGTTAGTTTGTTGCAAACCGAGCGGGCGTTCAGAAGTGCAACCGAGAGAGGGGGGATGGATGTGGGGAGGAGGTGCACAGGTATGAGGTTGAGGGGGTTGCGGCGGCTGGCGGGAGCAGGGGGGTCCCTGGAGGGGGGGAGAGGTGGTGAGGGGCCAGGGTTCAGGGAGATGTCCCCAGCGGATAGGAGAAGGAGAAGGGTGAGGAGGGTGGCATGGGAATGGGAGGTGCAGGAGCGTGTGGGTCTGGTAGTGGTGGCACGTGGGTCGACCGGGGAGTGGAGTACCAGGAGGAGGTGGTGAGTGCCGTAGTGGGGAGAGGGCAGAAGTGAAGGGGCAATGTAGAGCTGTTTTGGGGGGGTGGGCGGGTAGAGGGAGGCGATTTTTGGGATGGAGGAGAGGAAAACGAGGAGAAGAAGTGCAGGTGGCATGCTGGGGTGAGTGCAGTGCTGTTCGGGACAGGGGAGGTGAAGGGATACGGGTCAGGGCGAGGTGATGTGGAGAGTCTATATCACCGTGGAGGAGTCCACTAGAGTCCTTCTGTAGGGGGAGAGTGGGAGTAGAGTCCAGCAGCTGGCTGGCTGCAATCTGTGGGTGCAGTATGCTGGCGTCCGAGGGGGCTTCAGTGGGTCTGGTGGATCGGCGAGTGGAGGGGACGTAGGGTGCGATGTTGGGGGGCGTTGGCAGGCAAGGCGTCTGGTGATGCTGGCGGCTCGGTGACTGGAGATTCGCTGGGTGGTCCGGTGGGAGATTCGCTGGGCGACGTCTCGATTCGCTGGGCGACGTCTCGATTCGCTGGGCGACGTCTCGATTCGCTGGGCGACGTCTCGATTCGCTGGGTGGTCCGGGTGTTGGGTGACCAGAGGTGGTAGCTGGGTGCCCGGTAGCTGGGTGCTGGGTGTCCAGGGGTGGTAGCTGGGTACCCGGTAGCTGGGTGCTGGGTGTCCAGGGGTGTTAGCTGGGAGCTTGGACTTCGAGTTGCCAAGCAAAGGCCAAGAGATGGGAAGGACGGGAGAATCCTCATCAACAATGCATTGCAATATCTGGAACGGCATTAAAGACCCATGGTTTTACGGAATCCCCTCGATGCAGGTAGCGGAGGTGCGGCGTTGTCCTGGAAAGGTTCCTGGTCTGGGGCTGGCTGGTGCAGGGTGGCCCGCAGGGTGCTGGGAGGCCTGAAGCAGTTCCCAGGCAGGGTCGCTGGGTGCCCCGAGGTGGTGGCTGGGTGCCGGGTGGTCTTGGGTGGTCCCAGAGCTAGGGAGGGCTCCAGGGAGACCGTGAGGCCGTGCCGGTTCCTGGTGGTCCAGGGTGATCAGCGAGGACCCAGGGCTGATGGGGAGGGCCCTGGGCAGGCAGGCAGGTCGGCGGGACCCGGTGGGCAGAGCGGTGACGGTCCGGGTAGATGTCCGGCGATCCGGTCCGATCGCGGCTCGGCCGCGGCCAAAATCGAGGCCGCGGCTTCGGGTGCGCGGGTAGGCCGCGATTTCTGGGGCTCCGGGAAAAGGTCAAATTCACCTATCTGGGCATTGTTGTCTTCAGTCAGGCCCCTGACTATAGTGTATTAAATTTACACGCTGTGCTATGTTAGATTACTATCAAACTAAAGGCATGGAACAACCTATCCCTCTCCCTTCTTGGCCATATTAACGTTCTCAAAATGAAAATTCTTTCCAAATTCGCATATCTCTTTTGGTATTCCCCACAATGTCTCCCAAAAACGCCTCAATACTTACCTGAGCATCATCGCGATCCAACGGTGTGAGCGATAGCCTCGGCTGTTCTGGGTCTCTGCCTCTTCATTGGCTGAGATAGCAAGCAGGAGCCATTGGCGCCCGCTGCTGTCCATCACAGCCAGTCAGCCAATGAGGGGAGAGGGGGGGGGCGGGGCCAAGCTGCGGCTCCATGTGTGAATGGACACACGAAGCAGCGGGTTCCCCCATAGCAAGCTGCTTGCTGTGGGGGCACCTGACAGGAAGGAGGGGCCAGGAGAGCCTGGGGGGGACCCGAGAAGAAGAGGATCGGGGCTGCTCTGTACAAAACCACTGCACACAGCAGGTAAGTATAGACATGTTTGTTATTTTCCAGGAAAAAAAAATTACCTTTTTAAAATGGCTTTAAGCTTCAAAACCATCAAACGGTCTTTCACTCCCTGAAGGGGGGACTGTAGGTTTCTTCCATGCCTGGACAATTGTCCTCTTGGCTGCTATGAACAAGTAGGATGCCAATTTTGTTTGACGAGCAAATAGGCCCGGAATAGGGTAATGCAATAAGGCAAAGACACCAGAAGTCCACTGTCATGGACATGTGCACCCGGTTTGTAAAACATCCCCACGACAGCCATACTTGCAAATACAACGGTCAGTAGAGGCTGGGTTAGTGTGAGCTATTCGCACAGGGACCCAATACCACTGCAGAAACACTTTGTATGTCGCCTCCAGAGCGGCAGTGTTAAGCGAGCATTTAGCAATAGAAGACAAGGCCTTGCTCCAGTCCGCTGCATCAGTCTCAAATCCCAGGTCTCATTCCCATTGGGCCACAAAGGATAAAGAGGCATGATATGACTGATTATTCAGAGATGCATGAAGTAAGGAGATGAGACCTGGGAGCCCAGGGAATCCTGGCAAGTATGCTCAACTGTGGTTTTCCGAAATTGATAGGATGAGGTGCGTCAAGGGAAGATATCCAGTGTAAAAGTTGAAGAAATTGGAAATACTCTCACTGGGGAGCATTGTGGGATTCAGAAAAGGCAGCCCATGTAAGGGGGGACTGGGTGGTCAGAAAGTGTCACACTTGTATGAGACCATGGGAAGTCCACCAAGAGAATGCCCAAGGCTGGTCAAGGCGAGGGGGAAATGGGGTTGTTAGTGATAGGTGCCAAAGGAAGGAAGGGAGACATATGGATGCTTGAATAGCGCATGAGTCCCAAAGGTGCTGTGTCAGACTGTTTTAAGTATAATCTTGCTTCCCAGCTGATAACCGCATACTGGTTGTTACAACCTGACCAGCTCCTCTGTGATTTTACAGGCAGTGATTTTACAAAAAATGTGTGTGTAACTTGCGAGCCACTAAAATATTCCTCTGGATTGCTAACATTTATCACATACTCAAACTGTAAAAAAGACCATATAACTAAAAAATGTTGCGCTCCCAATCTCTAACAAACTTATAAATTAGTGACTTCAAATTATATATCCATGAAAAACAAACAATATACCATACATAAATAAATGAATATAGGGAATATAGTAGTAGAGGGGAGAGACTCCAAGCAGAGACCAATCTTCCAGGCTCGCAGGGTGGTAAGCACAGAAGTGGTGAGGTAATGAGACGACTTCAGACCTCAAACAATAAAAAAAAAATTGGAGGTCCTCTAGAGACTGTAAAATCACAAACAAACTTATAAATTAGTGACTTCAAATTATATATCCATGAAAAACAAATATACCATACATACATAAATAAATTAATATCAAGTTAAATGTGATGTGAATCAAATAAAATAAAAAAAAACAGTCCCATTACTCAAATAATAGTCCAAAAAAAGGGATTTGTGATTTATCCTCCCTACAACAGAAATGGAGGTTGGATGTCCCTGGACTGGATGATGAAGATTGGTCTGGATTTGGAGATTTTGGATTTTCCCCTTTCGCATTTAGTGTTTGCCAGACATATGTTAATCCAATATAAAACCCTACACCGGACCTATTATATCCCATACAGGCTCCATAAAATGAATCCCTAATTTCCCCAGCCTGTTGGTGTTGCTCACACCAATGCGGTGAATTATTTCACATTTTTTGGTCTTGGCCTGCTATAATTATATGTTAGTAAGAAGTGTTACAAGTTATTCGCACTATGACTAGATCAAAGTACTTTGGTCCTTTATTTTCACATGCTGATCCAACCAAGTACGTGTTGTTTTTCAACAGAATCATCTGTTTTGCAAATGTAGCAGTAACAGGGAAGAGAAAAAAATTTACTACAGACGGGTGCTAACAATGGTCAGCTTTTATTTATTTAAAACTTGTATCCGAAAAAAAACTTTATCTGCCTATAAAATGTTAGCTAGAGTTCAGCTTCAATATGTTAGTGTATCTAAGTCTGCTAGTACATCTAACACTCCCCTCACCCGTACTGGCAATGCTGCTGTTCAGAGATGCCCCTGTGCTCCTTCATCCAGAGTGGATGAACTCTTACTCAGGAGGTGTGTTACTAGCCAAATCACCAGGGGAAAACAGGGAAAAAAATACTAGAAAAAAACTTATGCAGCCACCACATCTAATGATTGGTAAGCTGCAATATACTACATTTTTGGGTTTGGGTTCAATACTGCTTTAAGCAAAAATGAGGTCATCCTCTCATTGCAGGATTTGAGACAGAATTGTATATTGTAACCTGTTTATGATGTGTAGATAAAGATCGTCTGCTAACTCCCTCATTCTTGTGGAGTGAAAGGATCTGTCTGTTATAATCATCCCAGTTCTTCTTTTGCTGAGAAAAGAAGTAAGCCAATCACATAAGCAGGAACTGGAATTTCTGGGGTGTTCTGTATAAAGATATTGTTGCCATGTATAAGATTAGTTTTAAAAAATCATAGCTACAGTCATGGCCAAAAATATTGGCACCCCTGCATTTCTGTCAGATAATGCACCACTTCGCCCAGAAAATTGTTGCAATCACAAATGTTTAGGCATTCTTTTTTATTATTATTATTATTATTATTATTATTATAATACAGGATTTATATAGTGCCAGTTTGCGCAATGCTTTACAAAATTAAGGTAGACCTAACAGTTACAATACAATTTGGTACAAGAGGAAACCAAGGGCTCATATTTATTTATTTTATTCGTATTGGTATTACACAAAAAAAGTGGAGAAACAAAAAGCCAAATCTAACACATTCCACACACAGCCCCAAAAATGGACTGGACAAAATTATTGGCAACCTCAATTTAATATTTGGTAGCACACCCCTTGGATAAAATAACTGAAACCAATCGCTTCTTGTAACCATCAATGAGTTTCTTACACCTCTCTACTGAAATTTTGGACCACTTTTCTTTCGCCAACTGCTCCAGGTCTCTCAGATAGGAGGGGTTCCATTTCCCAACTGCTGTTTTGAGATCTCTCCACAAGTGTTCTATTCAGATCTGGACTCATTGTTGGCCAATTCAGTACTCTCCAGCGCTTTGTCTGAAACCATTTTTGGGTGCTTTGGGTCATTGTCCTGCTGTATAACCCATGACCTCTGACAGAGACTCAACTTTTTGACACTTGGCCCCCCATTGCACCCCTGAATTCTTTGGTAGTCTTCAGATTTCATAATGCCTTGTACACTGGCAAGACATTCAGTGCCTGAAGCAGCAAAGCAACACCAAAACATCAGTGAACCTTCATCATGTTTGACTGTAGCTACTGTATTCTTTTCTTTAAAGCCCTCATTTCTTTTTCTGAAAACAGTAGAATGATGGGCTTTACCAAAAATCTGTAATTTGGTTTTGTCTGTCCTTAACACATTCTCCAAAAGGGGTTTTGGCTTCCTCAGGTAAGTTTTGGCAAACTCCAATCTGGATTTTTTATGTTTGTGTCAGGAGGGGGAGTCCTCCTGGGCTCCTACCATAGCATCCCTTTTAATTCAGATGGTGACGTATAGTGCGAGCTGACACAGTTGTACCCTGTGCCTGAAGGTCAGCTCGAATTTGTCTGGAAGTTGATCGAGGTTCTTTATCCACCATTCGAACAATCCTTCATTGCAATCTTCGATCAGTTTTTCTCTTTCGTCCATGTCCAGTCAGATTACCTATAGTGCCATGGGCTGTAAACTTCTTGACAATGTTGCACACAATGGACACAGGAATATTAAGATCTCTGGAGATGGACTTGTAACCTTGACATTGTCCATGCTTTTCTACAAATTTTGTTCTCAAATCTTCAGACAGTTCTTTGCTGCTCTTTCTCTTTTTGCTCCATGTGGCACACATACAACAGAAAGGATCAGTCAGTTTTTCACCATTTTTAACTGGTTGCCGGTGTGATTTCTGTTGTGGTGGTTTATGTAAGGATATATATTATTTATAAAGGGCGTGTCCCTTTCCCTTAGATGAAATATTACAGTGCCTCCAGCCGTTAAAATACGGCAAATATTTAGTAAACCAATAATTTGGACACCTTGATAATTTGATCACCACTTATTATTATACCTTGAATTCTTTTAGCCAATATGATTTCGTACCATACACACAAAATTTGCCTTATAATAGATAAATATAAAAATTTATTTATGTACAAAAATTATATATATATTAACACAAAACACAAAAGACTGGTGATAAATGAATATTGGTACACACAATCAAAAATATATCCTACCAATGTAAGACACACTAATAATGTCTCTAACTAATTACATCAATCACAAATTTAAATGATATGATATTTATTAAATTTATTAATAATTAATAATTTTGAATATCTCAAAGGTTATATTCTTACACGCCGTGGCCATAGGCTTGCAAGAAGTAAGCCCTTGATATATGATACTCTGGTTATTAATATTCAATAAATTATGAAATATGGAAAAATTTATAATATGGCAATAAACAATTTTTTTAACAGTAACACAGTATCTGACTACATATATCTAACTATCCAATATTGTTGTAATACACTACGGTAATTTTTATGATTCTACACAACAGAGAAAGTAATTAATCCAAATCAAATAAACATCTCACCACACCCGGACGTCAGACTAGGCAACTCTCCCGTGGATTTAGCTGGCAGTGGAACGCCTTTAGACTGATATATAGGCAAGTGATAGATTCAATAGGGGAGAATGTAGGAAGTTATAAGTTTAGAGGTTTAAAGTTTTAGGAAGTTTGAAAAGATGGAAGAGTAGTTATTTCAGCAGAGATCTTCTTCAGATGTCAGGTCTTTCCATGAGGTCTTATGAGGGTTCTTCTTTTTCATGAGGTTTTTTTTTTTTATGTTACAGCACATGGGCTTTTTATATCCACTAGTCCATTGTTCTAAGATACCTTCCCACCAGGCTTCCTGATTGGCTAGTTGAGAAATGTGTGTACATAAGCTATTTCTCACCTGCCCGCCAGGTGGCGGTCATGTATCACAGAACAATGTGAGTATTTGAGATGACTCATACCTTGGGTGGAATCTTCAGGTAATTTCAGGAATAAAATATACGGCTCTATCCAGATATAGCAGTGATCATACCTATGATATTCTAAATAGGGACCATGGAATATAGGTGTATATTCGGTTATTCCTCCTTGAAGTATCATCCTGTTTGTTTCCTGATAAGACATGTAACTAATGCTAGTTTATAATACATCTTACTTCCCATCATCTCAATACTCAAGTTAGTGATATATAGTTCCCATTGCTGAGTATTTAGTGGTGTTTAAAGTCTATGACATCTTATTTATAATCTGTTTTTGTAGTATATTTTTGTAATGATATACAGTGAACTTTTAAACTTAAATGTCCTGAATTTCACCCCTTGGTTTCAGCATCAACATTTCCTCTGAGTAGGGAAAAAATCTCTGTTTGCCTAGCCCTTGTATCGGACTCATGGTAAACAATTGTTAATGCTTTCACCCTTGGTGAACAATAGTAGATAGTAATAGTTTCAGAGGTTTGTTGGTTCATCACACTCTACAGGTTTTGGTTAAGCTTTCAAACAGTTGAGTTCCCGTCTCATTATTGTTGAAATGTTTACAAGTCAGAGTCCTATGTGTTTGACTTTCTGTAGATGCATTCTTCTCACTTCCATATACAAATAGTCCTTGTTGACAGTTTAAACAATCCCATTGTCTTGGAAAAGTCTTAATTCCCTGTTCTCTTCAGTTCTTTAACTAGAATTCTTGAAGGTTTAACCAAGACAAAATTAACTCTTAACATCCGGTTCTGCTGAGCTGTTTGCTATATAACATTATATCTTGATAAAAGTCATATTTTTGACATGATTCCAAAAGCCCACAACAAAATCCCCCTTTGTTTTTGGGGTACAGGCACGTGTATAGGGGTGTCTGTATCGAAAAACATGAGTGAGGCTTTTGGCTAGGGTGATTGTTCGTCTTCTCCGGTGAAGGGAATGAAATAATAAAAAAAAAATTTCCGATGATAAAATGGCAGCGGTCATGCTGGTTGTTCCTCAACTTGACTCGGCGTCTTTAGATGGACACTTCCGATGACGATCCTGGTCTTGTGATGAGGCCGGCCTGGCCTGGCACATCCACCTTGGGGTCCATGGGTCCTCCGCACGACAGGTCTCTTAGACGGTCTCCTAGGCGGGTCTTTTCCTCTGGACTGGCCCTTGGTGGCCTGGGACATCAGGTTATCGTCTCCGGATCGATCTCTGGCATCTGGTCTTTCCCACAGGACATTATAGCTTCCTTCTAGGGTCCGGTCATTGACACCTCCGATCGCCGGTCTGGTCATAGTCTGGGCCTTCCTTTCTAAATTATTAAAATGAACAGTTTAAGTATGGGATATACATAAAATTATGTTACTGGATCCTGTAAGGCAAAAGATGAATTATATGTTTAAAGGAAATTTAATAATGATCTCAATATCTCCAGATAGGAATTGGTGGGTTAGTCTTCCAACAACTGCAATTGAGACTTCGGATGGCAAGCACGTAATTGGTTGATGTGCACCCATCTATCACTGATTTCACCATACCGGGTAACCTGCAATTTATATGCGACCGGAGAGATTTTATCAATGATAGAGAACGGACCTTTCCAAGATGGAAGGAATTTCCGTTCTTTGATCTGGTCTCTTGCGAAGTTGTATAGATAGACCTTGTCACCAATCTCATATTCCTTCTTGGAGGTTTTGAGATCATAGTATGTCTTAGCACTAGTTGCAGCTCTTTCCAAATTTCGCTGGGCAAAGGCAAAAGCATATTGCAGATGTTTACGTAAATCCTCTATGTACTGGTGTGTGGTGGTAGCATTGATCAAATTTTGATCTGTAGTGCGATACAATAAGTGCTGGGGCAGTACCATCCGTCTACCTGTCATCAGTTCAAAAGATGACATTTTTGTAACTGTATTCGGAGTAGCCCTCAACGCCATCAGGACCAGCGGGAGTTTGACATCCCAATCTTTACCTGTTTCCTTAACAAATTTCTTAAGGACATTAACGATGGTCTGATTGTATCGTTCTACACCACCACTAGAGGCTGGCCGATAGGCGATATGCAATTTCCTTTTAACCCCCAAAATTTTCCACAATTTGGCCATCACTTCGCTAGTGAAGTGCGATCCTCTATCAGACTCTATCCTCTGAGGTAAACCAAAACGAGAAAATACATGATTTATTAGCAATGCAGCACATGTCTCGGAGCTATTATTTGGTGCTGGTATACATTCGACATACTTGGTGAATAAACATGTAACTGTTAACATATACCGATTTCCTCGTGAAGATTTTGTTACTGGCCCAATAAAATCCATCTGAAGGTCTGACCAAGGCATACATATCCCCCTCTTCTGGAGAGGTGCTCTGTGAGTTGGCTTGGTAGGTTGAAATTGGGGACATATTAGGCAACCTTGGCAGTATTCCTTCACATCACGTAACATATGAGGCCAGTAGGCATAATCCCGCAGGATCTCATACGTGATCTTTTCCCCACGATGACCGGAAGTGGGAGCATCATGGGCATGCTGTAGCATCAAACCTCTAAATTTAAGTGGGACGACCCATTGTTGTACGCCACCCTTTGAGGTTCGTATCAACAATCCCTGGTATAAAGAGAATTGGGATTTGGATTTCATTAAGATACGTAAATCCTCCTTCCCACTACATACTTCCTTATTTATGGGATTTTGGTTGGGATCTTCTATATGACTATAAAACAAGCCAATTATTGGGTCTTCTTTTTGGGCAGTAATTAAATCCTCACTAGGAGAATCGTGACTCCACTGTAATGCATTCGGATCACCAGCTGTTCTGGCCTGTTGCCTGGTGACAGCTTCAACCTGTACGGTACCTAAAAATTGGTCAATGTCTATCAGTTCACCGGTGATTGCCCCTTCCTTGGCTAGAGAATCGGCCAGATCGTTCCCTTCTTTCTCGGCACCTAGAACCTTGGAGTGGCCTTTGGTCTTCTTGAAGTGCAGGGTGAGATCATTGAACCTTACCAGTTCATCGATGTGACAAAAGAGCTTACCATGTTTCACGGGTTTGTGATTACTCTTGTTCATGTTGTTTCGCTTCCACCTAGGAAAATACTCCACAAAACTATTCCTGACATAATTGGAATCGGTTATGATGGCACACTCTCTGATGTTGAACTCTATAGCCATCTCAACTGCTCTAAGAATTGCAGTAAGTTCAGCAACCTGACTGCTTTTTGGTCCAAGTTTGTATCCCACAGAAATTGGGGTGACACCTTGGGTCCAAACGATTCCAATACCTGCCACTAGTTGGAGCTGTTCCCCATCCTTGTGATGAAAAGCACAACCATCCACATATACACTCGGCAGCTGTTTACAGTATTCTTCATCATAAACCTTGTAGGGAGAGAACAGTTGTTCTTCCAGAAAGTCAGTGTCCGGGGCCTCCATAGCAGGCGTAGTTGCGGAACAATCATGGAGCTCGGCTAGGCCCTGGGCTACTGGACTTTCCTTGTTCTGTTTGTACCGAATTTCAAGAGGCCACCCTTGCAAAGACAAAGTCCAAGCAGTGATGCGGCTATTAGACACATTTCCTCCCTTGATACGTTCACTCTTTAAATACTGTAAAGGCTGGTGTGCCGTTTCAACAATGATTCTC
This sequence comes from Staurois parvus, assembly GCF_062004578.1. Taxonomy (NCBI): domain Eukaryota; kingdom Metazoa; phylum Chordata; class Amphibia; order Anura; family Ranidae; genus Staurois; species Staurois parvus. The sequence goes on from NW_028318087.1 coordinate 6,205,724, forward strand.
TCTCCCTGAATGTAACTGCGGAAATTCTGTAATGCCCACACGGTGGACAATAGAGCTTTTTCACAGTCACTGAACTTTACTTCAACCGGGGACAAAGTTTTACTGGCATAGGCAATCACCTTACTGACATCATCACGTTTCTGGTAAAGAACAGAACTCATACTTACCTGCGTAAACCCTGTCTCTAGATAGAAATTTTTACCCCCTTCGGGATATCCGAGACACGGCGCTTGTGTGAGACGTTCCTTTAATTCCTTCATGGCGTCCTCCTGTTTCTTACCCCACGACCATTCGACATCCTTCTTCAGTAGGTGAAGCAGTGGCTTGCTTATCTCGGCGTAATTATCAATAAACTTACGCGAGTAGTTTACCATACCTAGGAATGATCTCAATTCTTTAAGGTTAATAGGGACTTTACAATTCAGAACCGCCTCAACTTTCTTCTTTTGTGGGTTCAAACCTTCAGCAGTAACTTCATGGCCTAGGAAGTTTACCTTCGTGCGACACCACTGGGCTTTTTGTAAGGACAGTTTTACTCCTGCTGCTTTTAATTGGCCCAGGACATGCCGAAGTTCTGTAATGTGTTTGGCCATATCAGTACTTTTGATCAGGATATCGTCCACATATGCCAACGTCCCCCTTTCGAAGGCGTCTGGCATGGCCTTGTGCATGAACACAGCAAATTCATGTCCGGAATTTATGAATCCGAAAGGCATTCGTACCCAACAATATTGTCGATTCCCAAAACTGAAGGCCAGTTTGTATTGGTCTTCCTCACTCACCTTTATGGTCCAATACCCCTGTGCACAATCCAAGGCTGTAAAAACTTGGGATCCTTGGAGCTGGGCTAGACATTGGTCTATGTATGGGACAGGCCATCCTGACATGTACACACGTTTGTTTAGCTGACGGAGATCAGCGCACAAACGCCATTGTCCATTGGGTTTTAAGATACCCAGGATCGGGTGGTTGTAGGAGCTGTGGATGGGCCTAATTATACCCCTTTCATGTAACTTCCTGATAATCTCAGCTAGAGATTCATAGGAAGCTAATGGTAACCTATACTGTCTTACGAATACTGGTGGGGCATCTGGATCTGTTTGGATCCTAGCGATGTGTAGGTCAGTAGTCCCACAATCGTAAGAATCCTTGGCAAAGATCTCTTGGAATTCAAGGAGAAGCTCTCGGAGCAATTGTCGGTCGAGATCACTGGCACACGCGTCGGCGAGGGCCACCATCTCTTCCACTAACTCCTTGAATCCAGGAAAGCTTTCCGGCTGACCTATCTCATATGCCTCTTCAAGTTTCGTGGTGAGGTCATTGGGTATGTGATGTGTGTGTGTGTTCTCCTGCCATCCAGGTTCTTTGGGGTACTCTTGTTCTTTGATTGGGTGATCAAAGACAATTGATGTCTCTTCGATTCGACAGGTGCCATCTTTAGAATCGAATGGATAAATGGACTCTATGGTGAAAATACCCTCTGGTAATGAATGGAATGTTTGTTCAATTAATTGTTCCTCCGACAAATATTCATCGGGGATGAGTCCAATCACCTGGTTAGTAACCCCAAAGGTATAATATTCAGTCTCTACCGCTAGACCAATAAGGGTCTCTTTGGGTAAGACGATGTCCTGATTGGACAGATTATGTACGTAAATGTACATCGGGGATTGATGTGTGTTGACTAAGGGCGTGTGTGTAATGTTCAGTCCCTCCCCCTGCATTTTATGGGAGAGGCATCCTAATGCATCTGACCCCTTCAGTCTATGTCCCTTTTTAACTTGGATGGGGAGTATGAAGTTATTTATGCCCTTAGGAATTGTAATCCTCTGGGCTACCTGGACTTCAACAGCATAAGGCATCTGTTGCTGGGATTTTAAAGCTAAGTCCAGATTTTGGTATTTTTCGGGGTCCCCCTTTAGTCGACTCCATAAACAGTCATTAATTAGGTCGACTTGCATTGCAAAGCGATGTAATACATCGTTGCCAAAATAAATTTTGGTTTGGGGATTATCCAAGACTAGGAACACATGGGTGGCTGTTTTGTTTCCTACAGTGACGTTTAAGAGACACCTAGCCATTGAATTGTGATCATCAGAGTCATCAAGGGAGTCTGAAATCCAATGACGCTGAGGTGTGGAGAAACGGATCATTTCCATTTCGGTCAGGTGTTTTATCAACCCATGGCTTACAAAGCTGTGTTCCTGTCTCAAATCTAGTTTGGCATATTTTGACCTATTAAGACCATTTATCCGGATGGGGATAAACAAGTCGCTGTTAACCCTTTCAATACCTGTCAAGAATTGGGTGTGATCTCCCCCTTTTCTTGGTTTATCCTCCTGATGAAAAGATATCGTAAGGATGTCATCTTGGAGGGAAATATCTTTGATTTTATCTTGGGGAATTCTAAAAATGTGTTCCTCATCTCTTCTGATAGGGTTACAGTCATCAGGTTTGATAACCGTTACATCAGGAAGTTGGCTGTTCCTGAAATGGATTTCTAATGATCCAGGCCTTTCTTCCACCAGGTGGCAGTGTTGTCGGGAATGGGGAGTTTTAAGTTTCCCATATTTAATTGGGGTATTTACCTGTGACCACAGGACTTGGTTCACACAATCAACTATGGTGTTCAGCCTTTTTAGGAAGTCCATCCCAATTATCATGTGGTGCTGTGATATGCTAGCAATGATGATGGGGTGTCTCAGTTCCTTATTACCCAGTTTCAGTTTAAGCCAGGCGGTACCCATGACTTGTAAAGGGTCTCCACCTACACCAATCAATGAGCTGTCAAAACTTTTAAGTCTTGGCTTGGTGGGCATGACATTCGCCACTTTGTCAAAATGCTCCTGTGACATGATGGTTGCTTGGGATCCAGTGTCTATTAAGCCGATAATCGAAAGATCACTGGCATCCTGCACCTGCACCGTGGCATAATATCTCCCATCAGATTCAGTCAGCTCACACATGAAATTAGTGTGGTTGAAGATCTGTGGGCCCTTCAATAACCTATGACTAGCTCTTATCTCACCGCATGTGGTGGACACATCACCCTTATCCTCCCTGGTGGGATTCTTGGACTGTCTCAAGACAGAAGCACAACTAGAAGTTGGTGCTCCGTCTGGCTTGTCAATCCTGATGACTTCCGATGCCGCGACTATATTAGGGGCAATAGATGGACACTGAAAAACAGGAGAATCATTAATAACCAACAACTGGTCCCCCTTTGCCTGAGAACTAGCTTCTCCATTAGTAGGCGTGTCAGGGACGGGGCACACATCTCCTGTCATTTGACTCAGTGTCCTCCCCTGTTGGTTTAAGGCTTGGTTGCCTGTTAATTCTGTGACCCTCGGTTGGTCACAGGAGCTGCTCCTAAAAAAGGATTGGATGGAAATTGAGTGGCAAGCCTGTCCATCTGTTCAGCCATTTTGCTGACCTGTGCCTCTATTTGTCCAATACGCTCAGAGGAGTCATTCTGTTGATTCTCCCTCTTCTTATACTTGCGCTTGTATTTTGGACGAGACTGGTAATGAGACTCAGAGTCAGAACTACTGCTCTGATCCCGACGCCATTGTTCTCTCTGAGGTTTTGGGGTCTCCCTGTTATTAAAGGGAGCCTGGGGTACTGTATCCCCCCTTTGAGCTTGAGGGTGTTCTTGGCGTGGAGGAAATCTTTGGAAGTCGGAATTTTTATTAAAATTGGGATTCTTATTGTAATTATGGTTCCTGTTGAAATTGGGGTTCCCATAAAAATTCCCATGTTGGTTTTGGCGAGGATAATAGAACCTCTGAGGATACCATTGCCTCCTTTGATTCTCATCACTGTACTGACCCTTACCATACTTTTTATTCTTCTCACTTCCACTACCGTAGTTCCCTGGCTTTTGTCTATCCTTTCTCACCCACTGGTTTTGGGGTGCAAAGTTATGGACCTCCTTCACTTGCTGGGTTTGAGGTACAAATCTAGGGGAACCATTGGTTTTACCCCCACGGACTACTTCCGCATATGATTTCTTCTCTGCCTGCAAATTTGGATTTGGAGGGGAAACGGTAGTGGCTGCTACTATCTTGGGGCTATTTTTAGGTTCTCTTTTTATCCCGCCCTCACTGGACTGTTGGATCGAGAATAAATAGTCACTCTCTCTCACCAACCAATCAAGAGAGCATCCCTTTCTGTAATCCTTTGCAAGTCCCAATTTTATGTAAGCAGGTAATGCTTCATAGAATAGTGTCTTGAATTCTGGCTGGTTAGGATTGGGATCCTTTTCAGCCAGGAAATAGGCATTTCTGAGGACAGCCAGAAATTCTGCAGGGCTTTGGTGAGGACCACACTTTAAATTGTAGGCCGCAGCCTTGGCAGAGGTTACAGTTTTATAAGGCCCAAATTCCATGTGGCACTTATGTTTAACCTCTCTCCAGGACTGATTGGAATAGGCCCTCAAGGTCTCAAAGAATTGCCGGTATTTCTCTTCAAACACCCATGGCAGCAATTCTATTTTGGTGTGGTCATCTCTAATGCCCAGAATCTCTAACGTCTGTTCATATGTTCTCATGTGTTCGGTGATCTCAAGGGACCCTTTCTTAGAAAACATAGGAACAGTGTCCTTCAGGAACTTAATAACCTTTGGGGTGTCATATCTCCTGAATGACCCCTGGGATTTCCCTTCCTGCCTATATGAAACCTCATATTTTTCTTCAGAGCGCTCTGGAGTGTATCTTGAAAGCTTAGGAGGTGACCTATATTCTGACCCTGACTCACTATCAGATACTTCGCTGTGATGCGGGTATCTCCGCTCATCAGCCTCTGGCTTGACTGGGTTGGTCCGTCTTTGGACCCCAGAATTTATTTGGGCCGTCAACCTTATAATCTGCTCCTCCAGAGTTTTCTGCTCAGATTTTATCAAGGTAAGTTCTGACTGGTCATGCTTATCCCCTGGGTGAACTTTAATTTTGACAGGAGATAACCTCTCTGATCTGAAGTACTCCACCTCATCTTTCAAGTCCTGATACTTCTTTTGAAGTTGTTTTAATTCCTGAAAGTTTCTTTCATATAGGTCCTGAGCACTTCGAAAGTCTCCGACCAATCTATCATAATGTTTCTCGGATTCGTCTAAACGAACACCGGCATGACCAAGCTTCCCTTTCAAAGACTCAATGTCCTGATTTTTGCTTTCTAACAAGAGGCGGGCCTCTGACAACTCTTCCCTTATAGTCATGGTCCGCTGGGCAGCTCCAGCGGTCATGAACCATAACATGGGCCAAGCTTCTAGGAAAAGTCTGTCACGGCCTCTATCACTTTCTGTTCCAGCAAATGCCATTAAAAACCCAACAACCTGGCCCTTTTGGTTAAACAGGTCCTCAAAGGTGCTCATGGCCTGCTCTTTCTCTTCATCCACAAATTCATTATTACTATCCCCCAAATTCAATCTCTTGCGGAGATAATTTATTACTTCATTTTCAACATACTTCTGCCAAGCACCGGCAGCTTTCCGAGCTGGCTTCATAACTTCCTGCTCAATGCCTTGAGCCGCCATATTTTCCTCGTTATGCTTGGAAGAGGTGGATCCGTGATTACTGGATGCCATTTTGATACAAAATATATTTTTGATAACGTGTACAAATATACAATCACCAGTGCGTTTTGTGTTATGGTACGATTTCTATGGATCTCAGCAGTGCCTCCAAATTTATGTTGTGGTGGTTTATGTAAGGATATATATTATTTATAAAGGGCGTGTCCCTTTCCCTTAGATGAAATATTACAGTGCCTCCAGCCGTTAAAATACGGCAAATATTTAGTAAACCAATAATTTGGACACCTTGATAATTTGATCACCACTTATTATTATACCTTGAATTCTTTTAGCCAATATGATTTCGTACCATACACACAAAATTTGCCTTATAATAGATAAATATAAAAATTTATTTATGTACAAAAATTATATATATATTAACACAAAACACAAAAGACTGGTGATAAATGAATATTGGTACACACAATCAAAAATATATCCTACCAATGTAAGACACACTAATAATGTCTCTAACTAATTACATCAATCACAAATTTAAATGATATGATATTTATTAAATTTATTAATAATTAATAATTTTGAATATCTCAAAGGTTATATTCTTACACGCCGTGGCCATAGGCTTGCAAGAAGTAAGCCCTTGATATATGATACTCTGGTTATTAATATTCAATAAATTATGAAATATGGAAAAATTTATAATATGGCAATAAACAATTTTTTTAACAGTAACACAGTATCTGACTACATATATCTAACTATCCAATATTGTTGTAATACACTACGGTAATTTTTATGATTCTACACAACAGAGAAAGTAATTAATCCAAATCAAATAAACATCTCACCACACCCGGACGTCAGACTAGGCAACTCTCCCGTGGATTTAGCTGGCAGTGGAACGCCTTTAGACTGATATATAGGCAAGTGATAGATTCAATAGGGGAGAATGTAGGAAGTTATAAGTTTAGAGGTTTAAAGTTTTAGGAAGTTTGAAAAGATGGAAGAGTAGTTATTTCAGCAGAGATCTTCTTCAGATGTCAGGTCTTTCCATGAGGTCTTATGAGGGTTCTTCTTTTTCATGAGGTTTTTTTTTTTTATGTTACAGCACATGGGCTTTTTATATCCACTAGTCCATTGTTCTAAGATACCTTCCCACCAGGCTTCCTGATTGGCTAGTTGAGAAATGTGTGTACATAAGCTATTTCTCACCTGCCCGCCAGGTGGCGGTCATGTATCACAGAACAATGTGAGTATTTGAGATGACTCATACCTTGGGTGGAATCTTCAGGTAATTTCAGGAATAAAATATACGGCTCTATCCAGATATAGCAGTGATCATACCTATGATATTCTAAATAGGGACCATGGAATATAGGTGTATATTCGGTTATTCCTCCTTGAAGTATCATCCTGTTTGTTTCCTGATAAGACATGTAACTAATGCTAGTTTATAATACATCTTACTTCCCATCATCTCAATACTCAAGTTAGTGATATATAGTTCCCATTGCTGAGTATTTAGTGGTGTTTAAAGTCTATGACATCTTATTTATAATCTGTTTTTGTAGTATATTTTTGTAATGATATACAGTGAACTTTTAAACTTAAATGTCCTGAATTTCACCCCTTGGTTTCAGCATCAACATTTCCTCTGAGTAGGGAAAAAATCTCTGTTTGCCTAGCCCTTGTATCGGACTCATGGTAAACAATTGTTAATGCTTTCACCCTTGGTGAACAATAGTAGATAGTAATAGTTTCAGAGGTTTGTTGGTTCATCACACTCTACAGGTTTTGGTTAAGCTTTCAAACAGTTGAGTTCCCGTCTCATTATTGTTGAAATGTTTACAAGTCAGAGTCCTATGTGTTTGACTTTCTGTAGATGCATTCTTCTCACTTCCATATACAAATAGTCCTTGTTGACAGTTTAAACAATCCCATTGTCTTGGAAAAGTCTTAATTCCCTGTTCTCTTCAGTTCTTTAACTAGAATTCTTGAAGGTTTAACCAAGACAAAATTAACTCTTAACATCCGGTTCTGCTGAGCTGTTTGCTATATAACATTATATCTTGATAAAAGTCATATTTTTGACATGATTCCAAAAGCCCACAACATTCTATATTGTCAGCAGGGTGGATAAAAATCAATAATTTAAAAAAAAAAAATCGGATTTTTTTTAATTTAAATCGGATTTTTTTGAATAAAATGCTTTTTGAGGAAAATACATTACCATCCAAAGGTTATTCCATCATGAAATAAAGATTAGTTTTTTAATTATGTAGAATAAGGCTGTATATGTTTATATTTTTTGGTAAATAAATTCCATTAATCCATTCACAATGTCATGCTCTTCCAGAGGTTTTTGTAAGATTATTGGGCAGTTTCTCTGCCTACAAGATATTATCACAGATGCTTGGTTTACTTTTGCAGTTCTCAAAACTGAATTTGACTCAGCAGAGATCACATGCCTCTTCTTCACAGCAAAAATGTTATAACATGAACAGAGTTAAGAAAAAGACCTTAATCCTAACTTCTACAAACCTATGAATACAGAATCAACCCCTTCAGTGCTAAGTTTCAAGAAGTTCAGTGAATAGAATAGAAACAATATTTTTCTGATTGTTTGGAGTGGAATAGATCTGCACAAGAAGAAAGTGAAACTAAGTGTGAGGAGGAAGGGGCTGACAGTCTAAGTTTCTTAAAATATATATATTTTGTTTAGCCAAATTAGTTAACAAACATGGATGTTTGTTTAAGCAAATAACATATGCTGGAATGTTATTGTTTCAGTTGAATAAATCTATTTAAATTGTTATTATTAAGGTAATGATTATTTTTCTCCTTCCTAAGTACAACAGAAAAGTTGTCCAAATATGAATGATTAACCTGTTAAACCGGGGATAAAAAAACTAATATGAAAAGTTATTCTAAAAATCTTCATCTACTTGCATATTAAAGTTATACCAGCAAGAATTAGTCTATGTAGAAAACTATGATTTAAATCAAGCCTTACTGACTAGTGATTTAAATCGTGATTTAAATCAGTTTGATTTAAATCAAATCCACCCTGATTGTCAGCACCTGTTAGTTAATAGAGGTGAGTTTAATTACAAATTACAGGTGCATCAAAAACTTGGAATGCAATTTCTTACAATTTTGAGAAGGTGCCAATAATTTTGGGGTTTTGCGTTGAATGCATCAGATTTGGCTTTTTGTTTCTCCACTTATTTGTGTCATAGCAATACAAACAAAAGAAATAAACATGAGAATGCCTAAACATTTATAATTGCAACAGTTTTCTGGGCGAAGTGGTGCATTATCTGACAGAAATGCAGGTGTAACAATATTTTGTATAATACTGTATCTGGGTGTGAAAAGGTCATTTTTATAGAAGATTAAAATACACAGCAGCTCGTGGCTTGGCTGTATTGTTTATATATATATATATATATATATATATAAATATATTGTTTATATAGAAGTGAGTACACCCCTCACATTTTTGGAAATATTTTATTATATCTGTTCATGTGACAACACTGAAGAAATTACACTGTGCTACAATGTAAAGTAGTGAGTGTACAGCTTATATTACAGTGTAAATTTGCTGTCTCCTCAAAATAACTCAACACACAGCCATTATTGTCTAAACTGCTGGCAACAAAAGTGAGTAAGCCCCTAAGTGAAAATGTCCAAATTGTACCCAATTAGTTATTTTTCCCTGCCCAGTGTCAGGTGTGAATGGGGAGCAGGTGTGTTAAATTTGGTGTTATAGCTCTCACTCTTACTGGTCACTGGAAGTTCAACATGGCACCTCATGGCAAAGAACTCAAGATCATACAGCAGTTTAACAGGACAGGTTGCACCCAGAACAGGCCTTGCCATGATCAACCAAAAAAGTTGAGTGCACGTGCTCCGCGTCATATCCAGAGGTTGTCTTTGGGAAATAGATGTATGAGTGCTACCAGCATTGCTGCAGAGGTTGACGGGGTGGGGGGGGGTCAGCCTGTCAGTGCTCAGACCATACACCGCACACTGCATCAAATTGGCCTGCATGGCTGTCATCCCAGAAGGAAGCCTCTTCTAAAGATGATGCACAAGAAAGCCTGCAAACAGTTTGCTGAAGACAAGCAGATTACTGGAACCATGTTTTGTCGTATGATGAAACCAAAATAAACTTATTTTATTCAGATGGTGTCAAGAGTGTGTGGCAGCAACTAGGTGAGGAGTACAAAGACAAGTGTGTCTTGCCTACAGTCAAGCATAGTGGTGGGAGTGTCATGGTTTGTGGCTGCATAAGTGCTGCCGGAACTATGGATCTACAGTTCTTTGAGGGAACCATGAATGCCAACATGTACTGTGACATACTGAAGCAGATCATGATCCCCTCCCTTCGGAGACTGGGCCGCAGGGCAGTATTCCAACATAACGACCCCAAACACACCTCCAAGATGACCATTGCCTTGCTAAAGAAGCTGAGGATAAAGGTGATGGACTGGCCAAGCTTGTCTCCAGATCTAAACCCTATTGAGCATCCGTGGGGCATCCTCAAACGGAAGGTGGAGGAGCGCAAGGTCTCCAGTGGAGGAGCGCAAGGACTCCAGTGGCAAACTGTGAAGCTTTGGTGAACTCTATGCCCAAGAGTGCTAAGGCAGTGCTGGAATATTTTGGTGGCCACACACAATATTGACACTTTGGGCCCAATTTGGACATTTTCACTTAGGGGTTATTTTGAGGAGACAGCAAATTTAAACGGGTATACAAGCTGTACACTCACTACTTTACAATTGTAGCAAAGTAACATTTCTTCAGTGTTGTCACATGAAAAGATATAATAAAATATTTACAAAAATGTGAGGGGTGTACTCACTTCTGTGAGATACTGTCTGTGTATGTAATATAAATATATACAGTTGTGTTCAAAATAATAGCAGTGTGTTGAAAAAAGTGAATAAAGCTCAAAATTCATCTAATAGCTTTTATTTTCATACACACCAATGCATTGGGAACACTACACATTCTATTCTAAATCAAAACATGAAGAAAAATATATCAAATTTGTGTTGTTCCTCTAAAAAAAATTGAAGAAAAGTGAATATTAGACTGTTCAAAAAAATAGCAGTGTTTGTATTCTTCTTTACAAACTCAAACATTCACTATATAAAGTGAAAAATGTTTGAAGATTTTGCTTTCCTTTTGAATTACTTAATTAATATTTAGTTGTATAACCACTGTTTCTGAGAACTGCTGTACATCTGTGTTGCATGGAGTCAACCAACTTCTGGCACCTGTGAAGAGGTATTCCAGCCCAGGATGATTGGACTACATTCCACAGTTCTTCTCTATTTCTTGGTTTTGGCTCAGAAACTGCATTTTTGATGTCACCCCACAAGTTTTCTATTGGATTAAGATCAGGGGATTGGGCTGGTCACTCCATAACGTCAATCTTGTTGGTCTGGAACCAAGATGTTGCACGTTTACTGGTGTGTTTGGGGTCGTTGTCTTGTTGGAACACCCTTTTCAAGGACATTTCCTCTTCAGCATAAGGTAGCATGACTTCTTTAAGTATTCTGATGTATTCAAACTGATCCATGATCCCTGGTATGCGATAAATGGGCGCAACACCGTAGTATGAGAAACATCCCCATATCATGATGCTTGCGCAACCATGCTTCAGTGTCTTCACAGTGTACTGTGGCTTGAATTCAGTGTTTGGGGGTCGTCTGACAAACTGTCTCCGGCCACTATACCCAAAAAGAACAATCTTACTTTCGACAGTCCACAAAATGTTGCGCCATTTCTCTTTAGGCCAGTCAATGTGCTCTTTGGCAAATTGTAACCTCTTCAGCACATCTTTTTTTCAACAGTGGGACTTTGCGGGGGCTTCTTGCAGATAGCTTGGCTTCACATAGGAGTCTTCTAATTGTAACAGTACTCACAGGTAACTTTAGACCTTCTTTGATCTTCCTGGATCTGATTGTTGGCTGAGTCCTTGCCATTTTGGCTATTCTTCTATTCATTCGAATGGTTGTTTTTCGCTTTCTTCCACGTCTTTCAGGTTTGGTTGCCATTTTAAAGCATTTGTGATAATTTTAGCTGAGCAGCCTATCATTTTCTGCACTTCTTTATATGTTTTCCCCTCTCCAATCAACTTTTTAATCAAGGTACGCTGTTCTTCTGAACAATGTCTGGAACAACCCATTTTCCTCAGAATTTCAGAGAGAAATGTACATTTGCTGCCTTCCTTCCTTTAAATAAGGGCAATAATTGCCACCTGTTTTTCAAAGAATGAATGACCGCACTAATAGAACTCCACACTGCTATTATTTTGAACATGCCCCTTTCAATTAGTGATTCAATTACACAGAATCAGTGGCATGCATGTCATGACTGTTGGGTCTGTTGGATTTCTATTACTCTACTACACCTGCTAGTAAATATTTGCCATGTAGAAATATCATTTCTACCAAAAACAGTGATTGATCAGGTTAGTGATGTCTGACTGCTATTATTTTTAACACAACTGTGTGTGTGTATATGTGTGTGTATGTATATATGTATGTGTATGTATATATGTGTATATATGTGTGTGTGTATATATATATATATATATATATATATATATATATATATATATATATACATATACATACACTGTTAGGTCCATATATATTTGGACACAGGCACAGTTTTAGTTTTTTTCAGGCATTTACAGCTCAGCTCTTAAGAGTAGCCACCCCCCCTTTTTCAAGGGACCAAAAGTAATTGAATCAAAAGCTGTTTCATGGCCAGGTGTGGGCTACTCCGTCATTATTTCTTCATCAATTAAGCAGGTAAAAGGTTTGGAGTTGATTCTAAGTGTGGTATTTGCATTTGGAATCTATTGCTGTGAACCTACAGCATGCGTTCAAAGGAGCTCCCCATGCAAGTGAAACAGGCCATTGTAAGGCTTCAAAAACGAACAAAATCCATCAGAGAGATAGCAGCAACATTAGGAGTGGCCAAATCAACTGTTTGGTACATTCTGAGGAAAGAAGAACGCACTGGTGAGGTCAGCATCATAAAAAGGCATGGACGTCCACTGAAGACAACAGTGGTGGATGATCGCAGGATCCTCTTTATGGTAAATTAAAACCCATTCTCAACATCCAGACAAGTGAAGGACACTTCACGAGAGCAAATACAGAGGGTTCACCACAAGGTGCAAACCATTCATAAACCTGAAGAATAGAATAACCAGATTAGACTTTGCCAAAAAACATCTAAAAAAGCCAGACCAGTTCTGGAAAAGCATTCTTTGGATGGATGAAATGAAGATTAATCGGAATGACGGGATGGAAAAAGTGTGGAGGAGGCTTGGAACCGCTCATGATCCAAAGCACACAACCTCATCTGTAAAACATGGTGGAGACAGTGTGTGGCATGGACATGTATGCCTTCCAGTGTCACTGGGTCATTGGTGTTTATTGATGATGTGACAGAAGCAGCTGGATGAATTCTGCAGTGTTTAGAGATATACTGTCAGCCAAATGCAGCAAAGTTGATTGGATGGTGCTTCACAGTACAGATGGACAATGATCAAAACACACTTCAAAAGAGCCCCAGGAGCTTTTGAAGGAAAAGTAGTGAAATATTCTGCAATGGCCGAGTCAATCACTTGAACTCAATCCAATTGAGCATGCATTTCATTTGCTGAATGCAAAACTAATAGCAGAAAGACCCACAAAGAACAACTGAAGACAGCTGCAGTTAGAGCCTGGCAAAGCATCAGAAAGGAGGAAACCCAGTCTTTGGTGATATCCATGGGTTCCAGACTTCAGGCAGTTGTTGCCCGTAAAGAATTCTCAACAAAATTAAAAATGAACATTTTATTTATGATTATATTCAATTGTCCAATTACATTTGAGCCTCTGAAAATGGAGGGACTGTGTATAAAAATGGTTGCAGTTCCTAAAATTTGTACTTGACATTTATGTTCATCCTCCTGAATTAAAGCTGAAAGTCTGCACTTCAAATTCCTTTTTAGATTGTTTGATTCTAATTTTTTCTGGTGGCATACAGGGGCAAAAGTATGAAAATTGTGCCTGTATCCAAAGATATATGGACCTAAATAAATATATATATATATATATATATATATATACATATACACACACACACTTGTGACGGAGGGTAAGCAGGACAGAACACACAAGGCAGATGGCAAACACTTAAAGCTTTATTGAAACCGACAACAGTCACTCAATGGGGAGTAGTGCAGAGAGAGTCCAAAATACTTTGTAATTCAGCCCCGGTGGGCAAAGTTAAAGTCTGTACAGCAGTTTGTAATCCAATAGGGATGTAAGAGGCAGTTCATAAACAGGTCAGATAACACAGGAGAAGCATACACTCACGCAGAGCTGATGTGACAGTCCCAGATAGAGCTGGCAGCGTCTCAGGCAGAGCTGGTGTGGTAAGCTCAGGCAGAGCTGATGTGGCTTCTGGGGTCCCCCTTCCTCCAATGGGGCTCAGGCAGAGTCTGGGCCACTAGAGTCCAGCCGCAGCTGGATCCCTCAGTGGCTGCACAGCAGAATGGCTGATCAGGAGAGACCAGCACTGACCTCTTAAACCCCCGGAGCAGGACGAGAGATGGAGGGGGGTCATTAGCAGGGTGACAATGGGGGGGAAGGCCTTAATTGAGTTTGTGGACATTTGGACGACAATGGAGGGGATGGACAGGAAAGGAAATACAGTAATTAGATTTGCAGCTGTAAACGGGATAACGGTGGGGAAGAATATACATTTGGACACAAACCGGGATGGGCAAGATGGACAGGGAAGGAAAGACAATGATTTAATTTGTAGCTGTAAACAGGATAACAATGGGGAAAATACACTAATTGAATTTGGGACCTTTTGTGGAGGGGGCTCGTTAATTACAGCTAGGGGCCTTTGGCACACAGGAGTAGAATACTAATTAAAGGATGCTCTTTCTATGGCCAGGAGGGATTAATGAGGGAATTAATAATTGGGGACATTAAGCAGGAATTAATAATTGGCCGGACACCACTGTATTTCCAAGAGTTTTGGGATGCCTGCCTTTATGCGCACAAACTTTAATGGCATCCCATCTAAACTGATGACTTCAAAGGTTGATGCTGTTTCACGGTCTCACGCAAATTTAAGGTTTGACATGTTCGATACTTATTTACTCAGTTCATCCTAATCTCTTAGATTTTACCAAAATTCGGGTAAAATATTTTATTTGTGCTAATGTCATGTGACATAAAAAAAATGCTGTGTGTGTGTGTACATACACACTATATTGCCAAAAGTATTGGGATGCCTTCCTTTACATGCACATTAACTTTAATGGCTTCCCAGTCTTGGTTCATAGGGTTCAATATTGTGTTGACCCATCCTTTACAGCTATAACCACTTCAACTCTCTGGAAAGGCTGTCCACAAGGTTTAGGAGTGTGTCTATGTGAATTTTTGACCATTCTTCCAGAAGCGCATTTGTGAGGTCAGGCACTGATGTCATAAAAGAAATGTTCTATCGGGTTGAGGTCAGGACTCTGTGCAGGCCAGTCAAGTTCCTCCACCCCAAACTTGCTCATCCATGTCTTTATGGATCTTGCCTTGTGATATGGTGTGCAGTCATGTTGGAACAGGAAGGGGCCATCCCAAAACTGTTCCCACTAAGTTGGGAGCATGAAATTGTCCAAAATGTCATGGTATGTTCCTTTCACTGGAACTAAGGGGTCTAGCCCAATGCCTGAGAAACAACCCCACACCATAATCCCCCCCTCCACCAAACTTTACACTTGGTACAATGCAGTCAGGCAAATACCGTTCTCTTGGAAACCACCAAACTCAGACACATCCATCAGACTGCCAGACAGAGAAGCGCGATTCATAACTCCGGAGAACACTTTTCCACTGCTCTTGAGTCCAGTGGTGGTGTGCTTTACACCGCTGCATCTGACGCTTTGCATTGCACTTGGTGATGTAAGGCTTGGATGCAGCTGCTCGGCCATGGAAATCCATTCCATGAAGCTCTCTATGTACTGTTGTGCTAATCTGAAGGCTGCATGAAGATTGGAGGTTTTTTGCTTTTGACTCTGCAGACAGCTAGTGGCTTCTGTGCACTTCAGGATGTGCTGACTCTGCTCTGTCATTTTACGTGGCTTACCACTTCATGGGTGAGTTGCTGCTGTTCTCAGTTGCTTCCACTTTGTTATAACACCACTAACAGTTGACCATAGAATATTTAATAGAGAATTTCATGGATGGACTTAATGCACAGGTTGTAACCTATCACGATACCACACTTGAATTCACCGAGTTCCTGAGAGCGAACCATTCTTTCACAAATGTTTGTTGAAGCAGTCTCCATGCCTAGGTACTTGATTTTATACATCTGTGGCCATGGAGGTGATTGGAACACCTGAATCCAATGGTTTTGAGGGGTGTCCCAATACTTTTATGTTTATTAGACTAGGTTCACAGCAATGCGTTTTGCAGTGCATTTTTAGATTTGTAGAAACACACTAAAGTCCATTTCACATGATTTCCTATGGATCACGTTCATGTAAACTGATGTGTTTTTTGCAATTGGTCAGGGACTTTTTTGCTTGCATAGACTTCAAGTGAACACATGAAAAATGCATGTACATGCATTTTTTGTGCGTTTCCCACATGACAACAGACACCTCCCTCTAGCAACATTAACACATCCCAAAAAATGCAAAACTTATCAAAACGCTTATGGAAAAAAAACTGCAAACCTCACCCGAATAATGCATCAACCACAACCTGCATAGGTGTGAACCTAGCCTTATACATGTTTTGTATCAATTTTTCTTGTGCACAGTTTAATGAATGAGCTAGAAGATTTATGCAACATATAAAGTATAAAATGAAAATACCCTACATCTTTTCACCAGTGTATATTCATCTAAAGATGGCCATAGATGGATTGAAATGATGCTGGTCCCTGCTGAGCCTAGATTGTGTGGCTGCTCCCACTCAATAGACGTTGATCTTTGACTTCTGTTGAACAGATTTGTTGGAATACAATGCCTCAGAAGGGGGGATTTCTCTATCCATCTCCTATGTGTGGATGGAGGAATCTGTTCTTTTTTTTTTTCTCAGCCCTGCAGCTGTAAATGCCCAACCTAATACAGATAGATAGATTCATTATGGTAATTAGACTGTGGAATTCTGTGGGATTTCCAAAGTTCCCTTTCTACACTGTGATTCGTAATTGATTCACTCAACTCAAAAATAACCATTACCCTGTTACACTGTGCTTGCAGCTTTTCATTCTAAGAATATCATTGTGTATGCCAGATGAGTTTGGTTATTATTTCTTGAGGGAGAGGTGGTTATGTCCCTTTTAATTATATTTGTGTTAATTAAAAATATACAGTACACTGCACTTCTCCTTTAACATTATGGGAGCACTTCTACACTTGACCTAGTGTACAGTATATCCATTGAAAATGGCAGAGGAATGTCAGAGAAAACAGGTCATGGCTTTTTGTTAAAAATACACTTTATTAAATATAACAAAAACAATGGTAATGTTTCAGTTTTTCTCTTGTATAAATAAGCCTTTAACGCATTTCTCAAAAGCATAGTTTTAACCAATATACGACATAACAACCTCAGACTAGAGCATCAAACTGAGCTTCCTAATGAACAAGCTGGATTATCAGTGCTGGAGTCAAACTGGTTCATCAGCGGCTCAATTATCCACCCAGGGCTGTCACTCTGCCGTGTGAACAGAAATCAGATAGCACTGCCTACAGGAATCAGTTATCGCTGAATCTTTAGAAAAAAAGTCCCTTTAAATTACTATGAATGTAACAAGAGGATGAATGAACTGCCTCTGTCATTTGAGACTAAACATCACTTCCACCTTGTTCAACCCCTGCTCGTACACATTGAAACAAATTTCATCATAGATATTTTATGTCAACGCATTCCTATTATGACTGAATGACTAGAGATTTCTGGGCACTTTACATATGTGTTCAAACATTTTTTTTATATTGATCCCTTATTCTCAAACAATGGAGCAAGATACACAGTACATTACACAGTATTCTTCATTGCCTCAGTGTAAAGTTAAAGGGTCACTTTTAGTTAGACTTTTTTATGATTACGGCTAAAGTAGGGGAAGGGTTAAAACCTCTGTCAAGCTTTTACTGTTTGACAAAAGATGTGTTTTATGTAGTGCTGGACCCAATGGTAGGTACAATCAAACTTAAAATTCCCTTAGAGGCAGCTTTGTCAACCAGGATGTCCCCAAAATAGTCTGGAAAGTATGTAAAAGAATGAGAGCACCACAAAGTCTTTGAGGGGCTCCAGAAACTCCCCCATAGCCCTCAAAAGGGGTAAGTTGAGCCCACCCTAAATGCATTGGCTTTATCTTCTGGCCTCTTATGAAAAATAAACTTTTCCTGATTGTACAGTGCAGGACACAAGGTGCTTTAAAAAACACTTGCCAACCGCACTATAGCCAAATGATGGCTACAGCACGGTTGTCCAGTTCTGGGAGGGCGTCATATGACATCGTCCCAGAAAGTGCCCCCCTGCATGCCCCCAGCAACGCGCACCCCGGCGCTCTCCGTGATCTCTGTGTCTTACGGACACAGCTGATCACATGATGAGGTAAAAGGCCAATCACAGCGTCCTTTTACCACGTGATCAGCCGTGTCGAATGACACAGCAGATCACAATGTAAATACAGTTGCCGGTTATCGACCGCATTTTCCTCCTGATGTCACAGCGCAAGCAAAGTACTGCCGATAACCGGCAAATGACACTGTGTCTAACTACCTGTGTACCAATCCCGGCTTCGTCCACTGACTGTGCTTGTTTTCCGCCCATGCTGACCTTGGCTTGTCTTACGGATTTCCTGTTGTCTCCTGCTATAATACTCTGCTCACGTGACCAGACTCCGCATCTTCAGGTGGGCGTACCTGGGAGCCACAACCTGGTTCCAGCTTACTGCAAGTCCATCCCCACCATCAGGGGCCCTGGTGAAGAAGCAGGCTGGGGCTTAGACTCCACACCCTGGGGAATCCTGAATTTGGCGATCTGCAAGGGCTCACTAACACATATGCTTGACAGTTTTCTGAGGCCATGAGCTCCTCGGAGACACTGCAGCCTCTCCTGGAACAACTTCAGTGATTGGCGCAGAGTCGATGTTGAGCAGGCCTATCAAGAACAAATTATGCAGTGTCTGTGGGAACTTTACTCCTGTTTTGGATCAGCTACAGGTTGCGTCCACTTCCTCACACTCTGTATCGGCTCCTATTCCAGTTCCTGCTGCTCCGACTCCCGCTGTTCCTCCAGTGGATCCCAGCTGCCTCCAGCGCTTGACTTCTCTGGTGATCCCAAAGCTTGTTGGGGCTTCATCAATCAGTGCTCAAATCACTTTGAGCTAGCAGCCCACCATTTTCTTACTGACCATTCCAAGGTGGCGTACATGATTTCACTCTTTTCTGGTGAAGATCCTACTATTTCCAGTCTCTGTCTTCCAGCAAGCTTTCCATAAAACCTTTGATGTGCCCGGCAGGACTTCATCTGCTGTGGGAGCGCTTTCTTTGGCTTCCACTGTTGATCAATATGCAGTTCAGTTTCACACCTTGGCTTCGAAACTGGCATGGCATAATGAGGCTCTTTCTTTGACCTTTTAGCAGGGTCTAGCTGGCCATATTAAGGGTGGACTAGCTGGAAGAAACATACCCACCACCCTGGATGACTTGATTACTCTTGGCATCCAAATCAAAGTCCACTTCCAGGAGTGAGATCTGGAAAGGGTTTGTCCACATTGCCCCCCAGTGCGTTGTTTAGCTCCTGTTTTTCAGAAATCCCCTGATCAATCTACCTCTGCAACTGTACTGGCATTGAAAGAGCCGAGGCAGTTTGGCCTCATGCCTCACACCACAAAAGACTTGGTCTATTCCTTTACTGTGGGGCTGAAGCTCATATAATAAAGTCCTGTTCTGTCTGTCCGGGAAACTCTTGGGTCTAGGTCACTCTGAGGGAAGAACCAGAACCACCACCTTCCCTCGATTTATCATACCTGTCTCCCTTCATTGGTCCCTGAACTTGTATCAGGTTTCTGCATATGTGGACTCTGGGACAGCCAGGAACTTCATTGAGCAGTCATTGGCCGCTGAATTGAGCATTCCTCTTGTTCCCTTGACGACGTCCCTATCAGTATCTGCAGTTGATGGCTCTACCTTGGCCTTAGGACCCCTATGGGTTCTAAACTAACTCCACAACTATGCATGTTGGTGTTCTTCGTTGTGAGGAAATCTTCTTCCTGAGTCTTCAAGTCTCATCATTCTTGGACTTCCATGGTTGCAGAAACACTCACCCTATTTAGACTGGAACTCTGGCCAAGTATTGTCATGGGGGTCACAATGCCATCAGACTTGTCTCCCTAAGTGCTCCCACCTCTCTGTGTACCTGTGGCTGAGGTCACCACCTCTCTGATGCTCCCTCAGCATTATCAGGCCTTCCAAGATGTCTTTTGTAAAAAAGTTGCTGACTGTTTGCCTCCTCACCGTCCCTACGTTTGCGCTATTGACCTCCAACCTGGGACTACTCCACGCTGAGGTAAAGTCTATCCTCTCTCCATTCCTGAGACTCAAGCCATGTCTGAATACATCTGGGAAAATATGCAGAAAGCCCAGTTCTCCTGCTGGGGCTGGCTTCTTCTTTGTGGAGAAAAAAGATGGTACGCTCCAATACTGCATTGATTATAGAGGTCTCAATGCAATCACGGTTAAGAATTGGTATCAGTTACCTTTTGATTTCTGTGCTCTTTTGACAGGCTCCGGGATGCTCAAATTTTTACTAAGCTAGACCTCCATGGAGCATACAATCTGGTTAGGATCCGTGCGGGTGATGAGTGGAAAACCGCTTTCACTACCAGAGACAGGTATTATGAATATCTTGTAATGCCCTTTGGCTTGTGTAGTGCCCCAGCTGTCTGTCAGAACTTTAATGACAATTTTTTGATCTCCTGTACGTTTGTGTCATTGTCTATCTGGTGGACATACTCCTCTTTTCTCCAGATTTGAACACTCATCGTCGTGTGTACTGTCCTTCTACATCTTCTGGACCACCGCCTGTGTGCAAAGTTGGAGAACTGCCTCTTTGAGCAAATCCAGGTTCCTTTTTTAGGCTACATAGTCATGGATAAAGGGCTGCTGATGAATCCTGCCAAACTCCAAGCCATCTCCTATTGGTCTCAGCCCTTTGATCTGAAAGCCATGCAGTACTTCTTAGGTTTCACCAATTTCTATCGCCAGTTCATTCCTGACTATTCCTCGTTGGTGGCCCCAATCACTTCTTTGACCCAGAACGGTGCCAACACCAGAACCTGGCCTCCTGAGGCAGTAGAGGCATTCCACAAACTAAAACCCACTTTTCTCTCTGCATCGATTCTCATATGTCCGGACATTTTCCAGCCTTTCTTCTTGGAGGTAGATGCTTCATCTTTGAGAGTGGGGGCCGTCCTTCTCCAAATGCATGATTGTAAGCTCCTTCCTTGTGCCTTCTTCTGTAAGAAGTGTTTGGATGACGAAAGGAATTACACCATTGGGGATCGGGAACTGCTGGCTATAAAACTGGCATTGCAAGAATGGCAACATCTGCTGGAGGGATCTCATTGTATCCTGATTTATACTGACCATAAGAACCTCCAGTATCTGCAATCTCCCCGGGCGTTTGAATCCTAGAGAAGCGTGATGGGCTCTTTTCTTTGCCAGATTTAACTTTCATATTACCTTCCGGCTTGGTTCCAAAAATGCCCGTGCAGATGCCTTGTCCAGATCATTTGACATTGCTGAACCGGAAACCTATTATTTCTGCCAATTGTATCCTAGCCACCACTAATTTTCAGTCTAAATGCACCCCACACGGAAATACCATTGTCGTCCCCGCCCTTCGCTCCAAGCTACTCAAATTTGCACATGACCCTAAACTGTGGTGTGCAACGCACCTGTGCCTTCCTGCAGCATCATTACTGGTGGCCCTCTGTTCGGAAGGATGTTGAAGAATATTTTCAGGCTTGCTCCATTTGTGTACAGTCTAAGTCCTCCATGTCTGCTCCAACAGGCCTCCTTTTACCTCTACCTGTTCCAGATGAACCTTGGCATTGCATTTCCATGGACTTTATCTCTGAACTACCCTCCTCAGTGGGTTCCATCGTTATCTGGGTGGTTGTGGACAGGTTTTCTAAAATGTGTCGCCTAACTCCACTTCCAGAACTACCTTCTATTGTCACTTTGTTTTCTGTCTTCATTAAGGAAATCTTCACGGTATGCTCCTATACATCGTCTCTAATAGAGGTGTTCAATTTACATCTTGCTTCTGGAGGGCTCTGGCCACATCCTTCGGAATCAAGTTGGACTTTTCCTCAGCCTTTCATCCGCAGTCAAATGGCCAAACTGAAAGGGTCAACCAGAATGTTGAACGGTATCTTTCGTGCCCTCATTTCGGCCCATCAGGATGATTGGGTAGACCTTCTACCCTGGGTAGAGTTTGCCCTTAATAAGCACGCCAGTGCCAGCACTGATGAGTCTCCCTTTTTCACTGTGTATGGTCATCATCCTTCTGTACCACTTCCGGTTCCCATCTCTTCTGCGGTGCTGTCAGGAATCTAGGAGTGACCAGAAAGGTGTGGACTGACACAGGGAAACGCAGGCCTCGGGTACAGTATAATACAGTTTATTATTAGCCACCCATATATATATGTATATATATAAACGCACAGTGAGCAAACCAACCTTCCACTAATCTTAGGAGGTGCAGGAATACAGGCGTAGTCAGGGTTGGAGAGGTGGAACGGTCAGGCTGGCCGTAGGGTTCTGTAATGACCGTTTGATGGTACCTCTAGCGGTCCCCAGGACAGGATTCCCCAGGGCGCGGAGTCTAAGTCCCAGTCTGCTTATTCACCAGGGCCCCTGATGGTGGGGATGGACTTGGAGCAGACAGGAACCAGGTCGCGGCCCCTGAGTACACCTGCTAGTGGTAGAGGGATCCGCCAGAGGTATGTGCAGGTAGAAAGCCTGATGTGAAGAGGCAAAAGGTGTGAGCAGGGACGGCTGGATCCGTGCAGGATGGATGGATGGCAGAGTAGTTAGCGTGGTCAGACGGGCCAGGTCAGCAATTTGCGGGCAGCAAGGTACCAAAGGAGCAGGCAGAGAATGGTCAGGGTCACAAGCTGGGTTCAGTAACTCACGGGCAGCGCGGTACAAAGGATCAGGCAGAGAATGGTCAGGGTCACAAGCCGGGTTCAACAGGAGACGATCAGCAGAGGTCAGGATCAAGCAGGGTCAGCAACGAGGCAGGAACACAAGATACCAGGTACAGGGGCTCATGGGAAAACATACACCAAGGACCAGACTGCAGGTCTGGCCATCCCTTAAATACACCTTCTGCAATCAGCCCCAGGTTTGGCTGATTGCAGAAGTGAGCTTCTGGCTGCTGAGAGCACCCGCTGGTCAGCCCTGGTACTGCAGCCCACACGGCAGGTGAGTCCCACCACCAGTGCTGAGTCCATTCCTGACAGGTGCCTACGGCTGGAGAGACACAACGATCATTCAATTCGATCTCGGCAGAGATTTCTAAGAATTTACATCTGGCAGCTTCCAAGTACAAAACGGCTGCAGATCGCCATTGCCGTGTGAGTCCCAAATTTCTACCTGGTGACGACAAGGTTTGGCTCTCTACCAAGAATATCCATCTCCGAGTACCCTCCTATGAAATTTGCTCTTCGTTTCATTGGTCCCTTTACCATCCTTCGCCAGGTTAATCCTGTTGCTTTCAAACATCACCTCCCTTCACATCTAAGGATCCATAATGTTTTCCATGTTTCTCTTCTGAGACTGTACATCATGAACAGGTTTCCCGTCCTCATCGTCATCCTTCCCCAACAGTGAGTACCACGGATCAGTATTAAGTCAAGCAAATATTGGATTCCAGGTTCATCAGAGGGAAGCTTTTGTATATAATTGACTAGAAGGGATATGGTCCTGAAGAGAGGTGTTGGATTCCTTCTACTGATGTTACTGCACCCCGTTTGGTGGAACTTTTTCAGCAGAAGTTTCCTTTTAAGCCTGGCCCTAAATAAGTTGGGGGGGAGGTACTGTCACAAGTTAGCCTGCAGGTTCTTATTTGTGTGTTTTTACCTCCTTGCTGCAGTGCTTTTCCTACCCTGATTCCTTTACATGTGTGGTTTGTTTGTGCTCACCTGGGGTTTTATTTCCTTCCCTTCCATCACTTCCTGGCTTGCCTCCTAGTTTGCTGGTCTATATAAGACATGCTCAGTCTAGCCCACTTCACCTGAGCAAATTCTTAGTTCTCTGAACTCCCATTTGTTGCTGCTCCTGTATCCTGTGTCTTTGGCTTGTCTTACGAATTTCCTATTGTCTCCTGCTATAGTACTGTGCTCACGCGAGCGGTCTCCGCATCCTCAGCTGGGCGTACCTGGGGACCACGACCTGGTTCCAGCTTGCTGCAAGTCCATCCCCACCATCAGGGGCCCTGGTGAAGAAACAGGCTGGTGCTTAGACTCTGTGCCCTGGGGAACCCTGAGTCGGTGATCTGCAAGGGCTCACTACCACAGACTCTTGACAGAAGGCTTTTCCCCTTAAGAGGAAACCTTTTCAGATGAAACCTCTTTTTTCGTCCATTCAAGGAACAGCCAAGAAAAGAGGACAAAAGAGGACAAAAAATAAGCCCAAGAAACATTGGACCGGACACAATGGGAAGCCGAAAGGAAACCTTTTGTTTAACCCACCCCCCACCCCAAATAAGGCACAATGACGCCAAAGACAATGTGGGAGGAAGGTTGTTGGATTACCGCCAGTCAGAAACTACATCCAGTAAGTTTGTCTTAGAAATCATAAGCAAGGGGCACGGGTTGGAATTTTGACACAAGACCCCCTGCCACCTGATTGCCAAAGGATCCAGAAAAGGCTCGACTGCTTCCTCTGTTATTGGGCGAATTAGTAGATCAGAAGGTTGTAGTTCTGGTCCCAAAGGTGGTTTTTACTCTCACATTTTTGTTGTAAGAAAACCACCAGGGAGATATTGATTTAATCCTGAATCTTCATCCCTTATACAGAATAATAAAATACAAGCAATTCCGCATGGAATCAATCCACTCTGTCAGAAATCTGCTGTAGAAGAATTTTTATATGGCCACCATGGATCGCATATTGTCATAAAGAGTTTGCAAACATTCTTTCTTCTAGATGGCAGCATTTAGCACTTTTAAAGCAGAGCCCTGTCGTCTGGCCTAAGCTCAGCCCCAAGGATCTTTACCAAGGTCCTAGCAGAGGCTTTAGCATCATTGAGGCTCCAATCCATAATTGTCATACCATGTTTGGACGGCCTCTTTTTTCTGGCAATGTCTCAAGAGAAACTTCAGCAGGACGTATTGCCAGCCCAGAGATGGTTATCGAGACTAGGTTGGATTGTCAACTCAGAAAAATCAAACTTAGTTTCATCACAAGATATTCGATTCTTAGGGTATACAATTCGCTCAAGGGATGAAAAGATTTTCTTTCCAGAAGAAAAGATTGCTCATATCAACCACAAGATTGCTCAACTACAGAGCAATCACAACATGTCCACCAAGGAACTAATGTCAGGTGATATAGCAGCTGCTATTCCGGCTGTTCCTTGGGCCAGATTTCATCAAAGGCTACTTCAAAGAGCTCTGCTACAAAATTTCAGGGGCAGAGAGCTGGAAGACCAGGTAAATCTGAAACTGTCCCTGTGGTGTTGGTGGGACAGGAGAAACCTTTTGCTGGGGCTCCAGTGGCCTTTTCTCATCTCCAGGGTCCTTACAACGGACGCCAGCTCATGGGGTTGGGGAGCCCACATGGGAACCAGTGGACACAGGGGTCCTAGTCTCCACAGGAAAAAAGGTCTTCAATTGGAAGGAGCTTACGGTGATAGCCAGAAGACTTTTGGCTTTCCAGAAACATGTCAGGGGCCGTCATATACAGGTACAATCGGACAACATAATGGCTGTCACCTACCTGAAAAAACAAGGGGACACGAGAAGTCAAGCTCTGATGGAGATAGCCCAGACCATTTTTCTTTGGGTAGAAAACAACTTACGTTTCCATGCAGCCATCCGTTTAAGGGAGGACCAGAACAACCTGGCCGATTTTCTGAGCAGACCGGAAATAAATTAAAAAGTTTGGTCTCTTCACCTAGAGGATTTTCATGAGATAGTGTCTTTGTTAGGGCCTGGTCTTGAGCTCGGGACCTCTGCTGTGTCTGGCAGTAACTCTTCTCTCTGAGCTACTGGGGATGCTGGACAGCACTCTGCCTGATCCATTAGACAATCCTGCCTTGTGCCTTGTTTTTTGCCGAACCTTGAACTCTTTGCTCCTCCCATGAACTTTCTGATTTAAGCCATGTGTTTGCATTTCCTATTTGCCAGATTATTGTGCCTTCTTGAGCAAGTATTTTGCTCTTGTCCCTCCTGCTGCCATCTGTACTTTTGCTACCACTTGTTACCAACCTTTGGCTTGTTCCTCGCCCATACTTCTGCCCGATCCCAACCTGCAACCACTTGTTATTGACCTTCGGCTTGTTTACGGACAACGCTTCTGTTTGATACCTATCTGCTATCTTCGCTACTGGACCCTGGCTTGCTCACCTCCTGGTGGGGCGATCCTGAGGACCGTGACCTGGTACTAACACGCAGCAAAACCCATCTCCACCATCAGGAGCTCTGGTGAATACCGCTTAGTACTTAGACCCTGCCCCTCAGGTGAGCCCACGTCATCTGCCAAGTGACCTGAATATATATCATCCTGCTGGTTGGCGGGAGCTTTTCCGCTGCTATAGCTACTAGTCTCCAAGCCTGACACCTGACTGTGACAGTCTTACTGGGGAACACTGCAGGTGGACCTATTTGTGAGCAAGAAAAATGCAGAACTGGAGGCCTTCTTTTCCTTCGATCTGGATTATCAGCCATTAGCTGTGGATGCTTTTCAGAGTCCGTGGTCCTTTGACCTTTGCTACGCATTCCCACCCCTTCATCTAATTTCGAGAGTCTCTTATCAAAATACATGAAGAAAGATGTCTCACTAATTCTGATTGCTCCCCATTGGCCCAAGAGGTCATGGTTCTCTCTCCTAGTCTACCTGGTGGATCATCCTCCCATCCTTCCTCTCAGAGAGGATCTTCTGTCCCAGGGACCAGTGCTGTATCCCATTTTAGCTATGTTGAGTTTGGCTGCCTGGTTTCTAAAGGAAGAAATTATAAGATCTAAGCATCTTTTTAATAGGGTAATAAATACCTTGATTCAGAGTTGGAAGCCAGCCACCTGAGCAATATTTCCTACAAGACAGGGTTGTAAAAAGTTTTGCAGTAAGCACCATAAAGGTTCAGCAAGCAGCTTTAACTGTGTACCTTCAGAGAACACTCCAGGAAGACCCCCTGATAAGCAGATTTTGTAGAGCAGTGGCTAAGTGTAAACCTGTTACATATAATAGAATTTCAACTTGGGATCTATCTGTGGTTCTGCGTGCAATCATTGGAATACCGTCCGAACCCCTCTCCAAAGCCTCATTGGTTATGTTGAAAACTAATTTTTTTTTTTTTTTTGTGGCCATTACCTTAGCCAGAAGAATCTGCAAGCCCTCTCAATCAGGGAACCCTGTTTACAGGTCTTGGATGACAGAATCCAGCCTTTGTGCCTAAAGTATCTTCAGTCTTCCACAAAAGTTAGGGTATAGTTCTGCCTTCCTTCTGTAATTAACCAGCAAATTAAAAGGAGAAACCACTTACCGTATTTTTCGCTCCATAAGACGCACCTGACCATAAGACGCACCTAGGTTTTAGAGGCAGAAAACAGGAAAAAAAAATTCTGAACTAATGGACTGCAGACATAGTACAGGAGATGACCAGAGACTGCGGACACAGTACAGGAGATGACCAGAGACTGCGGACACAGTTCAGGGGATGACCAGAGACTGCGGACACAGTTCAGGGGATGACCAGAGACTGCGGCCACAGTACAGGAGATGACCAGAGACTGCGGACACGGTACAGGAGATGACCAGAGACTGCGGACACGGTACAGGAGATGACCAGAGACTGCGGCCACAGTACAGGGATGACCAGAGACTGCGGCCACAGTACAGGAGATGACCAGAGACTGCGGCCACAGTACAGGAGATGACCAGAGACTGCGGACACAGTACAGGGATGACCAGAGACTGCGGACACAGTACAGGGATGACCAGAGACTGCGGACACAGTGCAGGGGATGACCAGAGACTGCGGACACAGTACAGGGATGACCAGAGACTGCGGACACAGTACAGGGATGACCAGAGACTGCGGACACAGTACAGGGATGACCAGAGACTGCAGACAGCACAGGGATGACCAGAGACTGTGGATAGTACAGGGGATGACTGCTGACCTTTGGGGAGGTGGGGAGCGGGTACCTGAATTTGACAGGTACCCGCTCCCACTTCCGCGGAGTTGTTCTTTCATCTTACCTGTTCCTCGATCCAGCCGCGCGCTGTCTTCCCGGCTTCTGTAATGGCGCTCGGCATGACAGCTGGGTGCCCAGTGCGCATGAGCGAGAAGCACTTGCGCTTTGTGATTGGTCCAGCGGCTTCTGGGATCTGTCATGTGTCCCAGGTGCCGCCTTACCATTCACAAAAAGCACCGCTTCCTGCGCATGCGCACTTGGCACCCGGCTGTCATGCCCACACTACAGAAGCCGGGAAGACCGCGCCGCTGGATAGAGGAACGGGTAAGATGAAAGAACAACTCCACGGAAGTGGGAGCTGGTATCTGTCAAATTCTGGTACCCGGTCCCCCCCCTCCCCAAAGGTCAGCAGTCATCTCTATAAGGTCCTGCTGTAGAGCTCAGCGGCCGGCCCGGTATTCTGACACGGCGGCAGTGGAAATACCGGACCGGCCGCTCCATATTCGCTCCATAAGACGCACTGACATTTTCCCCCCTTTTTTGGGGGAAAAAAAGTGCGTCTTATGGTGCGAAAAATACGGTAATCTACTGGATGTCCAGAAATGCTTGCTCACCTATTTGGAGATAACAAAAAAACTATAGGTCATCGGAAGCCCTTTTTGTCCTTTATTCAGGGAGAAGGAAAGGTAAACAAGCCTCAAAAAGCACAATTGTCTGATGGCTCAAAGAGGCACTGATTCTTGATCTGCCATCAACCCTAAAGGCTCACTCCACAAGAGCTCTTTCAACCTCGTGCCAGAAGCAGCTGGTGCCACCCCGGAGCAGATCTGCAAGGCTGCTACATGGTCAAAAGGGATCTACAGTCAGGTCCATAAATATTGGGACATCAACACAATTCTAACATTTTTGGCTCTATACACCACCACAATGGATTTGAAATGAAACGAACAAGATTTGCTTTAACTGCAGACTGCCAGCTTTAATTTGAGGGTATTTACATCCAAATCAGGTGAACGGTGTAGGAATTACAACAGTTTGCTATGTGCCTCCCACTTGTTAAGGGACCAAAAGTAATGGGACAATTGGCTTCTCAGCTGTTCCATGGCCAGGTGTGTGTTATTCCCTCATTATCCCAATTACAATGAGCAAATAAAAGGTCCAGAGTTCATTTCAAGTGTGCTATTTGCATTTGGAATCTGTTGCTGTCAACTCTCAAGATGAGATCCAAAGAGATGTCACTATCAGTGAAGCAAGCCATCATTAGGCTGAAAAAACAAAACAAACCCACCAGAGAGATAGCAAAAACATTAGGCGTGGCCAAAACAACTGTTTGGAACATTCTTAAAAAGAAGGAACGCACTGGTGAGCTCAGCAACACCAAAAGACCCGGAAGACCACGGAAAACAACGGTGGTGGATGACCGAAGAATTCTTTCCCTGGTGAAGAAAACACCTTTCACAACAGTTGGCCAGATCAAGAACACTCTCCAAGAGGTAGGTGTATGTGTGTCAAAGTCAACAATCAAGAGAAGACTTCACCAGAGTGAATACAGAGGGTTCGCCACGAGATGTAAACCATTGGTGAGCCTCAAAAACAGGAAGGCCAGATTAGAGTTTGCCTAACGACATCTAAAAAAAAGCCTTCACAGTTCTGGAACAACATCCTATGAACAGATGAGACCAAGATCAACTTGTACCAGAGTGATGGGAAGAGAAGAATATGGAGAAGGGAAGGAACTGCTCATTATCCTAAGCATACTACCTCATCAGTGAAGCATGGTGGTGGTAGTGTCATGTCGTGGGCATGTATGGCTGCCAATAGAACTGGTTCTCTTGTATTTATTGATGATGTGACTGCTGACAAAAGCAGCAGGATGAATTCTGAAGTGTTTCGGGCAATATTATCTGCTCATATTCAGCCAAATGCTTCAGAACTCATTGGACGCTGCTTCACAGTGCAGATGGACAATGACCCAAAGCATACTGCAAAAGCAACCAAAGAGTTTTTTAAGGGAAAGAAGTGATGTGTTATGCAATGGCCAAGTCAATCACCTGACCTGAATTCGATTTGAGCATGCATTTCACTTGCTGAAGACAAAACTGAAGGGAAAATGCCCCAAGAACAAGCAGGAACTGAAGACAGTTGCAGTAGAGGCCTGGCAGAGCATCACCAGGGATGAAACCCAGCGTCTGGTGATGTCTATGCGTTCCAGACTTCAGGCTGTAATTGACTGCAAAGGATTTGCAATCAAGTATTAAAAAGTGAAAGTTTGATTTATGATTATTCTGTCCCATTACTTTTGGTCCCTTAGCAAGTGGGAGGCACATATGCAAACTGTTGTAATTCCTACACCGTTCACCTGATTTGGATGTAAATACCCTCAGATTAAAGCTGACAGTCTGCAGTTAAAGCACTTGTTAGTTTCATTTCAAATCCATTATGGTGTTGTATAGAGCCAAAAATGTTAGAATTGTGTCGATGTCCCAATATTTATGAACCTGATTGTATTTTCACCGAGGGAATCATTTGTTGCTGGAGAGATCTATTGTTGCGGGTGGGGGATATATTTTTTTGCTGGGGGCCAATTGTTGCTAGGAGGGATCTACTGTTGAGGGAGAGGTCTATTTTTCCTTTCTGATGGAGGGCCTATTGATATTAGGGTTCTGTTTATGCTGAGATGGGTCTATTTTTCATGGGAGGGGGGTATTTTGATTCTGGAGATCTATTGTTGCTGAGGGGATTCTATCATTTCTGGGGGGGGGTATTGTTCCTGGCTGCAGAGGACCGTGCTTGGAGGTGAGTAAGGGGACGAGACAAGGGGTGACTCGGACGTGGAGAGTACCGACACCTATTCTCTGAGGGACATAAAGCCTTGCTTACCAATAAGTCTAACTTTGGTTTTCTGGGCAGCAAATGGTTCTGCCAGCTGCAGCCATAATTTTTGTAATATTTTTTTTAAAGCCAGCGATCAGCTTTCCTATAAAGCCACCTGATCACTTTTACAGTACTGCAGAGCCCTGTAAAAAGCTCTTTTGCTGCTACTCGCCACCATTCACATGGTAAGCAATTGTATCGGCTGCCAACAGAAGAGATGGAGAAGCATCTGTTCCCTGATGTCCTCTGTAAGGAATAGATCTGGAATCAACAAGGATTTAGTTAATTCTGTTTTCAGAGCTGTTTTGCATTTTTTTCAAATAGTCCAGTTTATTTAGAATTATCCCACCCACTCAATGTCAATGATTGACTAAATTCATAGGAGAGTTTAATTTCTTAAACAGATTAATTTTCTTGACCTCTCTGTTATAGTTAGTGATAGTCAATTTTGTACAAAAACATTCTTTAAAAAGACTTTTAGGAATGGGTACATACGCATTGAAAGCTGTTACCATCCTCAATGGCTAAAAGCAATACTGAAGGGGAATTTCCTTAGAACACGATTGTTCTCCTTTAGATGATTTATTTTCCCAGACTAATATGCTAAAATCACGTTTCCTGGAAAAGGGTTATAATGACCAGGAATTGATTGAAGAGTCATTACTTGTTGAGCCTGGACAGAGGGATTCTTCCAAAAATTCTGACTAAGCTCTGATTACCACCTTTTCAACCCAGTATTCTAATATTAAAAATTTAATGAAGAGACACATGTCCTTGAAAATGATAGTTTTTAACCACTCGATGTAGATGTGTTGACATAGAGAGCTGCTGATTTTAAATAGATATAGCCTATTTAAATTTTTAATAATTTTTTCTTGATCTTAAAAGGATTTATTTAGAGTATTAATATAGCATTTTTTTTGTTTTTTTTTTAGTAATTTGCAACTCTTGTGAGTATCTTGTGAACAGCAAGAAAGAGAGTAATTTTCCTCTTCTGCCTCTTCTACCATTCTATGACCTTCAGATCGTGTTGCCAAGTCCCCTGAAGATGTCACTTCTGACAAAACATGAAGGACGGGCATACTTTCTGACGTGAATGTTCACATCTTGGCATGATAGGATGTATATGTGGCTTTGTTGTATACTTTATGAGGAAGTTTTTATGGCTAAATAAATGCGGATCTTATTCTTACGGTATAATGCCGTGGGGTTTACTGATTGACCAAAACCAGAATTGATGCTAAATTATTATAGTTACTGATTAACAATTTCACTTTATTTCATTGCAGTGGGAGAAAAGGTAATATGAAAGTACAGAGTGTATATTTTGGTATTTCTCGCCTTTCTCCCTTAACATTGGTCTGATTGATTGCTCATGTTATATTTTTAGATCACAGCAGGAAAGGTATTTTTTTCAGCTTCAGAGCTGCTGATCTGTGGCATTCTGGGGGTAGGAGTGGCCAAGCACATTGTGTTGGATAAATAGAAACATCAAAGTCTCATAATGTTTTTTTCTAAAGTTACAGGGATAGAAAATGTGGCCATGTTAGATCTCATCATTCATCTGAAGTCTTTTTAACATTTGCAGAATGTTTAGCTCTTGCAAATTTACGTCATTTGTGTTTTTCAAATAATTGAAATCATTAAGAACATTTTTATTTTTAGCATAGTTGTCATTATAGTAGCTTCCAACCTTTTTCAGGTTGTAACACACCACTATAAAACTTCAACTGTTTGACACAAAGAATCAGAAAATCAAAGCATCACTCCAGCTTTACAAAAAATCTTCATCAGAATTAAATGCTTTGCATATCTGTGAAAGCACAACTAAGCTAATTAAAGTGTTCTATTAGATGTAGCTTTTTATACCTTCCTCTCCTGAACCCTCTTTTTCACTTTTTTTTTTTTTTTTACTTCCTCTGTTGTTGAGGTACTGCAAACTCTGCACATTCCAGTGTTAGGGTCTATCACAAGAAGTGCGGCTTCCAACTAAGAACCAGACTCAGAAAATGTCAACATAGAGTCCACAAACCAAACCTGTTTTGTTTGTTTCAGCTAGTGAACAAAGAACTGTGACCATGGTCTTCAGTGGCAGTTTTATGAGAGTCTTTTAATCAGAAATGCTACTCTCACTGAGCTATTTGGGGAGTCGTGATACGGACTTTGTTATAGAGCATATAAGGTCAGCAGTGCACCAAGAAACTTTGTATTGTGAAAACATTTAATTATTGCTCTTCGATATTCCTGCATGTTTAGAAGGGTTTGACCCTCTTAGTTCACGTAATATTCAGCCCCTTTACTCTGATACCCCTAACTAAAAACTAGTGGAACCAATTGCCTTCAGAAGACACCTAATTAGTAAATAGAGTCCACCTGTGTGTAATTTAATCTCAGTATAAATACAGCTGTTCTGTGAAGTCCTCAGAGGTTTGTTGGAGAACATTAGTGACCAAACAGCATAATGAAGGCCAAGAAACACACTAGGCAGGTCAGGGATAACGTTGTAGAGAAATTTAAAGCAGGGTTAGGTTATAAAAAAAAAAAAAAAATATCCCAAGCTTTGAACATCTCACGGAGCACTGTTCAATCCATTTTCCAAAAATGGAAAGAGTATGTCACAACTGCACCTATTAAGACATGGCCCTCCATCAAAACTGACAGGCCAGGCAAGAAGAGCATTAATCAAAGAAGCAGCCAAGAGGCCCATGATAACACTGGAGGCGCTGAAGAGATCCACAGCTCAGGTGGGAGAATCTGTCCATAGGACAATTATTAGTCATGCACTCCACAAATCTGTCCTTTTTGGAAGAGTGGTAAGAAGAAAGCCATAATTAGTCTTCTTAAACTCTTTCCTGTATCTGCTCTCCTTACCTTTAATTTTTTTTAATTTTTCTATTCATATGCAATAGGTGCATTTTCCTGTAAAAACCCCGCACACACAGTGATGTTTCAGTTTTTTTTCTAGTGTCCTCAGATGATGGACCGTTGCATTATTTTTATCTGAAACTTCTGTCAACATCTGACTGCTTGTTGCCTTGTGCTACCTAGCAGTTTCCAGATCAGCTACCCTTGGTAATTTTCTTGGGTACCATACCCAGACCCCCAGTGTTGGGCCAGCCTGTAATTTTTGCCTTCGACTCTGGATTCTGCGTTAGGCACTTGTCTTGGCATGAACTGCAATGTGTGAGCTTAGTTGCAGGGTGCTATACAGGTACAGATCTGTGGTCCATTTCTATGGTTCTCAGACCCTGAAGACCCTTTAATCCCACTGTGATGGTAAAAGCCAGGACCTTTTATAGGCTCAGTCATTGAGGCTCTACTCTGCACCCTGAGTGTTTACAAAAGTATTTCTACCTACTTCTAGTTCTTCTAGTAAGTGAATTCATGTCATAGGTTACCCGAGTCCTCAGCCAGGACCTTATCTGCCAACATTCAAGGGACCATGACGTTCCTTTAAACCAGGGGTGTCCAAACTTTTTTCAAAGAGGGCCAGATTGGATGAAGTGAACATGGTGGAGGGCCGAACGTTTTTCCGAACATTCTTTGAACCATTACAATTAAATGCAAATAAATTATTTTTATGCCAAGTTAATTGCAAACGACATACTTTTCATTTCATAACATTAAAATCAACTGACAGCTGAGTTTTCACAATGTATTGAAAATAAATTTAAAAAAAACTTACCTGCACTAATGTGAAGGGTGAAAAAGGTAGCTGGAGCTGAAGTCTCTGCTTGGCAGCCGGGAGGGGAAGAGAAACACACTTCATGCTGGAAGCCCGGCCCTGACGTTACCGCCCTCTGTCGCTCCCAGCGCGGCGCAGTCACGCATGCGAACTGCTCTCAAGCAGAAGACTGTCTGCCACAGAAGGGAGGGCCGTGTGACAGCCGCATTTACAGACCAGGGAGAACGCGCCGCAGTCAGGCATGTGCACTGCCCTCTGCTCTCAAGCAGAAGACTGTCTGCCATAGAAGGGAGGGCCGTGGGAGGGCCACATTACACAGAGCAGGGAGGGCTGTTGGAGGGCCGTATTAAACTGACCCCCGGGCCGTAAATGGCCCGCGGGCCGGACTTTGGACATGCCTGCTTTAAACCTTTGGCTGGATAATCAACTTCCTAAAGTCTGCCCTCCATTCCTCACACCGTCTGGAGTACCTGGGTCTAAACTTGAAAACAGCCCAAGCCAGAATATTCCTCCCTCCACCATTTGATTTGCTTCTGCATGAGGGTTCTGGGCCTGACGATTGCATCCTTCGAGGCAGTTCCCTTTTCTCAATCCAACATCCTCAAGGAAAACAAATATTTGGGTCACCCAGTGCTTATTTCCAGTCAAACAATGCTTTCTCTATAATGGTGGACCTCCAGTCCTGCCCAGAAGTTGGTAAAGTCTTTTCTTCAAATGACTTTGAATGTGGTAAGGACAGATGTGAGTCTTACAGACTGGGGCTGGGTTTAAAACTTTTTGGCTGTCCAGGGGACATGGTCCCCACAGGAATTGAAACTCCTATCAATATTGTAGAACTGAGAGCCATCAGATTGTCTCTAGCATTGGACCACCTTTCTGAAAGGTTACCCAATCAGAGTACAGTGGGGACAGTTCAACAGCAGTGGTCTACGTACATAGTGTAAATTACCAAGAGGTTACCAGAAGCTTAGCAGCTTTAAAAGAAACAAGTCTAATACTCTCATGGGGAGAAACTTACACTCCAGCTCTCTTGGTTGTCCAAAGTCTGGGAGTGGACAGTTGGCAGGCAGACTTCCTAAGCCATCAATGCCTTGACCCTGGAAAACTGGATTCTGTATCCCAATATATTTTAACATTTTGTCTAAGATGAAGAAAACCAAATGACCTTCTGGCCTCTAGGTTTAACAACAATCTGAACAAGTTCATGGCCAAGACCAGGGATTCTCTAGCCTTTACAGTAGATGCTTTGGGGATTCCTTGGACTAAATTCCAACTGGTTTATACCTTACCTCCTCTCAACTGCTCTGCATAATAGAGGAGGAAAGGGCCCTGGTAATTCTCATTGCACCAAATTGGCCCAGAAGAATGTGGAACACAGACATATTTCGACTTCTGATGGATGAGCCTTGATCTCCTGCAGACTTTCCAGTTCAAGGCCCGCTGTTTCATCCTGTTTCTCGGTCATTGGCTTTAATGGCATGGTTATAGCAACCCAAATCCTAAAGGATAAGGGTTTTTCTGATTCTGTTATTCCCACCTAACGTCGAGCAAGGAAATCCAACTACCGCAAGATTTCTAATTGCACATGGAAGCCTTTCTTTGCATGGCACAAGGACACTGTGATGTTTTTGGGTTGTTGGCTCAAGTGTGGTACTTCCCGATGAGTTCAATCCCCTCCTGCATTTTAAGGCCTGGCTAGCCCACTTTTATCAAACAAAACAGAAAGGTTCACACAGAAATCCGTTGCCCGTGCAGGGGTTTCTACCATCGACACAAACATAATTGATATTCAATCTACTGGCTCTCTCCAGCAGCGCCGCTGCTCAGGCCTTTTGCCTTGATTCCCCAGACCACCTAACACAACACCTCTGTGCTTCAATACAAATTCTGCACCTGATTCCCAGCTCTCCTGCAGCTCTCTGTTGCTCTGTCACCAACTGCACCTGCACTGCACAGGCATACATGCTCTGGCTTACCTGTACAGCCTTCCCGACTACTGGCGAAGGTTAAAGGAGTCCGGACTCCTTCGCAGAGACATCCTGTTCCTAGGGTGGAACTCTGCCCAAGAACTCATTTTAA
This sequence comes from Staurois parvus, assembly GCF_062004578.1. Lineage (NCBI taxonomy): Eukaryota > Metazoa > Chordata > Amphibia > Anura > Ranidae > Staurois > Staurois parvus. The sequence goes on from NW_028318087.1 coordinate 6,242,374, forward strand.
GGGCTGGATGCACATCCTGCTGGTCTTTAACAAGACCTGTACACTAGGTTAAAGATTTATACCCTCCCAGAGAGCCCTACAGAGCCCAATCTGGGAACACTAAAATCAGGAGAAAACAGTAAAAACTATTTTCTCCACTCATAACTGATACTTCGAAGTCCTGCACTCTGCATATATGCGAACCCTGTGTCCTTTTTTACAGTCATTTACACAGTGACAGGGCCTCATACTGTCACAATAGAAAGCATAACCCTTTCAAATATTCTATTATAAGTATTTTGGCCTTTCTTCAGTCTGATTTTTGACCAGCATCTGGTGCTGAGGATAGGTTTCTGTCTGATCCGCCCTTTTCCAGAAACCTTTTGCCCTGTAACCCTTAAACAAGACTTTTTTTTTCAGGGAGTTGCTTGTATAATTTTCTCAATTTTAACTCTTATGTTCCACTTTGGAATCTCAACCTGGTACTCTCCGTTCTTCAGAAATCCCTATCTGCACCAACATTCCGTTGGGAGACCTAACCCTTAAGATTGGCTTCTTGGTTGCAATCGTGTGTGTTAGGCATGTTTCTGAGTTATCAGCCCTCTCTTGTAAAAAGCCTTCTTTTGTTTTGCAGAAGGACAAGGTGATTTTGAGACCAAAGCCTTCCTTTTTACTCAAGGTGGTCTCCTCTTTCCAACTCATTGAGGACTTTGTCCTCCCTTCTCTCTTTTCTGACCCAAAATATGATAAGGAAATTGCCTTACATTGTTTGAATGTGGTTGGGGCTTTCCCAATTTACTTGCCAACCACTGCCTTCTTTTGTAAGTCTTAATTATTTTATTTGTTCTATCTAGAGGCCCTCGTAGAACTCCCTGTGTTCCTCTCCACCATTGCTAGGTGGATTACACAACTCCTTTTTCAGGGCATATGCCTTTGAGGAAAGGGTTCCTCTCTTTCCTAACAGGCCCAATCCACCGGGGTTGTTGGTGTCTCCTCGGGCTTTTCAGCATCTGTATCCAGTTTTTGCAAGGCTGCCACCTGGTCTTATGTTCAAACGTTTTCCAAGTTTTGCCAGGTGGACGTTCAGGTCTCTGCTTATGCATTCTTTGGCTGCAAGGTGCTTTAAGCTGTTATTGGAGCATTTTGTTTGGGTTCTTAAACCCTTGTGTTTCTTGTGGGCCTATTGGCAGTTATGTGTTTTTGCCTAACCCTTGGTTTTATTGCTGGGGTACTTCCCATGATCTATGAATATAGGTCCTGTGTCCTATACTGTACAACTAAGATAAGAATTTTGAATTCCATTTTAATTTCTTATATTGGAGTACTGGGCACATATCCCTCCCCTCTGTGCCTTGATCACTCCTTATTGTTTGCTAAAAAAAAAAAAAAACTGCAGCCTCGGTTAGTGGGCAGGGTTATAAGTGTCCAATCACGGAAGGCAACAGTATTTAACTCATGGTCTATGAATAAAGGTCCTGTGTCCTTTGCTATACTACAAGATAAGGAATTTACAGATAAGTCAAAATTCCTATTTTTGGAAGTTTACTTTTTTAAATGTATTTTTGTTTCCTTTAAAATAAACAGAACATAGCTAAAGCTATAAAGATGATAGTGCCAAAAAAAACCCTGTCGTCCTCCCCCACCCCCCCCCCCCTTCCCGAACCCACCCAAAATCAGTTCCATTCATTTGTGTATGTGCGCAGCAGCATGGAGATACATGGCGCCTGAGTATGTTTGCTTTAAAAAAAATTTTTATAATTCAGAGTTTTGTAAGGACTAATTAATGTTGGCTACATTTAAAAAATTAGGTTCCTTTGGTTCCCTAAAATGTACTTGCTTTTTGTCCAGAATATTTATTCCTTTCTGTCAATTAAGGACAATTCCTTCGAGAAACTGTTGTCAGTGGTAAGTGGACAAGCAGTGATAGACGTTGCACTGATGTATACAACAGTATATGCAGTGTCATAATGGAACTCATATACTGTAGTTTTTGTGTGGGTGTAGTCTCACATTTTAGAGACAAGTAAAATCTAATTCACAGAGTGTGCTTCATAAGTCAGGATCATCTGTAGTTTTCTTAAAAACCACCCACAATATGTTTGAAAAACAGACTTCGCTTTACCACACTTTAATATTTTTGATAAAATAAATTAAGTAGTTAAATGCAATCCATACACAAACTGACAATCATAAAAAGTCATTTGGCATATTACCTATATCCGCTTACAACATCAGTATGTTATACTATAAATCCAACTGATCAACTGCAAAAGTATATTGTTTTCACTTTGTCGCAGAAAGACATCCACACGTGCACAAACATCTGTATTAATGCTGATAGTGGAATATGGATGATTCGCTACACAATTCACAGGATAAAAATAACCTGGTTCATCAGGAAAACATCAGAGAAATAATGGACAGTTAGTACGCAGCTACAACACAGGAAGGAGCCCATGGAATCTCACAGCATGGAGGTGAAGGGATAACAGGCGATGAGATTGCCCCAGTGGTGTTGCACATATAGCTACTCCATTCAGTAATCAGGCTATAGAGGAAATTATGTTCCACACTGGTTTATATGGAAGGTGGTTACCCAATCATGGTTAAATAAGTTGACTGCAGATATAAGTGAACATATATCCACACTATCCAATCCTTTCTTAACAGCCACATATTTGTATATTATGCAGTCACTGTGTATTGCCCAGTCTTGCCCAACATTGGTATACTGGATTTCTCTGCAGTTCCCCAGTATCCCAAAGTAAGGATCATATCAGGTGCGCCTATGCGTTGTGGCAGTCTATGTGCATTATGTTATGGCAGCCTTTAAAAAAAAAAAAAAAGGGCTGCCAACACACCAGAGCTGACAAAAAAGGGTCATGTAGCATTTTTTCCCAAAGCAATGCACTACAGTGCATAGTAGTGCGTTGGGGCATCAAAGTTTTTAGAAGAATTTACTGGCCCTGGCTTCCCTTAAGTTGAGAAGCATTGCACTCCATACGCTATAATATTGTCTAGATTTAAAACTTTTTTTTTTTTAAAGCAAAGTTAAAAATGACTGTTAGAAATGTCTTTTTTTTTTCCAATACATTTTTATTAGTTTACAGAATATAAAGGAAACAAAATACAGTATGGTAAACAAGAAGTAAGGAAATTAAAAATTACAAAATAAAGATATAGTGATATATGAAAGATTAACATTTGGGGTAAGTCACATGTATAAACTTATGGGTAAAGTAAAACCGAAATTAATCTACACTATAAGGTATGATATGTATGTAAAAAGGAATGTGATGAGTAGTGGAAGAGAAAAAAATAAGATAAGGGCCACTACTGTCTTTAATTTTCAATTGGCCATCAAATCTCTTGAATCACATAAAATAACAGGTCCAGATGGCTTCTCTACTCTTTATTAAAAAACATTTGTAGACATCTTAGCTCTACAGCTCTCATCTTACTACAACACTTTATTACAAGGAGATAATCTAAAACCTGAAACCCTCATTGACTCTCATTTTGGATGTTTCAGCACTTGATGCTGACACAATTAATGTTCATGTACAACACCTTGGTCACATTGGGTGTGACTTGGCATGCGATTTGCATGCCAGGCTACTTGCAAATCATATGCCAAGTCGAACCCTATTGTCCGCTATTAGAGTGGTCAGAGCGGTTCAGTTTTGACTTGGCCGTAGCCGCACCGATGTCTAAAGTAGTGCATGCACTACTTTTGTTGCGATTTGCATAGACATCTTTGTCAGATGTCTTGAAAATCGCAACTGAAATCAGCAGGTCACCTGATTTTGAAATCGTGCAACTTCACTGTAAGTCACACAATTTCAAAATTGGCTTTGATGTGACCGGGGGGCTTAATGTGTTACACTGTTCAACAGGTAAAAAGTTTTGGGCATAAAATTAGCTAATCTTACATAATTTTGGGGTGCTGAAAACGAAAATGACCCTAAAAAATGTTGATTGGCTCTAGTTTCCATGATATAATCACCCATCTAATGATGTAAGCCATTCAAAATTATGATGCAACTTCAGCTGCATATTGCGCAATTGATACTGGTGACCAATAGAAAATTGCATGTATACTGAGATGATGCAATATTAGCCTTTAATTGCATCACTTCACTGCATAAAAGCTGCAGTATCTGTAGCTGATTGTAGTTCGACAGCGTCTTTACATTTCGTTTTATGCTTATATAGGCTACTCAGTAATGCCTCGAACTTGTGTGAATAAAGCAGATAATTTCTGCTATATCTGCGGTGAAATAACTTTTATCTCACAAAAAAGGAGGCTAACAGGAGTGATTAAGAAAGCCTACAACTTGTATTTTGGCTGCAAGATAGGAGACCAGGACAAGAGCTGGGCACCACATATATGCTGCAATTCTTGTGGGACGGCACTGGAGCAATGGTTGAATGGAAAAAAGGCATCTATGCCTTTCGCTGTGCCAATGATTTGGAGAGAGCCAACAGATCATGTTAGTAATTGTTACTTTTGTATGGTGCCTCCAATTGTAAAAGGGCTAAATAAGAAGAAAAAGTTATCTGTGCACTATCCAAATATTCCATCGGCAATACGTCCAGTTCCTCATGGAGAGGGGCTACCAATTCCTAAAGCACCAGAATCCTTCGTGGTTGAGTTAAGTGAGGAAGAACCTGAAGCGTGTAGTCACGTGCAGTTGTAAGAGATAGCCCTTTCCTCGAATACAAGAGAAAAGCCAAGAGAAGCAAAACCGACACAAACTGAAGACAAAACTAGTGAGAATCCTAAGTATTAAAATGATTCAACTTAGCTTATGGCTATAATTTTTCTTGGTAATCCTATGCAATATATTATGCCATTTAGGCTTTGTTATGTAGTCATTATCACTTGCTTTATATTTGTGGAAAGACATCTATCTATATAATTATTGTGCATTATGTAGTCATTACGCCTATAGTAGAAAACTTTCCGTTTACAGAAAAACTAGAGCCAATTGACAAATTTCATTGTTATATTTGAACTCAGAATGTGAAATTCATTAAGAAATGGATCCTTTTGTTTCCAAAACTGGCAAAAAATAAAAATTTGTTGAACAGTGTTATCAATCAATATCAGAGAACTAAATCTAAACAAAGCTCTTCTACAGTTTATGGAAAAAGTTGTTTAGATATGTAATTATAACTAGTTATACATTTGTACTCTACTGTGCTGCAAAGGATGTAATGTGCTTTGGAACAGAAGACTGAAAACTAGTAATTATAATATTATTATTATAAGACTATTGGTCGAGATTGACAAGTGATTGGTGAATATTAGCAAATGTTTGTGATTTAAAAAAATTATTTTTTGGCTTTACATAAGTGGTAAAATGTATCTGTCTATTTATCTCTCTCACAGTGAGAAGAGGCAGTTTTAACAAAATTCAGAATGCAAGGAGTCCCTAAACGGGTGTGAGACTTGTTGGCGAGTTGTGACAGTATGTGTCACCTAGGTTTCTCACAGGGTGAAAATCTTTGGGCTTGTTCCTCCATGGAGAAAACAGGCCCTTTGTTTTCTCAGAGCTTAGTAAATTCTGGTATGTCCTGGAGCCCGGAAGTTTTGAAGATCTTTGGATCTGATATTGTTTCCAGTTTAGGTCTACATCTTAGATACATGGTAACCAATACTCCCTGCTGATTTTGCAGTTTTGCAAAGGTCCTTTTGTATGGGAGATAACTGAGGCTCTAGGAGACCACATTGAGACAAGGGAGCAGCGTGTGTACACAAACATTTAAGCTGGCCATAGATGAAGGGATTTATTCCCTCATCAACATGGTCAGTGTTGATAGCAGAATCCCTCCCACAGAGCCATTGTGTTTTTCCATGGGGGCAGGGAAAGCCATCCTCCTTGGGTGAACACCCTGATTGCTCCTAGTGATTATAATAGCTGCTACCGTAGCAATAATCACATTTAAAATCCAACAGACTTGTTGTACCCAAGTTGATCAATCAACTTGGGTACATTCAGCCTGCCCATACATGGTTTTAATCACGGCCAGTACCTGCTGAACTGGCCGAAAATCAAACTGTCTATGGCCGGTTTAAGAGAGTCTTTACATTTTACCAGGCTGATGCCTGGGTGATAGTCTGTGTGAGGACACACTGGAGAGTCTGAGCAGACCAGAATAGCCAGGAAGCTACATTAATTTTTGTTGCTTGAATTGAATTGTAAACCCTCCTGTATGGAACATTTTCTTTCAGATAAACCTGGATGGAAAGTCATTAAATGCAAAGATAGTACTTGAAGCTCAGCATTTGAATCTAAACTCTGACTTATAGTGGCAGAATTGGGGTCCACTGATCCTTGCTAAAAAAAAAAAAATGTTCAATGATGGACTGTTTTGCTCTATGCTAAGGAGCCATTTCAAGACAAAGCACATTGTGTGTGCTGTAGCTGTAGGAGTTAAAGACAACAGCCCTTACAGTGGCTTCCCTTAGCGTGACAGTGCTCCATTTTGCTGGAACTGTGCTAATGCTGTGAAATTTGTGAGCAGTATGCCTGCAAGATGGGGCTCTTAAAAATTTAGGAGAATTTGAGAGAAGTTTGTGGCTGGAGGGGATTCCAATATCTGGGTAAGTCCCACACGTGCCTGAGCAGAATCTGCCAGTGTGGGAGTCTGTCTCCTCATCCAATCAGAGAATTACTCCTATTAATTGAACAAAAAGCACAAGATGTTCTTTGAATGGCGGAAGTGTCAAGCAAGCAATCCCGTGTTCAGTATAGAGAAGGCAAGTTGCTCAAGCAGCACCTGGAGAAGACCAGCACTGACTGTATGTAGCACAGTCTATTACAGTAAATTTCTACATTCCCAACATCTGGATGTGAGAATTAGATTACATTGCATAAAACCCAAGTCTGTGAGTTTGACTAGGCTAACACCTGTATTTGATAATCTGTCTAACTGGGGCATCTTAGTGAACCCAAATAACCAGGAAGCTACACCAGTTTTTTTTCTTTGAAACAATGTTGGAAACTTTTGCATCAGAAAACCTCATAGAACTTTTTCTTTTGAATAAATGTTAAACAGCCCTAAACACAAAATGGAAAATGGACAAGAGTCCTTACAGCTATAGATTTAATTCTAAAAGTAGTGAGCGTACAAAATGAATGGCTTCAAATTTCACTGCAAAGAATTGTATGTGATTTGAACAGGAATGCTGTGTGATTCCTGTCCGAATTACATGCGGTTTTACTGTGGGTGCGGTAAGATTTGCAGAGCAATTTGAGCCATACAAAATAATTGACTCAAATCGCATCGCACCCGCAGGGAAACCACATGAGATTCAGACAGGAATCGCACTGCTACTTCAGCGGAAGTAATGTGATTTCAATTCAAATCACATGCAATTCTTTGCAGTGCAATTTAAGCCCATTCATTTTGTATGGGCTCAAGTTGCATTGCAAAGGTAAGTTTCAGGCATCGGAGCATTGAGTATGAGTAATGCTTAGTATCAGCACCAGTATCGGTGCAACCTTAAACAGGGACATAAACTTTAACCGGCAGCGCATAACAGCCTTTTGGTTACCCATTAGTGACTTTGTGTAAAACAAATGTTAATGCCTGAACACAATTTTGCAAGTTTTACATGTATTACAATCTCCTGAGTCTA